>NC_065578.1:0-302608 GCF_024542745.1 Macaca thibetana thibetana
GCTTTCGGGGGCCAGAGACACGAGAGCAACAGGCCCCCTTGCAGAGGGCAAAGGGACGTGGAACCCGAAACCAGGCTACAGTCGGCCTGAGTGTGACTCCTGTGCGGACGGGACTATCCGCCTCGCGCTCTGTTGCAGGCTCAACGTGGGGCTATGTCATCTGTGGACCATGTGGATGAAAAACGGACAACCACGCGAGTCTCGGCTTGTTGCTCTCTCGGGAAATCGCCCATTCCTTGGGAGGCGGAATTTGTCTGAATTGCTCCGGGATGAAGGGACCCAGGCTGGCGATCCGGGGGGCCAGTGGGCGCCCTGCCGGCCAACGGGGCTGTGGGCCGAGCCCTTAGCCCGCACTGGGCACCCAACATTTTCCCGGAGTGCTGGGTCCTGCTGGTCCTGGAGGCAGAAGACCGTTTTTCTCTCTGCCTTCCTTCCTCTATCCCTGTTGCCTCCCTCCCTCTTTCCCTCCGTCCCTCCCTCAGTTCCTTCCTTCCTCCCTCGCTCCCTTTATCCTTCCATCCCTTCCCTCCAAGGTCCCTCCGTCCATCCGTTCTTTCCTCCCTCCATCGCTCCCTCCCTCTCTGTCTCCGTTCCGCTACCCATCTCTGCCTGCGTTGCCTCCGGCTAGAAAGGGCAGCACCCGGGTTTGCGCGGGGTCTAGGGTCTGCGTTTAGCTGTCAGGCGCTCCAAGGTGATGCACCGGCAGGCGAGTCAAGGTGGCGGGGGGAGGCAGAGGTGGCGAGACGGGGAAAGGAGAGCAGGCCTGGCGGCTGTCTGGGCCAGTGTTTCCTGGGATGGAGGTCTCCGCCCACCCCACTGAAGAACGTGGGTGGGGGGTGGGGGAAGGGATGAGAGCTCCACCCACCCCACTGAAGAACGTGGGTGGGGGGTGGTGGAAGGGATGAGAGCTCCGCCGGGGCTGGTGGGAAAACCCAGCCGGCCGCCTGCAAACCCGCGCATGCGCAGTAGACAGTCCACCTCCCGGTACCTGGGCGGGCTCCGGGATCCCCGGGATGCTCAAGAAAGAATGACAGCCGTGCTCTGTGTGGAGTCTCTCACCGGACCTGGAACTCAGGGATCCGGGCCAGGTCAGCTGGAAGGGAAGACACGCCTCTCCACACCCAGCCAGGTGCTCACCGCGAAAGGGAGGCCACCGCCCCGCCCCCGATCCCGTCCCCAACCCCGCGTCCTAAAGCTCCTCCAGCAGAGCCCGGTACTCCTCCTCGCTAAGGAGTAGCGGTTCCAGCAAAGCGGGCTCTCCCACGTCCTGCAGCTCCGTCGGGGCCTCCGTTTCTAGCAAAGGTTGCCCCTGCTGCAGAAACTCGGGGGTCTCCAGGAGCTCATCCAGCAGGCTGCAGGGGAGTGCAGACGAGCGCCCAGGCTCCTGGAGCGGCGGGGAGGGCGCCCGGATGACTTGCATGTGCTCCTGCCCCGCGGAGGCCATCGGGGGCGCGGGCCCCAGAGGTGGAGCTGCCCCGACTTGGGGCTCCCACGCCGCCCCGGCGACCTGGGGCCCCTGGCCCCAGCCCCACCACGGACTCCCCTGGGACGTGGGCGGCGCCAGCACACCCTGGCCCTGCGGCTCAGCTCCAGCGGGCCCAGGCTGTCCCACCGAGCAAGGGCCCGGCAGGCTGTGGTGCTGCGCGTCCCGATCCCCCCGCCATTGGCTCGGGCGCGGAGGCCACCCCCGGGGAGTCTGAGGGTGGGAGAGCGCCCCTTCCGGAGTCGCCAGGGCAGCGTAGGAAAAATCCCAATCCCCGCCTGCCGGGGCAGGATGGGAGATCCCTGCTGCCTGCGCAGCCTGGCTGGGCTGCAGCGGGGCGACGGCCCCTGCTCCCTGGCCCACGAAAGCCCCCGGTGGGAGAGTCCAGGGCGCGCAGGGCACGTGGGGGGCGGGAAGCCCCCTTCCCCACGCCCTGGTGTAGGTGAAGGCGATAGAGGAGGGAGGAGGGTGACACCCTCTGGGGTGTCAATAACCACAGTGGCCTCAAAGAGCTCAAATGAAAGGAAGAATTGCACGTCTCTCAGTTTAAGTCCAGAACTAGAAATGATTAAGCTTAGTGACGATGTAGAATTTTCATAGCTAGAGAGAAATCAATGCTTGGCTTCAAAACTTGGAAGGATGGGCCGGGCACGGTGGCTCACGCCTGTAATCCCAGCACTTTGGGAGGCCGGGGCGAGAGGATCACGAGGTCAGGAGATCGAGACCATCCTGGCTAACACGGTAAAACCCCGTCTCTACTAAAAATAAAATTTAAAAAAATAGCCGGGCATGGTGGCGGGCACCTGTAGTCCCAGCTACTCGGGAGGCTGAGGCAGGAGAATGGCGTGAACCCGGGAGGCGGAGCTTGCAGTGAGCTGAGATCACGCCACTGCACTCCAGCCTGGGTGACAAGAGTGAAACTAACAAAAATAAAAATAAAAGGAAGGAAAGAAGAGAAAAAAGGAAAAAGGTTGCTGCTTATTGACAATTCACCTAGCTACCTAGAAGCTTAGATGTTGATGTACTTGGAAATTAATGTTATCTTCATGGCTGCTAATACAATATCTATACTTTAGCCTGTGAACCAAGGAGTGGTTTTGACTTTCAAGTCTTATTATTAAATAATAAATGCATTTTGTAAAGGTACAGTGTCATAGTGATTTCTTTGATGAATCTGGATAAACTGAATTGAAAAACCTTTTAGAAAGGATTCACCATTAATCCTTTAATGACATTTCAACCTCCTCTTGTGAATCACAAATGTCCTTAATCGTAATCCTTAAATGCCACTGAGGACATTTGTGATTGATGGGAGGAGGTTGAAACATCAACATTAACAGGAGTTTGGAAGAAGTTGATTCCAGCCCTCATGGATGACTTTGAGGGCTCAGGATGTCAGTGGAGGAAGTTCCTGCAGATGCGGTAAAAATCGCAAGTCAACTAGAATTAGAGCCTTATGATGAGATGAAATTGCTGTAAACTCATGATGATACTTAAACAAATGGGGAGTTGCTTCTTATGGGTAAGGAAAGAAGGTATTTTCTGGAGATGGAATCTGCTCCAGGTGGAGATGCTATGAACATTGCTGAAATGACAGTGAAGGATTTAGGATATTCCATAAACCTGGTTGATAAAGCAGCTGCAGGGTTTGAGAGGGCTGACTCCAGTTTTGAAGGAAGTTCTACTGTGGATGAAATGCAATCAAACAGCATCACATGCTACAGGCAAATCTTTTGTGAAAGGAACAGGGTATCAATGCAACAAACCTCATTGTCTTATTTTAAGAAATTGCCACAGGCACCCAACCTTCAGCAGCCCCTACCCTGAGCGGTCAGCAGCCATCAATACAGAGGCAATATCCCCACCAAGAAAAAGATTATGACCTGTTCAAGGCTCAGACATTTGTTAGTATTTTTTTTTTTTAGCAATAAAGTGTTTTTTTTTTTTGTTTTGTTTTGTTTTTTTTTGTTTTGTTTTTGAGACGGAGTCTGGCTCTGTCGCCCAGGCTGGAGTGCAGTGGCCGGATCTCAGCTCACTGCAAGCTCCGCCTCCCGGGTTCACACCATTCTCCTGGCTCAGCCTCCCGAGTAGCTGGGACTACAGGCGCCCGCCACCTCGCCCGGCTAGTTTTTTTTTTTTTTGTATTTTAGTAGAGACGGGGTTTCACCGTGTTAGCCAGGATGGTCTCGATCTCCTGACCTCGTGATCCGCCCGTCTCGGCCTCCCAAAGTGCTGGGATTACAGGCTTGAGCCACCGCGCCTGGCCGCATAAAGTGTTTTTAATTAAGGTATGCACATACAGTTTTTAGACATAAGGCTATTAACATACTCATTAGACTACAGTATAGTTTAAACATAACCTTTATATGCACTGGAAAACAAAAAAAATTGTATGACTAACTTCATTGCAACATTTGTCTTCTTGCAGTGGTCTGGAACCAAGTCCACAATACTTCTGAGGTGTGCTTGTAGGTTTTTTGTTGTTTTACGTTTTGAGATGAGGTCTCACTCTGTCACCAAGGCTAGAGTGCAGTGGCATGATCATAGCTCACTGCAGTCTCGAATTCCTGAGGCCAAGTGATCCTCCCATCACAGCCTCCTGAGTAGCTGGGACTACAGGCATGCAACACTGCACCTGGCTAATTTTTATTTGTAGAGATGGGGTTTCACTGTTGCCCAGGCTGGTCTTAAACTCCAGGGCTCAAGCAATCCTCCCACCTTGGCCTCCCAAAGTGCTGAGATTACAGGCATGAGCCACCACACCCAGGTTATCTGTAGTTTTTAAAACAAAAATATACTTTAAAAGTTAAAATATATTTTTACAAATGTATATATCTACCATAATAGTATCACACAGAATGGTTTTACTGCTGTAAAGATTCTTGGCGCTCTGTGTATCCGTCTCTTCCTTCCCCTTGGTTCATGGCAACCACTGATCTTTCTACTGTTCCCATAGTTTCACCGTTTCCAGAATGTCATATAATTGGAATCGAACAGTACGTAGCCTTTTCGGATTGGCTTCTTCTCCTAGCAATACGCATTTAAGTTTCCTCCTTGTATTTTTTTGTGGCTTGATAAATCATCTCCTGTTAGCAGTGAGTAACATCCCATTGCCGTTATACTTTTGTCAAGATTCAGAACGTACAACGTGAAGAGTAAACGTGAATGTGCTCTGTAAGCTTTGAGCGATAATGAAGGGTCCAGGTAGGTCCTGGTTGTCACAGGTGCGCTGTGTGAGGCAGGAAGCTGTCGTGGGGAGGCTGTGTGTGGGGAAGGGGACACAGGGGAAGTCTGTACTCTCTGCTCTGTTTAGCTGTGAACCTGCACTTCTCTAAAAAATAAAGTTTATTTATTAAAACTAAAAAACATTAAAAAATTAAAAATTACAATATGTCATATACTTTCCAAATCACAAGACAGAGACAAAGACATAATAAAACAAAATGTAGAAAACAACAAACATAGGAATAAAACATCAGTGACAGAAGGCAGAAGACAGAAAAGCAGAGCCAAACACATTATGTAATTATTAGCTATATTCGTTTATGCTAACTTATATTGATTTAACATATTAATTTTCACTAAATGGCATTAAGGAGGTTTGAGGAATTTGCTCATCACCTTCTGGATGACAGGACTCAATAATATTAACTCACTAATTTGCTGTAAATTATTTTAAAATATGCTCACATTTCAATACAAATTCCATGAAGAATATTTTGGAACAAGAAAATGTGATTTCAAATTCATCTGACGAACAAATACACACTGAGAGCAAATATTACAAAATAAATCTGTAAGATATTTAAGGTCATTATAACTTTTCAAAATTAAACATTTGATATGGCACAAAAATAGACATATAAAAGAAAGAGAATTAAAAACACAGAAATTTTGTGTAATTTTGTGTAGTAATGGGGTAACACTTTGAACGTACAAATCAAGAATAATTATCCCATTGGTGGTATTATTGGAGTAATAAATGAAACTGCCTAAAATGTAAAGTTCTTACACATTTGAACACTATGTAAAAAAACACAAGACAAACAACTGGGGACATTTTTACAATTATGTTACATAAAAGTTAAAATCTTTATGACATATACAATGTATAAAACAGTATGATTACTGCTATTACTAATACCATTACGATTACCTAGTCTTCCCGCACACCAGTCCTCTTCTGGTGCCTTGTGGTGAAACAGAGCCCTCCCTCTCTGGCCACAGGGAGGGATCCAGCAGGAACCTGAGCCAAGAAAGGCTCCAAACCCTGGACCCTGCCTAAACCCACAGAGGGTGTGAGCCAAGCCGGGACCTCACAATCCCTCCTGCAATGCAGATACCCACTCACGGCAGAGGTTGGGTCCCTCTCTGGAAAACTGTAACAATTATTGCAGAAATTTGTTTCTTATGTTCCCAGACACATGGTGAAAGCTGGTCTGGAAGACTGATGTCCACATGCTAAGAGAAGCAGTCACTCATGACACACACACTGCACACACCACACCATGTGCACACGCACACACACCCCACACACACCACACTGTGTGCACACGCACACAAACCCCAGACACCAAACAGAACACACACCATGTGCACACGCACACACACCACACACACACACACTGCACACACACCATGTGCACATGCACACACACCACACACACTGCACACACACCACACACACCCCACACCCACTGCACACACACCATGTGCACACACACACCCCACACAGACACCACACACACTGCACACACACCATGTGCAGACACACACCCCACAGACACCACACACTGCACACATACCATGTGCACATGCACACACACCCCACACCCACTGCACACACCACACCATGTGCACACACACACCCCACACACAGACACCACACACATCCCACACACAGACACCACACACTGCACACACACACCCCACACACACTACAGACACACCACACGACACACACATGAACCTCACACACATTACACAGCACCACACACACCACAAACACACACACACACCACACACATACAATACACAGACACCACACACAATACACAAACTACACACCCACACCACAAACAATGCACACACACACCACACACATAATACACAGTACATCCAGCACACCAAACACGTATCACACACACGTCACACACCTACACCCCCACATACCCCACGGCATACATACAATCCTCACTTTTTGGAAATTAATTCAGTTTTTACAGAGCCTGAACAGTAAAATATTTTATTGGCTTTTGAACGAGCCAAGAAAATGCAGATAAATACACGTATGTAACCACAAGGGCACAAGTAGCACGATGGAAATCACAACAGGAGATTAAACACTGTAAATTGTTTATCGTTTTAAAAAAAATGAGTCTTTCTCATTTTACTAGAAACTGTTTACCAGAGTAAACTAATGAGATTCTTACTGAGGTCAAAAGACTTTCTGGAAAAACTTCTCCTCGAAGAAACTGCACTGAAAACATCACCTCCATCGCGAAGTATTCCTTTAAGATGTTCTTGGTCCGTTTCCTGTCATGTGGAACTGAAAACATCACTCCCATCGTGAAGTATTCCTTTAAGAGGTTCTTCGTCCCTTTCCTGTCACGTGGAATTGCCAATTCAAATTTTAAAAGTGACTTTGAGATGTTTTTCATCTATTATTTAAAAAATGTTGAAGTGGTTTTTAATTCTGCCTTCAACAGAGATTGACACGCCTCTGATTACGATGTAAAACTGAACACGTTACTCTGGCAGGCTTTCTCTTCTGCAGCGCAGCTGCCATCAGTATTAATAAGGATTGAAGACATTTACTCCATGCAAAATCTGTATTACCTGCTTTATATAGAAATCTAATTCTCACTCTAAAGGCAGATAAAAGTAATCCCTTCAGCCTACAGATGTCTGAATGGTTTACCAATGCACTTAGCCTTTAAATAGCATTTATCAAATGTGTGTATATATCTACACAGATTCATACGAAGAACATGTAGTTTAAAGCATTGCAAATTTTATGCTTTTAATGAGTTGTGATGGTGATTAGTATTTTTATCACATTTCCCCAGAGGTGGGCTAATTACTGTTATTATTTCCAGCTAGAAATATAAAATATATTCTCTATTTTTTAAGATTTTGAAATATAACACTTGGAATATAATATCTGGGTATAATATCTATGAAAACCATGATATCAATAGTCAAACAGTATGTATTTATCCATAATGAACATTTTCTCTACAATAACATCTATCTTCTTTACCTGATGGGCACACAAAAATCAAGATTTCTAACATGGCTAGACGTTATTTACATGAAACTGGAACCACCATCAAGTGCAGCAGAAACTGGGCAAGAGGCCAGAGTACACAATGCGTGCACACACACGCGTGCACGCGCACACACACGCGCGCACACACACATGCACACACACACACGCGCACACACGCGCGCACACACACACGCGCGCGCACACACACGCGCGCCCACACACACGTGCACACACACACACAGAGACTTGCATTATTGTACTTACCTAAGTGCCTGAAGAGGTGGATAAATGTTCTCCACAACAATGATTTGTATGGGGCCTACTGGAAAGTATGATTGTAGTTTGAGTGAGATGCCTGTAGGAGATTCAATCTGGCCACTATTTATTGAGTATCCAATTTTGAAAATACTAACAGAAGGCTCATGAGATAGAAATTTCCCTCTAAATCTCTGGGAAGGGTGCTCCTCGATTCTGTAGCAAAGAGTGGTGTGGCAATTGTAACACACATCTAATATCTAAACCTTTGGTTTTTAATCCAAAATCCTTATGGGGGTGACTGTGTATGTCAATTTGAATATTCCCATTAACAAGATAAATAGCCAGCCCGCCTCTATAAATTAATAATTTACTTCACCTGCTCTATGTTTTGAGGGCAGTGCTTCTCCTTTGACAGTCACAAGATTCAGCCGGGGATCTCCTTAAAATGTAACACCATAGACCACACTTTGACTAGCTGGGATAAGGGGTCAGAGCATCGAAATGAGTGTGTAGGAGACTGTGCTAAGATTCTACTACTCATCTGGGCACTGGCTCACCATATAAACAAAGCTTAGGACCTCTAGTCCTTGCTGGAAAAGAAACACACATACATAGGATGTGACTGTGCATATGGAATATCTGTTGTGTTCTGGACATTGTACTAGACACTAGAGATAAGAAATCAAATAATCCCTTGTCTCTATCTCAAAGGAGTTTCCTACACAGTGGCTTCTGGAGGTCTCTTAAACTGGATTCACTTTCAGGTTTGATCATTATATTTATTATTTGATATTGCCATTCAACCCTGTGATATGATAGTTTTTTTCAGAACCTGCTAGAACAATTGACTTTGCTTTCAGCATTACGGAGCTACTTTTGGGCAAGTAAATAGCTCTCTTACTTTTGTATGTAAACCAGATAGGAATAACTTGAAGGATTTTTTTAACCATCTTTCTTTTTGTTTTTGAGACAGGGCTTCAGTCTTTCCCTAGGCTGGAATGCAGTGTGGTGTAATCTCAGCTCACGGCAGCTTCAAACTTCTGGGCTCAAGCGATTCTCCCACCTCAGCACATGCCATCACGACTGGATAATTTTTAAAATTTGTTTTGTAGATATGGTTTTTTTCCATGTTGCCCAGGCTGGTCTTGAACTCTTGAGTTCAAGCGATCCACTCATCTCAACCTCCCAAAGTGCAGAGCCTTGTTTTTAGTTCATTTTGAACTGTTTTATAATCGTTTTGAATCTATAAATTTGGATTCATTCTGATATTTACAGATTTACCATCCTACTTCCCACAATGCTCATATCCTTGATCCATTACAATAGACACCTCGTCCATCTCTGCTCACAGCCCCGATCCATCACAGTAGTCACCTCGTCCACCTCTGCTCACAGCCTTTATCCATTACAGCAGCCGCCTCATCCATCTCTGCTCACAGCCTTTATCCATTACAGTAGCCACCCCGTCCACCTCTGCTCACAGCCTCGATCCATTACAGTAGCCACCTCGTCCATCTCTGCTCACAGTCTTTATCCATTACAGTAGCCACCTCGTCCATCTCTGCTCACAGCCTTTATCCATTACAGCAGCCACCTCGTCCATCTCTGGTCACAGCCTCGATCCATTACAGTAGCCACCTCGTCCATCTCTGCTCACAGCCTTTATCCATTACAGCAGCCACCTCGTCCATCTCTGGTCACAGCCTCGATCCATTACAGTAGCCACCTCGTCCATCTCTGCTCACAGCCTTTATCCATTACAGCAGCCACCTCGTCCACCTCTGCTCACAGCCTCGATCCATTACAGAAGCCACCTCGTCCATCTCTTCTCACAGCCTAAACTAATCTATTAGTTTAGTTTAGCCAGAGGGAAGAAAAGGAAGCCAACGCGGGTCCCGAACACACATTTTATAAGAGCATAAGAAATTTAAAAATAGCAAAGTATATCACGAAGTTTGTAATAGATATGCATGATTAAAATTACTATTTTAGTCAATATATTCCATAAACAGACAAATTTAAATATGTGAAAAGACAATTTCATAATTAATGTCAAGAATATGGCTTATGTTTTTATCTTTGCAAAACGCAGGGGCACTGGGAAGGAAGAATTTATAATCGTGGGGAGTGCATATGATACTGGAGGGAGCCTTTTGACAAGGGCGGAAATGGCATCATGAGATATGCTATGGTCATACCTATGTGGGAGCACAGCTAGCTATGGTCTCCCCCATCCAACCCACTGGGCAGTACCAATATTGAGGTAGAGCTCACTCTCCTAGGTCAGAAGAGAAAATCTACACTGCAGTCAGAAGCCACTGTGTAGGAAACCCCTTTCAGATAGAGACAAGGGATTATTTGACCTTTTATCTGTAGTGCCTAGTACAATGTCCAGAACACAACAGATATTCCATATTCACAGTCACATCCTATGTATCTGTATTTTTTTTCCAGCAGGGACTGGAGGTCCTAAGCTTCATTATTATGGTGAGCCAGTGCCCACATGAACAGTATCATCTTAGCACTGTCACCTGGACACCCACTTAAATGCTCTTATTTTAGCTAGTCAAAGTGTGGTCTATGAGTTTGCACTTTAATAAGATCCCCCGGTTAATCTTGCGCATGTTACTGGGAAGCACTGGGGTCCTACATCATATGTGACAGGCTCTCACAGTCACCATCATCACGGGAAGCTGCATTTAGAGCATTTAACTATATGGGCTCTGAAATCAGATGACTTAGGTTTAGACTTGCTTCTACTTCTTACTAAGTAGATAATTCTGGGGTGAAAACTTTACGAGGCCCAGTTTTATCACGTCCAAATTGGAGGCACAGGGAAATTATAGCATTTTGCATAGAATGTCGTTTTCAGTATAAAATGAAATAGTATGCAGGAAGCTTCTGCCATATGCTAGGTGCACAATAATTATTAGTTAATAGTAACTCATTTAATCCTAAGAGGTCTATAAATTTGTACATAATTTTTTGTGACTACCCAAATTTTCATAATTAATCTAGATTTAAAATCAAGGAATGTTCTTACTTGTAGTTGGCAATCAGTATGACATACCAAAATCATATGTATTTTATTGTTGGTGGGGATATAAGAAATTTGCCATCAAAAGAGGGAGGATAATCTTTGTTTGCAGACTCCAGAAAGCTGTCTCTCATATAAGAGTTTGCAATTTCTGGGGGGAAAAAAGAGAAAGTCGATTGCATAAATAAACATTACCATAGAGTCTTCTCTATGGCAACATCAGAAATGAAAGCTGATTCTCATCTTCCTAACAATCTGCAAAGATGAGTGAAATGCAACCGACTGAGCATCCAGCTAAAGAAGGAGAGAACTTGAGTGGCACAGGAGGAAACCATGTTGCCGCTAGGGAAATCAACATGACCAGCATTCCTCTGCCCTCCTCCGAGGATAAGGGTGGGTTAAATATCAGTGGCTGACCTCAGATAATGGAATGAGCAAAAGAGCTATAAAAATGCCTGCATTACATAACTAAGAGGGTGGGAAGGGATTTTTTTAAAAAGGCAATTCCTAGTTGGGTTCCTTCCTGTTTATCCCATTGGTGAAGAAGCTAGTGTTGCCCTAGGATTCTGGGAATGGCTGCAGACACAACAAACACTGAGTAGACGAAATTCACAGTAATTTATTCGTCACACATACTCCGCCCAGCAGAGGAAGACACTGCATCTATGCAGTGTCTTCCCGGGGATTGCACTCTGAAGCAGAGGGTGAGGGAGGCAGGCCTCGTAGAAATCAGAGGGTGGGGAAACCCCTGGTCCCTTGAGGGATATGTTTGACTATTTCAAAGAGTTTTGCAGTCTGGTGGGGGCATGAAAGCCATTATGCTGAGGACCTGGTGGGGTGCTGCATGAAATTTTAGGTGTCACAATACAATTGACCCCTGATGCTTTAACATCAGATATTTATTTTAATGATGACTAATATTTTAAGAGGCTGAGAGAAGGCTGTTGAGACACTGTAATAAGTGCTTGGGGCATGAGAGATTAGTAAGGCCACAGTTGTGAGTAATGAAATGTGGAAGCAGATGTAAAGCTACTGCCCCCATTTGTTTCGCAGGAGGCAAGAAAGGAGGCCTCTGGCAGCACAACTGTGTTTGTAAATATGTGGGTGACTTCATGCATTCCCCATGCATTGGTTCTGGCAAGACAAGCATGTTCGTAAATATCTGGGTGACGTCATGCATTCCCCCACGCATTGGTTTAGAGATCTGGGGTCTCTGGCAGCACAAGTGTGTTCGTAAATATTTCGGTGATGTCCTGCATTCCCCATGCACTGGTTTAGAGATCCGGGGCCTCTAGCAGGACAAGCGTGTTCGTAAATATCTGGGTGACGTTATGCATTCCCCATGCGTTGGTTTTCATGTTTCCAGTGAGTTGGTGGGCAAGTCTGATATTACTGATCCACATGCAGCAGGCAGCTTCCTGTACGGAGCTACCTCCACCCCTTGGACAGTCCAGGACTGTATGTTTGTCAAAAATGCGAACTCTTTGATGTCCATTAAAGGCAACTGAGAGAACTGTGTAGCACTGGTGCAAAAAGTGCACTTTCCTAAGGAGTATGAACTTAGAGTAACCAAAGCCTGTGGCAATAGTGGAACCCAGCAGGTCATCCACTCGCTACTTAAATAGGAATTCTTTGTGGAGCTCAGTCTTTGTAACTTAAATAGGAATTCTTTGAGGAGCTCAGTCTATCTCTCAACTAAAGCAGCTGCCTGCAGCCGATAGGGGCAGCGGAAACTCTACTGGACATCTTCTTCACAAGTCCAGCACTGTGTTTTCTGATGAAATGTTGCCTTGGTCCCTATCAGTAGTGTCTGGAACTCTGCAGGGGATAAGGAGTGTCCCTGTAAGATCCGTACTGTGTCCCTGGTTAAAATAAAGGCATCTGTTACCTTGACTGATATTCTGAATATCCCTGAGACAAGAAGTTTCTTTAATTCAATGGGGAGGGGAGGTGGACAATTCTTGGCAATTGCCAAAAAGTTTGTAAAAATGTACAAATAGGGCTAATTGTTGGCCCAGCATCAGTGCTGAGATGACCATCTGAAGTTTGGCTGGTCGTGCTGAGGCTTGGGTGTCATCCTTTATCAGGGACATCCTAGCTGAGGGAGGGAAGGCAGCAGCATCCCACTGAGCTCCATCATGTCCGATGATGGCATCCATTCAGAAGGCAGATGAACTTCATTGCTGGTCACTCAGGGGATCCCAAGGGGCCTGGGAGAAGGGTGACTTCCAGCACCACAGTCTGAGGATGGAGGCAGCCAGTACCAGCACCACAACCTGAGGATGGAGGAGGCCAGTGCTTCCTGTAGATGAGAATGGCAGGGGTTCCAGATTTGACTCCATCCTGAGGCAAGGAGGTCTCTGCAGCTGTGCCAAGGCTGTGGGGTGCTGCTTCCCAAGGCTTGATGGCCAGATGGGCATGAAGGCTCATGGACATGGACACAGAGCCCTCTGTTTCCAGATGGTCCAGTATGTGGTCAGCAATTACTGCCCTGATGCTGTACAGCACAGGGCCAAAAGGGGGCAGGTTTGTTTTCTACATCAGAAGCCCATGGACAACTTATAGCCACCATATGCAACCCAGATACTTCAGGAAGCATGAGAAGAGGTTGCTCAAGCACCTGCAGTGTGTTCTCTGATGGAATTCATAGGAGCACCTGTTAATTTAAATTTGGGCAGATTCCAGGATCACTTGAGCCCAGGAGTTCAAGACCAGCCTGGGTAACATGGCAAGACCTTTTCTCTACCAAAAAAAAAAAAAATTAGCTGAGTGTGGTGGCACACACCTGTGGTCCTATCTACTTGGAAGGCTGAGATGGGAGAACTGCTTGAGCTCTGGAGGTCGAGGCTGCAGTGAGCTGAGATCACGCCACTTCATACCAGCCTGGGTGACAGAGCAAGACTGTGTCTCCAAAAAACAAAACACAAATTAAAGAATGTTGGGCTTCTATTAACCTTGTGGACGCTCAGAGAATCAATAACTGTTTCTTGAAAGTGTCGGGAATAGAGCAGCCGCATGTTTACCAAGGCATTTTCAGGAATTGAAGCAAAGTGGCAGGCCCTTGCACTATTGTGCTGGAGAAAGGTCCATTCCCTTTGTGGAAACCTCCTTGTGTCTGTGTGTCCTTAGTGTGTAAAATGAATTTTCTCTGAGAATGATGTGATCAGTATGTCACACCTGTGCTCCTGCAGAAAGGTGGTTGTAGTGTGATCTTGTCTGTGAAGCCTGCATGCAATGACAAGGCTGCCAAGGCATTTCATGGGTCACCTGGTCCCTTCAGAGATGAAGGCAGGCTGTGACTGAGACTCTGTTAAAATAGGTACAAAACAGAACATGTTATCCAAATCTATAACAACAAAATATTTACCAGTTGCATGAATATGTATATAGGTTTATTATAAGGAATTGGCTCATGTGGTTATGGAGGCTAAGAATTTCCAGGACCTGCAGTCAGTAAGCTGGAGACCCAGGACTGCCAATGGTGGAATTCCAGTCCAAGTCTAAAGTCCTGAGAGCCAGGAAAGCTGATGGCATAAGTTACAGTCCAAGTCTGACTTCAAAGGCAAGAGAAGATCTACATCTCAGTTCTGAAATCATCAGACAGAGCAAATTCTCTCTTCCTCTACCTTTGTGTTTTATTTCGGTTTTTAATGGATTGGATGAGGCTCATTCACAATGGGGAGGGCAACCACTTTACTAAGTCTACATATTCAAATGTTCATCTCATCAAGGAACACCCTCACAGACACACGCAGAATGTTTAACCAAGTATCAGGCAACCCAACTTGGCAAATAAAATTATCCATCATAAGGTGAAAGATGTACACGATCTGAAGAGAAACCAGCGATGCAGGGACAGTTAAACATCTGCAAGTCAACAAATGTGATACACCATATAAACAGCATTAAAAACAAAAATCACATGATCATCTCAATTGACGCAGTAAAAGGATTTGACAAAATCCAGCATCACTTAAAACCCTCAGCAAAATCGACATAGAAAAAGCATTTGACAAAAATCCAGAACTCCTTTACGATTAAAACCCTCAGCAAAATCAACATAGAAGGCACATACCTTAAGGTAATAAAAGCCATATATGACAAACACGCAGCCAACATTATACTGAATGGGGAAAAGTTGAAAGCATTCCCCCTGAGAACTAGAACATGACAATGATGCCCACTTTCACCACTTCTATTCAACACAGTACTAGAAGTCCTCACCAGAGCAATCAGATAAGAGAAACAAAGGTTATCCATATCTGTAAAGAGGAAGTCGAACTGTCGCTCTTTGCTGATGACATGATCGTATACCTAGAAAACCCTAAAGACTCATCCCAAAAGCTACCAGAACTGGTAAATGAATTCAGCGAAGTTTCAGGATACAAAATTAATGTAAATCATTAAATTAATACAAATCAGTGGCTCTGCTATACACTAACAGTAATCAAGCCATGAATCAAATCAAGAACTCACCCCCTTTTATAATAGCTGCAATAAAAACCTTAGGAATATTATAATTCCTATAATTATAATAGTATATTCCTATAATTGTAACTTGCATGCAATCTTTGCAGATAAAATCTTAATTATATCTTGAATACTTAACTGAAGAGGCCAAAGGTATCTACAAGGAAAACTACAAAACACAGCTGATAGAAATCATAGATACAAACAAATGGAAACACATCCCATGCTAATTGATGGGTAAAATCAATACTGTGAAAATACCAGACAGCCAAAAGCAATCTACAAACTCAATGCAATCCCCATCAAAGTGCCAATATCAGTCTTCACAGAACTAGAAAAATTCATATGGAACCAAAAAAGACATATAAGGGACAAACCTTAAGGTAACAAAAGCCTAGAACCAAAAAAGAGTCTGATAGCCAAAGCAAGACTAAGCAAAAAGAACAAATATAGAAGTTGACTTCAAACTATACTATAAGGCCATAGTCATCAAAACAGCATGGTACTAGTATAAAAATAGGCATACAGATCAATGGAACATAATAGAGAACCCAGAAATAAAGCCATATACTTACAGTCATCTAATCATCAACAACTCAAACAAAAACATAAAGCAGGGAAAGCACACCCTATTCAACAAATGGTGCTCGGATAAATGGCAAGCCACACACAGAAGAATCAAAGTGGATCCTCATTTCTCACCCTATACAAAAATCAACTCAAGATGGATCAAGGACTTAAATCTAATACCTGAAACCATAAAAATTCTAGAAGATGATATTGGAAAAACTCTTCTAGACATTGGCTTAGGCAAAGACTTCATGACCAATAACCCAAAAAACATGTGCAACTAAAACAAAGATAAATAGATGGGACTTAATTAAACTAAAAAGCTTCTCCACAGTAAAAAGAAATAATCGGCAGAGTAAACAGATAACCTATAGAGTGGGATAAAATCTTCGCAATCTATACTTCTGATTAAAGGACTAATATCCAGAATCTGCAAGGAACTCAAACAAACCAGCAAGAAAAAAAGTGCCGTCAAAAAGTGGGCTAAGGACATGAATAGACAATTCTCAAAAGAAGATCTACAACTGGCCAACAAACACATGAAAAAATACTCAACATAACCAATTATCAGGGAAATGCAAATTAAAACCACAATACAATACAATGCCACCTCACTCCTATAAGAATGGTCATAATCAAAAAATCAAAAAATAATAGATGATGGCATGGATGTGGTAAAAAGGGAACACTTTTACATTTTTTGGAGGGAATGTAAACTAATACAACAGCTATGGAAAAGAGTGAGGAGATTTCCAAAAGAAGTAAAAGCAGATCCATCATTTGATCCAGCAATCCCACTCCTGGGTATCTACCCAGAGGAAAAGAAGTCATTCTATGAAAAAGATACTTGCACATGCAGGTTTATAGTAGCACGATACGCAATTGCAAGAATTTGAAACCAGCCTACATGCCCATAAATCAATAAGTCAATAAAGAAAATGTGGTATATATATTTACCACGGAATACTACTCAGCCATAAGATGGAATGAAATAATGCATACACAGCAAAAAGTGAAGTAACCTAGGAATAGAAAACCAAACATTGTATGCTCTCACTCATAAGTGGGAGCTAAGCTAAGAGGATGCAAAGGCATAAGAATGATACAATGGTCTTCGGGGACTCGGGGGAAAGGCTGGGAGTGGTGGGGTGGGTGTGGTGAGGGATAAAACACTACACATTGGGTACACTTGGGTGACAGTTACACCAAAAATCTCAGAAATCGCCACTAAACAACGTATTCATATAACAAAATACCACCCGTTCCCCAAAAACCTATTGAAGTTTTTAAAAACCCATCATATTCCCCAAAAACCTATTGACAAAAAAAAAATTAACTACAATAATATTAGGCATTGAGTATGGCAGAGTTGATGGATGGGAGCACTGCACTAACATTACAGCAATCCACTGTGAAACATTTATTATTAGCAAGTTTAAGAACAGGTCAAATTCTACCGCTAAATGTTGAAGCAATGAGGATAATCACCCCTTCACTAATTAATTAGGTCTTATATAATAAGTTTTATTTATCTGAAGTCATGTTGTAATTTTTTTTGCACCATATTTCCTAATTTATCAACATGAAGGCCAGGCACCATGGCTCAGGCCTGTAACCCTAAACCCAACACAAAACTCTACCCTAACCACTAACCCTAACTGCTAACCTTAAACCCCAACCCTAACCACTAGCCTAGCCCTAAATCCTAACCCAAACACTACCGTGACCCTGACCCAAAACCTAACCTATAACCTAACCCTAACCATAACCCCTAGCCATAGCCCTAGCCCCAACCCTAACCAAACCCTAAACCCTAACACCCTAAACCATAACCCTAAGCCTAACCCAACCCCAACTCCAAACCTTAACCCCAACGCTAACTCCCAACCCAAGCCCTTAAACCCTAACTCTAACCATGAACCTGAACCCTGAACCCCTAACAACAAGCCACGGCCCGAGCTCTAACCCTAATCCCTAACTCTAACCCCTAATCCTAACACTTAGCGCAAGCCCTAGACCTAATCCAAACCCCAAACCCTAACCCTTAACCCTAACCCCTAACCCCTAACCCCTGGACCTGGCCATGGCCCTGACCCTGACGCTTACCCTGACCCTGACCCATAACACCTAACACTAACCCAACCCTAACCATAACACCTAGCCTAGCACTACTAATAGGCCTAGCCCTAACCCATAACCCTAACCCTAAACTCTAACCCAAACCATACCACTGACCCCCTAAACCCCTAAACCTAACTCTAACCCAAACCTGAACCCCAACTGCAACACCAAACTCTAACCTAACACAACCCCAACTCTAACCCTTAACCCTTAACACTAACCCTCAACCCACAACCCCTAACCCTACCTTAACCCTAACCCACTAAACCTAATTTTAACCCAAACCCGAACAACCGCAACCCGAATCATAACTTTTAACACTAACACTCTAACCACCGAACCCTAACCACTAAGCCTACCCTAACCCTAAACCCTAGCCCCAACTCCAACTCCAAATCTATGCCTAACTTAAACCACTAACCCCAATCCAAAACCAACACCAACTGCAACCCTAACCCCTACCACCAAACCCTAACATTAACCACTAACATGAACCCTAACCCTAACACCAACCCCAACCCATAATCATAAACTCAATACATACCCGCAAACGCAACTCCAACCCCTAACTCTAACAATAAAACCTAACTCTAGGCCTAGCCCTAATCCTAACCCCAACCCAACCGCAACCTAACCCAAACGTCTAACCCTAGCTGCTACCCTACACTAAACCTAACCCTACCCTAACCCTAACCCAACCCGAAAAACCTAACCCCTAACACTAACCTCTAAACCTAACCGTAACCCAAACCCTAATCACTGACCCTAACCCTGCCCTAACACTAGCCCTAACCCTAGCCCAATCCTAACTGGACCACTGACCCTTTAATGCTGAACATGACGTTGACCCTAACACTTGACCCCCGACCCCTACCCTAACCCTAACCCTAAAGCTACCCTAACCTCAGCCCCTGGCCCTAACCCTAATCCAACGCGAACCCTAACACCGAACCCCTTAGCCCTAACCCTAACCACAACCCCTAACACCTAAACCTAACCACTAGCCCTAACACTTAACCCTAAACCATAGCCCTCTTAACCCTAACCCTAATACTAACCAGGAACCCCAACACCTAGCATTAAACCCTAACCACTAACCCAAACCCTGGCCCTAACCCAAGACCTAGCTTCAGCACAGACCTAGCTCTAACCCTAACCCGTAGCCCTAACCCAAAGCCCAAAACCTAACTGCAAGCCCCGACCAGGACCTTATCCCTAACCCCTAACCTTAACCCTAATCCCTAAACCAAACCCTAGCCCTAGCCCTACACTTAACTTTAAACCAACCCTATGCCTAACCTTTACCCCTAACCATGACCCTGACCCCAGCCCCGGCCCTGAACCTAATACCTAACCTCAAGCCTAATCCTAGCATTAACCCTAAGTCCTAAACCCTAACAACCCTAACCCTAACCCCTAACCCTAGCCCTAACTCCAACCCCCAACCCTAAACCTTAACCCCAACCCCTATCCGCAACCTGAACACACATCCCTAACCTTCTAACCCTAACCCTCATCCTAATTCTAAGCCTTAACCCTAACCCCAACCCTTACCGTAACACAAACCCTCTAATTGTAGCCCATAACCCTAACCCAAACCCTAAACCCTAACCCTAATCCGACAGCAACCCCTCACCGTAACTGCTGTTAACGCAAAACATTAACCCTAACCTTAAAATGTAACCGCAACCCAAATCCCAAAGCTGATGTATCCTAATCCATAATCTATTCTAATCCTAACCACAACCCCTAAACTCTAACTCCTTATGCTAATGCCATCCCCAACCCCAACATTATACCCTAATCCTAACCCTCACGCTGACAGCAACCCTAAATCTCACCGTAACAATTGTAAACCTATCTTTGGATTCTAGGCCGTGACCCTGAGTGACCCTAACCCTGCTCCCTTGTTACACATTCCCATTTCACCATGCCGTATTTGGAATCGAGCCGTGTCACTCCACTGCTGCAAAATCCTATTCGTCAAGATCCTGTATACCTTACCTTGCCTCAGCAGGTGTCTGTCTTTGACACGTTCTTCAATACTGCTCTTCCCCATTAAACTACTGTACTCAGGAAAAAAACGTTGCCACACTTGTGTGCACCACTTACCATGGATTAACACACGTCCTAAAGGAGTAAGCCAAGGATAGACATTCAGTTTGATATTTTTATTTTTAATTTTTGTTGGGACACAGTAGGTGTATGTGATTCCTTCAGTCTTAAAGCAGCCATCTTCTCCCACCTATGGCTCCCAAGGCCATCACAGGGGTCCTCAGCACTTCAGTACCACAGGATCTGAGAAAATGTGGAAGGTTTTATGTCGTCCTGTGTAAGGGCCAGGCCCGTAAGGATCATCACTTGCATACTTTGTTTTGTTTTGTTTTTGAGACGGAGTCTTGCTCTGTCGCCCAGGCTGGAGTGTAATGGCGCAATTTTGGCTCACTGCAACCTCTGCCTCCCGGGTTCACACAATTCTCCTGCCTCAACCTCTAGAGTAGCTGGGATTACAGGTGCACACCACCATAACCGGCTATTAATTTTTCTATTTTTTAGTAGAAATGAGGTTTCACCACATTGGTCAGGCTAGTCTCAAACTCCTGACCTCGTGATCTGCCCAACTCAGCCTCCCAAAGTGCTGGGATTACAGGCGTGAGCTACCACTCCCAGCCACATGGGTACATATTCTACTGCAGAGCTGTTATCTGATGCAGCCACAAAAACAGAGGGCTGAGAAATGCCGTGTGTCCAACAGAAAAAGGTGTGAATTTTGTAGAACACATTTAGCCAGTCTCTGACACACAGGGTTTCTCTCGTGTGAATTCCCTAATACCTGCTGAGGTGTTACTTCAGACAAAAGGATTTTGCACATTCATTACACTTTTTTTTTTTTTTTTTTTGAGATTGGAGTCTCGCTCTGTCGCCCAGGCTGGAGTGCAGTTGCACCATCTCGGCTCACTGCAACCTCCAACTCCCAGGTTCATGCCATTCTCCTGCCTCAGCCTCCTGAGTAGCTGGGACTACAGGTGCCCGCCACCTCGCCCAACTAGCTTTTTTGTATTTTTAGTAGAGACGGGGTTTCACTGTGTAAGCCAGGATGGTCTCCATCTCCTGACCTCATGATCCACCCTCCTCGGCCTCCCTGCCCTCCTCGGCCTCCCAAAATGCTGGGATTAGAGGTGTGAGCCACCGCGCCCAGCCCACATTCATTACACTCTTAGGCTTTCTCCCTTGTAAGAATTTCTTGATGCCTCCTGAGGTCTGACTTCTGCTAAAAGGTGTTTCCAACACTCATACAGCCACAGGGCTTTCCCTGTGTGACTTCTCTGATGGGTATTAAGGCTTGACTTGTGGTTGAAGGATTTCTCACACTGGTTACATGCACAGGGTTTATTTCCTGTATGCATCCACTGATATGCTGTAGGATTTCATTTGCTACTAAGGCTTTTCACACCTTCAGTATGTTAACAGGCCTCTTCACCTGAGTGAGTTCTGTAATGTACAGTGAGGGATGACTTCTGGTAGAAAGCTTTCCTACATTCTTTGCATTCATATGGTTTCTCATGTGTGTGAATTCTCTGATGTCTATTGAGAGTTGACTTCTGGCAAAAGCTTTTCCCACATTCTTTGCATTCATACGGCTTCTCCCCTGTGTGAATTCTTTCATGTATCATGAGGGATGACTTCTGGTAGAACATTTTCCCACATTCCTTACATTCATGGGATTTCTTCCCCATGTGAATTCTTTCATGTACAGTGAGGGCTGACTTCTGGAAGAAGGTTTCCCTACATCCATTACATTTATAAGGCTTCTGTCCTGTGTGAGTTTTCTGATGCCTGCTGTAGTTTGCCCTCTGACGAAAGGTTTTTCCACATTCGTTACACTTGAAGGGTTTTTCTCCTGTGTGAGTTCTCTGATGTGTGGTGAGCACTGACTTCTGGTAGAAGGATTTTCCACATTCATTACATTCGTAGGGTTTCTCCCCTGTGTGAGTACTCTGATGCATCCTCAGGTTTGACTTCTGGCTAAAAGTTCTCCCACATTCATTACACTCATAGGGTTTTTCCCCTGTGTGAGTCCTCTGATGTTTAGTGAGAACTGCCTTCTGGTAGAAGGTTTTCCCACATTCACACACTCATAGGGTTTTTCACCTGTGTGAGTACCCTGATGCATCCTGAGGTTTGACTTTTGGCTAAAGGTTTTTCCACATTTATTACATTCATATGGTTTCTCACCTGTGTGAGTTCTCTGATGTATAATGAGAACTGAATTCAGGCAAAATGTTTTTCCACATTCATTACATTCATAGGGTTTTTCTCCTGTGTGAGTTCTCTGATGTACAGTAAGTTTTGACTTCTGAGCAAAAGTTTTCCTGCATTCTTTACATTCATATGGCTTCTCACCTGTGTGAGTTCTCTGATGTACCGTGAGGGCAGACTTATGGTAGAAAGCTTTCTTACATTCTTTACATTCATATGGCTTCTCACCTGTGTGAATTCTCTGATGTACCGTGAGGACTGACTTCTGATAAAAGGTTTCCCCACATTCATTACACCTATATGGTTTCTCTCCTGTGTGAATTCTCTGATGTACATTGAGGGCTGACCTCTGGTAGAAGGTTTTCCCACATTCCATACATTCATAGGGTTTCTCTCCTGTGTGTATTCTGTGATGATAAATAATGGCTGACATTTGGCAGAAGGTTTCCCCACATTCATGACATTCATAGGGCTTTTCCCCTGTGTGGATTCTCTGATGAACAATTAGGTTTGACTTCTGACAGAACGATTTCTCACATTTGGTACATGCAAAGGGTTTCTCCCGTGTATGTGTTCTCTGATGATTTGCAAGGTATGATTTCTTAATGAAGGATTTCTCACATAGTACACATTTATAGGGTTTCTCTCCTGTGTGTATTTTCTGATGTTTGGTAAGCTTAGACTTTTTACAGAACACTTTCCCACATACACAACATTCGACATTTATCTTCCGGCAAGTGAGTGCTGACTTATCACAGGATTTCCCACGCTCACTATAGGTACATGGAGTCTTTCCACCGTGACCCTTCTCTGCCTCAGTGCTGAAGGCTTTTCCTTGTCTACTATACTCAAAAAGCTGCTGCTCCATATGAATCTTGTTATGGTGACTAAAATACTCATGACACGTGAGAGATTTCCCAGTTATACTTCGAGCATCAGGTTTTCCTCCTGCCTGCATTTCATGAGGCTCAATCGAGATATGTATGTTCTGACTTACATTTAACTCCTCAGGCCTCATTCCTGAATAGTGTGCATTATTTACCATCACATCTGGAATATGGTTTAAGCTCAAATTAAGTATTTTTCCTAATTCAACTGTTTCCTTGGTTGATGTTTTGCTGTTGGTGACTGCAACTTGCCATATACGTCTATGATGAATTTCCTGGCTTCTTTCAATTATATCAACTGTCTGGACACCTGTAACGAAGAAAAAACAAAACAAAGCAAAACAAAAATCCATGAACCACACACAAGCATTTGTTATGGAATGCTTATATAAAGACTCAATGAAGTTATTTTCTCTCCTAGTGGCATAAGATTCTTTAAAAATCAATAATCAGGACTGGTTTTATAAGCACATGGCTGTTCCTACTAACTTAATATAAGAAATTACATTACTAGATTTTCTAATGTGAAATTATGTTTTTCACTGTTGTTTCATTAAAAATATTTGGTAAAAAATATTCACCTACACCTAGTTGTAATTTTCCCCTAAGGGCTTATCACCTGCCAACTGTTTTCTCTATTGTTTTTCTCCATTTCATTCTTGTAACAATGGGAGGCATCTTGTGCTATTTTTCTCATTCCGCCTTGAAGATGATAAGGTATTCCTGGATCAGCTACCTGCAGGTGCCCACCATGGCCACTTGTCTTCAGGACCAGATTTTACACCAGTGTTTCTTTAGCTTTCATGCTTCCCTGGGAATGTCTATAGGCATCTGGGCATTTTTCAAATACAAAATCTCTCCTCCAAACTAGGTGAAGACTGCCTCTTTCAAATTTCTAACTTAACCTGACTCGCTTAGCTTCTCAGAACTGTAATAGATACATGAAGTTCCACTCCACCACTGTGGGCATCCCCTCCCTGCTGGTCCTAAGGATTCAGTTCTGGAACTCGGGTGGGGTTCACCATCTTTGAAAAATCATTTATTGGCTCCTTCCGAGATGAATAGACCTGATATTCTCCCCCCAAATTCTTGGCACATCCATCCCTGCTTCATAATTCAATGCTTCTGAAGGCTTTTGTGTGTTCAAGTTTCAGCTGTCTCCTAGTTTCAGAGAAATATGGGGTCTCTTGTACACTTCTCATTGTCTACTGCCAAACAGAAATCTCAGCCCTTCAACATGAAACCTTTGCTTCAACAGGCTTTGGAATCCAGAACCTCCTGGTTCTCTTCCAAATTCCAGGCCTATCCTGTTCCATGCTCTTATGCTGGGTCCTCCTCACTGTAAGGATTTCTGATGTCATTATAAAAAAAGCCTCACTATGAGATTGTTCTTATTTTTTGTTCAACTCCCTAAGTGACCTCCTCTATAATTATGATTCTAAACACCAGCTTTGACTTACCGATTTTTAAGTTTGTATCTCCAATTGTGATGTCCACTCTTTACATATATATTTATATTCACCTACTATGTGCCACAATTGGAAAAGAGTTAAATTGAACTGGAGCTATGCCAAAGTTAACAACGCCTCTAACACTGCATTGTCTTACCATCTTTCCTAAATTTTATCCCTTTTTTACTCACTCTGGTTAAATATTCCACATGGTTCTTTTACAACTACTTAACATATATTATTTTGTTTCTCTTATCACAATGTACACTTTATGAAAAAAGACATTATTTTGACCATTGCTGTTATAAACGCCAAGTATAAAGTTACCATGGCTTACAAGCTACTCGATTAAGATGTGTTGAAAGAATCAACGGATGTATGAATAAATGTCCGGGGGGAAAAAAACAGTCCATGAAAATGGAGGAAAAGAAAACAACTGAGAAAATTGAGAAAATGAATAGCAAAGAAACATGTCTAAGAGCAAGGTAGGGACTAGATTGAGTAAATATTTTAAAATATTCACAAAATAAAATGCAGGGATATATGCATGAAAGCCCTCCTTGGAGATGATAGAATTCACATGTTTGATGCATAAAGATCAGCTGTCCTCAGGTATGGGACCTGGGAGAAAAAGTGGTGAAAACAAGTCAATGATGCAAATATCTGCTGGGCTTTACTCTTCCTGGCTTCCCTGCCCAGGATGCAGTTGACTAACCTGAGAGGCACTGGTTTGCCCATTCTTCTCCTAACCATGGCTCTGCTCCTTGCTCCAACTTGAAGATCACCTCAGGTTTGGTAATGCAATGGCCTGGAAATGGGAAATAATGGAGGACTTAGCCAAACTGCAAAGTAAGGTCCTTTTCAGAATGACAACAGCTCGGTTTCAGAAGCTGTATAATGAAGGAGCCTATTTGAATCTTTTGTTAGAGAGGGTTGACACATTCTTCACATGGAATAGCATTAAACCTTATAAATGCTTCCTATACTTACCAACATGGAAGTAAGTGTTGCTTCTGGGGGTTACTGGGCAGCTTCACTCACCCAGTGACACCAGGCTGCTGTAGGTCTCCAGCATCACGTCCCTGTATAGTGTCCTCTGTGCATCATCCAGGTCCTGCCACTCCTCCCAGGTGAAGTGCACGGCCACCTCCTCAAAGGACACCAACCCCTGTAATGGCACATTTCTCCTCAAGTCATCAGCCCAGGGTCACAAGATAGGAATGTCAGAGTTCATTCTTCTGTAGCGGCATGTCTCTTATGTGTATCTTACATAAACTGTAGCTTCTCTGTACTCTATATGGAGAAAGAACAAGCATAGTAGAAGTATCCTGCCACTATCATGTTTTGTTAATAAAATAGATTACAAAGTTTACCTTGTAGATGTAGAATCATCCTTATTGTGAAAGATAAAAGTAGAAAAAAATTCTGTGATCTGGTATGATGACAAAAATTATAAACACATACCTAGAACAACATGATAGATGAATTAGTAGAGACATAAGTTTAATGTCGACTGCAGTAAGAAAGGAGAAAATACAGTTCTATATTGCATTAGAAAGTTGCACTTCATTGAAAAACCAAAGATGCTTAGTACTTCATGTGAACCATGTGTTCTCGTGACTTTGAGGCAACACTGGAGTCTAGTCATAAGGACACGAAGAACACATACCATATTAACGGAACTGCACACAGCACCATGTCTAGCTGAATGATCCCGGGCTGTGATGAGAGAGAACACAACACTGAAGGAACTGATTATGGAGTGAGTCTGCATGTAAATATCTGACCTAACTCCAAAAGTTATTTTAAAATTATTTATAAATTAAAATAATGTACATAAGCATCTGAACATTTCCTTCCTCATGCCCAATGACTGCTTGTGTCCACCCTTAGGGTGCACACTCCTATTTCCCTAACCACCGGGTGTAAATAATGTGTAAATCTGTGTAATGTTTACCCTCATCTGTGAGTGTAATGCGTGTAAATACCTGTAAGAACAAGTATGTTACATGACCAAATATGCATTTTCACAGTCACCTAGAGGGAGAATGGGTAAGGACTTTGGGGAGATTCAGAGGGGAAGAAAACAGAGTGATAGATGACCACATTCATCCTATCACAGAGCAGTAAGAATACAGAACAGGGAAGCAATCCTTAAAAAGGAAAAGGGGAAAAGAAAAAGAATTTGGTGCTAATTTGCTGTGCAGAGGGTAAAATGGGGAGTTTCACTTTCAGATGATGCAGAATCATGTCTAGTGAACTGCAAATTTAGAAAATTAAAAATATGACGACCAGAAGTGACACAGACTTAGATCATATTGGAAACATCTGAGGTACCAAAAGTGGGGATGTCCAACTAGCAACTGGATATACAATTCCAGAGTTCAGAAAAGATATCTAAGCAGAAGATAAATATGTGGGAAGTATCAGAATTTGTAAGGTACTCGTAGCCATCACAGTTTAAGAGATTAAAAGAAAAAATGAACAAATGCAGAATCTACAGAAACACTGACCAAGACAAACTTTCGAAGATTATTCTACAAATAAAGCTCAATACGTATACTAATATAACCATATTCACAGTTCTATAAAGAAAAATTCTTCAATTTTGCACATAGACATACACGACGTACTTTTAGAAACACATTCCGGGTTTCTATTTCTGCATGTAAGAAGATTGAAAGTCATCATTCCACCTTAACAACAAATGAAAAGCTGAAGAAACTGAAAAATCAGCAACTCTTCTTGGATCTGTAAGGGAGGGAGAACACAGGACAATCCACTGCCCCAAGATTGGAGATCTAGACAGGCAAAAACAAGAACAGAGATTCACTAGCAAAAATCACCATGGGAACCAGTGCAGGAGGAGGAAATTCTGAACTGTAACTGACAAACTGTGAGAGGCTCAGTGCGAACAACTCCAGAAGTTAAAAACTCCAGGGGGACCCAGTCATGAGGGTGACTCCACAGCACTGTGAAATTTGCCACTAGGAGCTTAAGTAAGTAGCCTCCTACAGTAAATACTGGAGACAGCTCCCCTCCTGCTTCCACCTGCAGGCAGGCGGGGAAAAGGCAAATCATTTTGAAATATGAAAGAGTACTGCATTGCTTCTTAACCAGAGCCTAGCCTGATGTGGTATTAACAGCTTCAATGACCTAGGTGAAGGGAAATATCCAACTCCAACCCACTCTAGCCATCATGTCGCACCTAAAATAGAAGGAAAAAAAAAAAAGAGCAACACTTGTGAAGTTCACAGTTCAAAAGAAAGAAGAGCTCACTAAAAGAAATAAGTCCTGTTGACAGGACTACAGACCACTTTGGCTATGCTCTAAAAGTGTGTGTCCCCGCAAAATCGTTACTTGGAAGCCTAACCTCTAATTTTACTGCAAGATTTGGAAGATACAAATTCAAGTGATTACCAAGGTTGGACTATTGGGAGATACCTGTTTTGATGACAAACACTGAGACCACACAATCGACTAGGCCAAAGTTATCTAGAAAAATGAGTTCACACATGGAAAAGTGTGAAACCCAGCTGTTCCTATTGTGTTTTCCAAAAATTAGGGACGTCTGCCTTACGAGACTCACGCTGCTCTCAGGTACACACATGGTAATCCTTTCGTTTAAGCAGAGGCGCTTGCAGCACCTTCACAGCACCAGCCTCTCCCCAGAGAAAAGGGCCACCCAGATAATCCTGCTGCTGGATCTCATTCTGTCACCCAGGATGGAGTGTAGTGGCACAATCATAGACAACTGTAACCTCATGGGCTCAAGTAAATCCTCCCTCCTCAGCCTCCTGGGTAGCTAGGACTACAGAAGTGTACCACTATGCCCAGCTAATTTTTTTGTTGTTTTGTAGACATGAGATCTCACTGTGTTACCAAGGCTGATCTTGAATTCCTGGCCTAAGGCAGTCTTTCAGTCTCAGCCTCCCAAAGTATTGGGATTGAGACACAAACCATGGTGTGCAACTATATGACATTTTCTATATTCACTTATATTTCTATGGACATTCAGGTTGTTTTCATATCTTGCCATAATCCATTTTCAATTTACTTTTCTGTATGGTGTAAAATGTGGTCCAATTTTTTTGCATGTGGATAACCAGATTTCCCATCATTTACTGAAGAGTTTGTTTTCTCGTGTGTATTTGTATGCCTTTGTTGAAAATTAATTGACTCAGGCCAGGCTGACTGATACATTTCTGACCTCTCTATTCTGTTCCATTGGTCTATGTGTCTGTTTTTATGCCAGTGTCATTCCGTTTTGATGACTACAGCTTTGCTATGCAGTTTAAAATCGGGAAATATAATGCCTCCAGCTTTGCCTTTCTTACTCAAAATTGCTTTACTCTTTTATGATTCTAAACTTAATTTTTTTTCTATTTTTGTGAAATATGCTATTGAAATTTTGATAGACTGATTTGAATCTGCATATCACTTTGGGCACTATGGATGTTTAAAGAAACCTTTTTCAGGAACACAACATATTTTGTTTTATTTGTGTCTCCTATAATTGCTTTCATTAATATTTTACAGTTTTTGATGTATAGATCCTTCACCATCTTGGTTATATTTATTCCTAAGTACTTTATTCTTTTTGACATTATGTTAAATGGATTTATTTCTGGATTTTTGTCAGATATATTGTTAGGATATAGAAATGCAAGTGATACTTTTGGTACATTGGTACAATATCCTGAAATGTTACTTAATTAGTTTATTACTTCAAAAAGTTATTTGATGTAATGAGGAGCACAATGGACTGTGGTTACACATTAAATGATAGCTTCTGTTAGTATATCACCATGCCTCAAAAAGTGATCTGCTGTATTTCTGCTGTTACAAATTCAGTCGCATTTTTTAGCCCTAGTATTTTTTCTTCTAAAATATTTTTGTCTATCATTAGCTAATAATGTGTATCCTCTGCTTATTGTTCAATTGTGCTACCCATTTATCTTCCAGCCTAGTTAGTCCAACTTTCTAATAAAATTTTTAACAATGGTATGTTCATTTACTGTAAACTTAAATAGTAAATTTGTATGATAGTTTTACAGTTACCAAATAGGATTTAAAACATGTCAATTTGTTGCTACCAATGAATCTCTGGGTTCCTAATTTTAAACATTTATGTATCATGTCTATTAAATATGTACGTGCAATGGCTTAGAATCAAGCCTAACATATCGTATGCACTAAGTATCAATCAAACCAATTTTTAAAATTATCACTTTCATACTATTAAAAATTATTTAGAGAGAAGAAAAAGATATAGGTCATACACCTGGATCTACATAAGGAAAGGAAGAGCAGTAAAGAAAGAATGAGGGTATCTTAACCAATCTACATATTATTTACAAACATATGCAATTATATACATATGCACGATTATGTGTGCTTATATGTAGTTGAAATGAATGATGACAACGACACAAGGGACAGGAAGATGGAAGAGAAAAATTATGTTAGAAGATAGTCACGCTACTTGTGAAGCAGTACAGTATTATTTGAAACTGGACTTGTAAGTGTATATTGAAACCCTAGGGCAACTTTTTAAACTAGTACAAAAAGTTTAAAAAATTATAGCTATAAAGAAAACACATGCTAAGAAAGAAGAGGAAATGGAATCATATAAAATGCTCAGTTAACATCTCAAAAGGCAGAAAGAGTAGAAGACAAAACAATATGGGAATAATAACAGTAACAAATATGGCAGTTATTAATTCAACTATATCAATAATCACTTTGAATATCAATGGTCTAAATTCACGAATTAAAACAGAGATTGTCAGAGTGGATCAAAATACAAGACCCAACTATATGTTGTCTACAAGAAACCCATTTTAAATATAAAGCCACTCATTAATTAAAAGTAAACAGAGAAAAATATACAATGCTAACAATAAGAAAGCAAGAGTGGCCAGGTGCAGTGGCTCACACCTGTAATCCCAGCACTTTGGGAGGCTGAGGTGGGTGGATCACTTGAGGTCAGGAGTTCGAAACCAGTCTGGCCAACAAGGTGAAACGTCTCTATTAAAAAAAATACAAAAGTCAGCTGGACATGGTGTTGGGCACCTGTAATCCCAACTACTTGGGAGGGTGAGGCAAGAGAATCACTTGAACCGAGGAGGCAGAGGTTGCAGTGAGCTGAGATCACGCCCTTGCACTCCAGCCTGGGCAACAAAAGTGAAACTGTGCTCAAAAAAAAAAGAGTAACTATATTTCACACAAAGTAGACTTCAAAGAAAGTAAGTTATCATGGAAAAAGAATGGTACTTCATCATGACATAGCAGTTAATCCTCCAAAAAGATGACAATCCTTAATGTGTATGCACCTGACAACAGACTGTCAAAAGACATGAGGCAAAAACAAAACTGGAAGGAGAAATAGATGGATCCACTATCACAATTTGAGACATCAACACTCTCCATTAGAAACAGATCCAGCAGGCAGCCATATGTAGAAAGCTGAAACTGGATCCCTTCCTTACAACTTACACAAAAATTAATTCGAGATGGATTAAAGACTTAAATGTTAGACCTAAAACCATAAAAACCCCAGAAGAAAACCTAGTGCAGGGGCCTTTGAAAACAGTATGCTGAGAATAGATAGGGCTCAAGGACAGTATCTCCAATTGAACTTTTAATGAACTCCCGTAGGCGCCAAGAAGGCTGGCAGATAAGGAAGAGCATAGAAACAAAGAACTGAGAAGGTTACATCTGGGAAAAGAAAGTTTGTTTTGCATTGCATTCTTTCTGCTGACGTGGGGTTTATGGAGTATAAATAAAGTGAGGCGGAGGCTCTGAGCGTGGCTGCCATGTTCGCTGTGTGTCTTTGTCTTTTGTGTGTTCTTTCATTCTCCACCACCCCCGGCACGTACCCCAACAAGTGGCGCAGCGAGCAGGGTCAGCACGGGTGAGTAGGGGAGAACAAGAAGGGGAACCCCCTAGGAGCGGGTAAGGCTTGGATATTGTTAAGGGGAACCTTCTTAAGCTTTCGTTATGGGAATTCCATCTCTCTGGCCTCAGAATATTTATGGCTGTTTCAAGGACTGTTGCTGTCTATGGGAGTAGAAGTGAAAGAAAAAGACTTTGAAGCGATTGTTTGCCCATGTTGAACAACATTGTTACTGGTTTCAGTATCAGACTAAAGTGCAGCTGAATCGGAAAAAATGGTTACAGGTAGTAAAAGCTCTGCTTAGAGCGCTCCAGTTAGGGGATATTATGCCTCTAAGATTGTGGACCTTGTGTAACTCTATCACTCAGACATTAGAGTTACTTGAGACTGATTCGGAGTGTGGTAACGTAGCCACAGGAGGAAAGGTATCTGAGGATTTGGAAAAATAAAATAAAATAAAATAAATCTGAAATGGAGCCCATTTGTGCCAGGGTAGCAAAAGGGGGAGAGGAGAAAAAGCCAGCTCTTCCTTCTTCTAAGGGAAATTCTGACATGCAGTGTATTATGGAAATGCTTCAACAAATATTACAGATACATTCTTCTAATTCACCTTTGTGAGCTTTCCCTGTTTCTTTTCCTTCTGCCCTGTTAAAAGAGGATTTTCCAGTGCCTCCAACCCCCCAGCTTCCTTATCTTTACCTTTATTTGGCAAAGTTTTCTCAGTGCCTTGCCCGCCATTGGGGGAGGGAGGGAAAAAAAAAATTTTAAAGAGCTGGATATGTTTCCAATTATTTGTGCTTCTTTTGCTCCTAATGCTCAGTTTTCAAATGGTGGCAATAAAGTCCAATTCAATGCCTTACAAATTAAATTTTTAAAAGAAATGAAAGCTGCCATTTCTAACTATGAACCCCTATCCTTGGTCTTCTTGATATTTTTTCATCAGAAAATTTGATAATTCCTATAGACTGGAAGACTTTGGGGAAGGCTTTTCTTGATCGTTCTCAGTGGTTACAATTGCACAGCTGGTAAATGAACAAGGTGCATGTACAGGCTAGAAAAAATGTTATGTGTGATCCCCCAGGAGCCACTGAGGAACAACTCACAGGCACGGGCCAATATGCTACTCTTAATGCTCAGGCTGGTCTAGATGATGTTGCCCTTACTCAAATCAAGACTTTGTTTTTAAGGGCCTAAAATAAGGTAGAGATAACAGGAAAATCTTCCCTTTCCTCTGTGAAGATTTTACAGGGCACAAATGAACAATATCCAGATTTCGTAGCCCATCTTCAGGATGCTGTCTTGAAAATTGTGGGTGCTGACCTTGCTTCAAAAATTTTGTTACAAACGTTGTCTTTTAAAACTGCTTATGCTGACTGTCAAAAATTGTTAAAATCGTTAAAGGCCAATGGGGCCAATTTAGATAAATATATTAAAACTTGTGTTAGTGTTGGAGGGGCTATTTATAATGCTCAATTATTTGCTGGAGCTTTGTCTAAAGCCTTAAAAGGAAATAACAAATAAGGTGTTTGCTTTCAGTGTGGTAAACCTAGACATTTCAAAAAAGAATGTCATAAAAATTGAACACTTTTATCCCTCAAGGCAGAAAGCTGCCTTCAGAGGTGTACAAATGTTGTGGTAAAGGTCGACATTGGACAAATAAATGTCGTTTCAAAACTGATAAAAGTGGAAATTTACTGTCTCCTCTCCTGGGAAATGGGAGCCGGGGCCCACAGGCTTGGGGCCCCAACAATTTATGTCACCAGGTCTGAAAATGTAGTTGGTTTATCAGTCTTTACAAATGAGAAATATAAGAAAGGAAAATAATGCACAAACTAACTAGGTTTCTTGTAATAAATCACTAAACTAGTCAAAGGACCAAAAAATACAAGATCAGCGTGACTCTGAAGGATGTGAGATTATGGTTCTGCACTTGTTACATTAAAGAGCTAAAATAAATAGACGTAATATTAACAATAATAACAGTAATAATAGCCATAGTATACTGAGTACTTACTATGTGTCCACTACTGTGAAAAAATCTTCACTTGCATTTAGTTCTTCCAACATCCCTTTAAGACTGACAAATTTTATAATTATTACCATTTTGTAGACAGGAAAACAGAGTTAAGACAGTTTTATAAATGTATCCAAGGTCATATAGCTATTATATTTTGAAAATATGACTTTCTGTCCCCAGAGCTTACATGCTTAACCCTTTCCTCTAGACTGCTCTATGAAGTACAAAATTGGTAGTCACCCTCCTTGGAATAATCGGAGGAAAGAAAAATCAATAACTAAGTAAAAGTTGTATCTCAGCACCAGATCCAATCCCAATTTCAAGTATCCATTTAGCCTTGGATTATTGACTGAATCTGCATACAATACCCAGTGAGCAATGGCCTACAACATCAAGGAATAAATTCAAGTCCTCCTTAAGGATCCCACACCTTACACCAGTTTCTCAACCTTATGCGGCAACTAAGCAGAGCGCCGCTGCTGACTTAGCTATTACTCAGCCTTATACTTTGTCTCCTAATAGAGGAGTATATAAATTAGCTATTAGAGTGTGTGGCCCTTTGCCAAAAGGACATGATGTTACTAATAAAATTCTTATTATGGTTCAAGTCTCACAATTTATATGCCTAGAGGCAGGGGAACGTATTCTCAATAGGGAGGGTTTGGTAGCACAGAAAAAACTGTTTTTTGGGAAACTTTAGTTTCAAATCAAAAGCCCTTATGTTCATTGCACATTAATGAAATAGTTTTTAAGGGGTTAATTGATACGGGGGTGAATATGTCTATTATTTGTTTAAATTAGTGGCCTATACAATGGGAAAAAAGACAAGTTTCAGTTATACTCACTGGCTTGGGTGCTGCTTCTGTGATTTATTAAGACGTAGAACTTTTAACCTGTGTCGGTCCTAAAGGTCAACAAGGTCAAGTGTTTTTTTTTATTTTTATATTGTTCCTATCAATATTAATTTTGGGGAACAAGATCTTTCACAACAATTTGCTGCTTTTTTAAACATTCCTCATATTTCCTCAGCTGCCAAAAATATGATGTTCAGAATGGGCTACAATCCTCTAAACTCATAGCCACCACTCCTATTTAGGTGAAACAGTGACCATTATTTAAAGAAATACTTAGGACTCTAAAAGAGTAAGTCAAAAAACAAATGGCCAAGAGGAATATAAAGCCACGTATTTCTGCATGGAATTCCCGTCTTTGTCTTGTCTTAAGACTATAAATGTTTACATTAAACCTAGGGAAAGTTTACAGCCTGGTCTTCCTAATCCTGCCCTTATCCCACAAAGTTAAAAATTAATGGTCATAGATCTCAAAAATTGTTTTTTCTCTATTCAGTTACAACCTCAAGATTGTAAAAAGTTTGCCTTTATTATTCCTAAATATAATAATGGACAACCCATTCAAAAATATCAGCAGAAGCTTCTTCCTCAGGGTATACTTAATAGCCCTACTATATGTCAAAAATTCATACATAGGACTTTAAATCCTGTAAAAAATCAGTTTCCAACTGTGTTAATTTATCATTGTATGGATCTTCTCTGTCCCTGTTTTTAATAATTCTCAGCCACTTTCTCAATATCAATGGAAAGTTTTACCTCAAGGTATGTTAAACAGCCCTACCTTGTCTCAAGAACTTGTCCTTTTGCATCATTACAAACTCAGCTTTCTTTCTATTCACTTAATATTGCCCCAGAAAAAATTCAACTGGATTTTCCTATTCAATATTTAGGTTATACCTTAGGAGCACAAAATATTCGACCCCAAAAAATTCAAAGTCAACGTGATCATTTCAAAATATTAAATGACTTTCAAATGATGCGTCCTGTTTTCGGAATATAACATCTTTTTTCTATTCTAGAAGGAGACAGTCACTTGGACAACTCACGCCATTTAACTCCTTTGGCTTTACAGGAACTCCAGCTTGTAGAAGAGCAACTTTAAAAGGCCCCTTCCTGATGTTCCCCTTTCCTTTTGTTTATTTCATACTTTACATTCTCCTACAGGAATGATTCATCAGACCAATCGGCCACTAGAATGGATCTTTTTGTCCAATAAAACATCTAAATGCTTGGCTACTTATATTGATTGTTTAGCTGAACTGATCATCAAAGGACGGCATCACTGTCAACAACTTTGGGGAGGAGATCCTTCCTTAATTATCTCTCAATTCACTCATAGTCAGATCACTTATCTTCTTGCAACTTCTGATTCTTGGCAAGAAGCTTCATCAATCTTGAGTTACAGTTTATCCTTATCCCTCAGTGCAATAGGGAGAATTGTTTGCTATTCTCATGGTCTTACTTGATTTCCCTACTACTGGTTGTAACATTGTTAGTGATTCTCAATACGCCGTTTATCTTACTTCTTATATTTCTCAGGCCACTTTACCTCTTTGTGCTACTTCTTCTCTTCAGAAATTCTTTTCTTTATTATCCTTTACTTTGAGCCAACGTCGAGCTCCTTTATTCATCACTCATCTTCGTTCTCATTCTCAACTTTCTGGACCATTAGTTCATGGTAATACTCAGATTGATTGCTTTTAATCGGCCACCTACATGCTGCAGAACAAAAATATACTCTAGGCCGGGCGCGGTGGCTCAAGCCTGTAATCCCAGCACTTTGGGAGGCCGAGACGGGCGGATCACGAGGTCAGGAGATCGAGACCATCCTGGCTAACACGGCGAAACCCCGTCTCTACTAAAAAAATAATACAAAAAACTAGCCAGGTGAGGTGGTGGGCGCCTGTAGTCCCAGCTACTCGGGAGGCTGAGGCAGGAGAATGGCGTGAACCCGGGAGGTGGAGCTTGCAGTGAGCTGAGATCCGGCCACTGCACTCCAGCCTGGGCGACAGAGCGAGACTCCGTCTCAAAAATATATATATATATATATATATATATATACTCTACATCACACTAATAGTTCTGGCCTTCAACGATGGTTTCATTTAACTCATAAACAAGCTCGTTCTCTTATTCGAGCTTGTCCTTCCTGTGCTCCTCTGAGCATTCCATCCTTCCATCCTGGGGTTAATCCACGAGATGTCCCTTCTTTTGGACGATTAAAATGTTCATCATACCATTGATACCTTTTCTCATTTCTGTTATTACTCATCTCTTAGTTTGTTTCGCCATCATGGGCATTCCTCTTATACTTAAAACTGATAATGCCCCTGCTTATGTCTCTCATAAATTACAAGTTTTCTTACAGCAATACAATATTCAAGATATCACCGGTATCCCGGGCAACAGTCAAGGTCAAGCCATCATTAAGCACGCAAATTTAACCTTAAAAACTCAACTGCTAAAACAAAAAAAAAGGGGGGGAAATGAGCCCCCCCCCAAAAAAACAGATTTTTTTGAAGGTTAACCTTTCTACCTTAATTTTTTTGATTTTGAAGGTTCTTTTTACCTTAATTATTTTTTGAATCAATGGAGACAATTGCAAGACTCCGCTGTCATAACCCATCTTTCTTCACCTCCCTCGGTGATAGTCCCCGCTGACAATTTAAAGATTTGGTATCCTAATGAAGAAGTTAAGTATGTTCTAGGGCAAGTTCTAAAACAGGGACGAGGCTATGCTCTTGTCCTTACAGGGAGCGGACCTGAGTGATTTCCTACAAGATGATTGAAACCCTGTTGAAAAGAAAACTGGATTCAGCATGCATTTCTTCCTTTGTTGGATGTGCCTCGGCGGGGGACTTATTTCCCTTAGTGAGGCTTTGTATGAATATTGCACTTATATTCCCTTTCCGTCCTTGTATCAGGGAGTCGCCTGGGGAGAGGCGGAAATTAAGGTTTTCACCAATGACACTACTTGGATGCCGTCCCCCTATATAGACAAGGACAATATAGAACGGGAAACGGGAATTATAAACAGCACATACCAATTTGGAGTGGAAGAACTTCCAATATGCATGGGAAATAGTTCTCATTGTCTCCGAAAATCGCATGAAGCCTGGGTTGTTTGCTATAATCATAGTCATGTGGCTGCTAATACTGTTATTATAATCATACTGTATATAGTAATGAAACTATTCCTAGTTCTTTACCTTTTTGTCCTATTCCAGAGGTTTCTCCTAATATTGAGGTGCTGGAGTGGCAACAATGTCGGGGAAATAAACCCCGGATTTTATTAGAATACAATGGGATGCAAATAACTGATTGAAGTGTGCACGGTGATTTTCAAACAAAATTTAGTCACATACCTTTGAAATGGCACCGGGTAAATAAAAGTATTGCTGCTAACAATAATGAAACCTTGGTATGGCGGGAAGGAGGCCTAAGTACAGAGTCATCTTTGGAAGTTGTTAGCTGCAGGCAATGCCATTAGCATTTTTGTGGGGAATATGCCCCTTAATCTTTCTAACCCAAATAACTCCTTTCATATTCAGTTATATCAAAATACCTCCTGATATATTATTGCTTGTGTCCATAAGCCCTACCTATTATTAGCAAGGAATTTGACATGGGATAATGATACGGGGATTGTTAATTGTACAGATACGTGTACATTTTTGTCTTGCCTCAATCATTCCTGGTGGCACAACTTTACTGAGGATATTTATATCCTCAGGGCTCGTAAGGAAATTTGGCTACCTGTTAACCTTACGCGACCATGGGGGGCATCACCTCTTGAGACTTATATTTGGACTTCTCTCCAGCGAACCCTCTGTGCCCTTGGACTTATAATTGCCTCGGTGATGAGCCTTGTCGCCATCGTCTCCACTGCGGCCATAGCAGGGCTCGCTCTTCATCAAAGCATACAAAATGCTGAATTTGTGCAGCAATGGCACGAACAATCTCACCGGTTATGGCTTCAACAACGAAACATTGATTCTCAACTTGCTGAAAGATTGGACAACATGGAACAAGCCTTGACATGGCTTGGAGATCAGCTCACTGTCCTCAGTACTCGGATAACATTACAATGTGATTGGAACTCCACTCAATTTTGTGTAACGCCTGTGCTTTTTAACATCTCTCAAAATTGGACTGTAATCCGAAAATTATTAATAGGCCATAAAAATATTAGTTTGGACATCCAAGAGCTCACTCAGAACATTTCCGAAGCATTTCGACAACAATTACATGTGTTGTCCGGAACTGTAACCCTTCAGGAGCTGGGTCAGCACCTTGTTGCCTTTAACCCATGGACCCAGATGAAGACATGGATTTCTACAATCTCTGGAAGTATATTGCTTTGGGCACTTGGATTGGGTCTACTTCTTTTGGTGATTCGATGCTCCCTCCGTCGCCTCCAAAAACAAAAGAAAACACAAGAACAAATACGGGCTACCTTTTTAGGATTGAGGCAAAACAAAAAAAAAGGGGGGGAAATGCAGGGGCCTTTGAAAACAGTATGCTGAGAATAGATAGGGCTCAAGGACAGTATCTCCAATTGAACTTTTAATGAACTCCCGTAGGCGCCAAGAAGGCGGGCAGATAAGGAAGAGCATAGAAACAAAGAACTGAGTAGAAGGTTACATCTGGGAAAAGAAAGTTTGTTTTGCATTGCATTCTTTCTGCTGACGTGGGGTTTATGGAGTATAAATAAAGTGAGGCGGAGGCTCTGAGCGCGGCCGCCATGTTCTCTGTGTGTCTTTGTCTTTTGTGTGTTCTTTCATTCTCCACCACCCCCGGCACGGACCCCAACACCTAGGCAATACCATTCAGGACATACGCATGGTCAAGGACTTCATGTGTAAAACACCAAAAGCAATGACGACAAAAGCCAAAATTGACAAATGGGATCTAATTAAACTAAAGAGCTTCTGCACAGCAAAAGAAACTACCATCAGAGTGAACAGGCAACCTACAGAATGGGAGAAAATTTTTGCAATCTACTCATCTGACAAAGGGCTAATATCTAGAACCTACAAAGAACTCAAACAAATTTACAAGAAAAAAACAAACAACCCCATCAAAAAGTGGGCGAAGGATATGAACAGACACTTCTCAAAAGACGACGACATTTATGCAGCCAACAGACACATGAAAAAATGCTCATCATCACTGGCCATCAGAGAAATGCAAATCAAAACCACAATGAGATACCATCTCACACCAGTTAGAATGGCGATCATTAAAAAGTCAGGAAACAACAGATGCTGGAGAGGATGTGGAGAAATAGGAACACTTTTACACTGTTGGTGGGACTGTAAACTAGTTCAACCATTACTATAGGAAGACAGTGTGGCGATTCCTCAAGGATCTAGAACTAGAAATACCATTTGACCCAGCCATCCCATTACTAGGTATATACCCAAAGGATTATAAACCATGCTGCTATAACGACACATGCACACATATGTTTATTGCAGCACTATTCACAATAGCAAAGACTTGGAACCAACCCAAATGTCCATCAATTATAGACTGGATTAAGAAAATGTGGCACATATACACCATGGAATACTATGCAGCCATAAAAAAGGATGAGTTCCTGTCCTTTGTAGGGACATGGATGCAGCTGGAAACCATCATTCTCAGCAAACTATCACAAGGACAAAAAACCAAACACCGTACGTTCTCACTCATAGGTGGGTATTGAACAGTGAGAACACTTGGACACAGGAAGGGGAACATCACACACCGGGGCCTGTCATGGGGTGGGGGGAGGGTGGAGGGATAGCATTAGGATAAATACGGGTGCAGCAAACCAACATGGCACATGGATACATATGTAACGAACCTGCATGCTGTGCACATGTAGCCTAGAACTTAAAGCATAATTTAAAAAAAAAAAAAAAAGGAAAGAAAAAAGAAACAGATCCAGCAGGCAGAAATTAGTAACAATATAGTTGAATTCAGTATTAATATAAACTGGATACTGACAGAGCAGTCACACCATCACCTCGGACAAACACCGCCACTTTAAGTTCCAGCTCCCTTCTTTGCCTCATGCACTTCAAGGAAATCATTTCTCTTCTAACTACAAGTAGCCAGACAGAGCAGACAGTAAAATACCGATAAGACAGCTCAGCCCCAGAGGGAGGTGAGGGGAAGTCTCTTGGGTAAAGTTTCACTGCCAAACTTCACCCTCATACAACAGGCCCAGTCAAACAGTGGGGCTTGATAATTTAATCAGCACATGGCTTTCCCTTCAGGTGCACTAAGACAGGGAAGCTAAAAGCAGACTCGGGACATGCCTGCAGCTGCAGAAAGATGCATGGGGACAGACACACAACTCTCCCTCCCAGATAAGCACAACACAGACACAGAAGCAGTCCAAGCCTTAATAAACTTTCCCGCCCTGAATCCTTAAAACTCTGTCTGTAAGAGTGAGCCTCTGACCTAACTCGGCCAGAAGGCGTCTCTCAGGTTTGTTTTCTCTAAAATAAATCTGTCTTAACTGGCAAGACACCTTTCATGTTTCTCTCCTCTTTATTTAATTCTTACAAATACAATTGCTATTTATAGACTTCATCCAACAACAGTAAAATATACATTCTTTTCAGGCTCAATAATCACCAAGATATACCACACTGTGAACCATAAAATACCCTTTAACCAATTTAAAATAACAAATCTTGCCATATGCACTCTTAGACCACAATGAAATCAAAACTTAAAATGAGCAATAGACAGACAAGTGGAAAATCTCTAAATATAGTGAGACAAAAGAACACCTTCTAAATAATGAATGGATCAAAGAAGAAATCTCAAGAGAAATTAATATTTTATTATTAGAAACAGGGTCTCACTGTCACCCAGGCTGGAGTGCAGTGGCATGATCAAAGCTAACTGCAGCCTTGAACGCCTGGGCTCAAGCAATCCTCTCACCTCAGCCTCACCAGTGGCTGAAAATACAGGCACATGTCTCCCTGATAACTTCTTTTTTTTTTTTGAGACGGAGTCTTGCTTTGTCGCCCAGGCTGGAGTGCAGTGGCACCATCTCGGCTCACTGCAAGCTCCGCCTCCTGGGTTCATGCCATTCTCCTGCCTCAGCCTCCGAGTAGCTGGGACTACAGGCACGCACCACCACGCCCAGCTAATTTTTTTTTTTGTATTTTTAGTAGAGACGGGGTTTCACCGTGTTAGCCAGGATGGTCTCAATCTCCTGACCTCGTGATCCGCCCGCGTCGGCCTCCCCAAAGTGCTGGGATTACAGGCGTGAGCCACCGCGCCCGGCCTCCCTGATAACTTTTTTAAATGTTCTTGTAGAGACAGGGTCTTGCTATAGGTGCTCAAGCTGATCTCAAACTCCTAGCCTCAAGTAATCCTCCTGCCTTGGCCTCCCAAATCTCAGCCTCCCTGGCTGAGATTACAAGTGTGAGCCACCATGCTGGGCCTAACAAATATTTTCACTAAATAAAAATGAAAATAAAAACACAATGTATCAAAATGTGTAGAATACAGCAAAAGCATGGCTTAGAAGAAAATTTATGGCATCAAATGCATATATTAGAAAATAAGAATGATCTAAAATAAAGAAAAAAATGAGCAGATTAAATCCAAAGTAAGAAGAAGAAAATAAATTGTTGCAGAAATCAGTGAAATGGAAAACACAAAAATCAAGAGATATTATCAACAACAAAGCTGGTTCTTTTAAAAGGCCAATAAAATTAAAAAGCCTATAGCCAGGTTAAGAAAAAAAGTAGAAACTAATAATATCATAAATGAGGGCCAGGAGTAGTGGCTCAAGCCTGTAATCCCAGCACTTTGGGAGGCTGAGACGGGCGGATCACGAGGTCGGGAGATCGAGACCATCCTGGCTAACACACTGAGACCCCATCTCTACTAAAAAATACATAAAATTAGCCGGGCAAGGTGGCAGGCGCCTGTGGTCCCAGCTACTCGGGAGGCTGAGGCAGGAGACTGGTGTAAACCCAGGAGGCAGAGCTTGCAGTGAGCTGAGATCACGCCACTGCACTCCAGCCTGGGCGACAGAGCAAGACTCCATCTCAAAAAAAAAATAATAATAATAATATAAATGAAAGAGGGGATGCCACCACACATCCCGTGGATGTTAAATGGATAAGGAAATACTCTGAACAATTCTGTGCATACATCTGATCATCCAGTTCAAATGGGCTGCTTCCTTGAAAGACACAATTTACTGAAACTCACACAAGAAGAAACACACAGGCCGGGCACGGTGGCTCACACCTGTAATCCCAGCACTTTGGGAGGCCGAGGCGGGCAGATCACAAGGTCAGGAGAATGGAGACCATGGTGAAATCCCGTCTCTACTAAAAATACAAAAAATTAGCCAGGCGTGGTGTCGGGCGCCTGTAATCCCAGCTACTCAGGAGGCTGAGGCAGGAGAATGGTGTGAACCCGGGAAGTGGAGCTTGCAGTGAGCCGAGATCGCGCCACTGCACTCCAGTCTGGGCAACAGAGCAAGACTCCATCTCAAAAAAAAAAAAAAAAAAAGAAGAAGAAACACACAATCCGAAAAACCCATTTTTTAATAACCTTCAGAACAGAAAGTACCTGACCCAGATATATTCACTGGTAAACTGACCAAATATTTCAGGAAGAAATTATACCCATTCCCCACAATCTATTTCAGAGGATAGAAGGTGTTGAAATACTTCCTAGTTCATTCTGTGAGGCCAGCATTATTCCAATGACATTTCAAAATAGAAAACCACAGACCATGATCTCTCATAAAAATACATATAAAAATCCTCAAAAACATTGGCACATCAAATCCAACAATATATAGAAAGAATCATACACCATCACCAAGTGAGATTTATTCTGGGGATACCAGGCTGGTTCAACATTTGAACATCAATTAATGTAATTCATTATATCAAGAGGCTGAAAAGGAAAAATCACATGATCCGGTGCAGAAAAAGCAGTTGACAAAATCCAGCATTCATTCATGATAAAAACTCTCAATAAGCTAAGAGGGGAACTTCCTGAAATTAATAAAAAATATCTACACAAAACTACAGTGAACATAATACTTAATAATCAGAAACTCAAAGCTTTTCCACAATATCAGGAGGAAGAAAAAGATCTACTTTCTCATCACCCCTTTCAATATCATACTGAAAATACTAGCGAATGCCATCAGGCAAGAAAATATAATTAAAGGCATACAGATTGGGAAGGAATAAATAAAACTTTGTTCATAGACAACAGGATTGTCTACGCAGAAAATCTAAAAAAAAAAAGAAAAGAAAAGAAAAAAGACCAAACCAAAAAAAAACCCCTCCTGGAACTGAAAAGCAAGATCACAGAACACAAGGTTAAAGGAGAAAGCTAACTGCTTTCCAACACACCAGCAACAACCAAGTGCAATTTGCTATGAAAAACACAGTGCTACTTATATTTAGCACCCAAAAGATGAAATACTTACGTATAAATTTAACAAATGTAACAAGATCTATATGAGGAATAGTACAAAACCTTAATAAACAAAATACAAGTAAACCTGATTCTAAAGTTCACATGGAGAAGCAAAAGACCAAGAAGAGTCAATTACTGAAGAACAAAGTTGGAAGATTAACACTACCTAACTTCAAGCCTTATTATATAGATTCATTGTAGGCAAACATAACAATGGAACAGAATAAAGAGCCCCAAAATACACCCACATAAATACAGTAAACTGATGCAATAAAGCAGAGTTGCTGTTTTCAACAAATGATGTGGGGACAACTAGAAATCCACATTTAATAAAAAACAAAAAACAAAAAACTGAATCTAGACATAGATCTTATGCTCATCACAAAAATTAACTCAAAATGGATCATAGACTTCAATGTAAAATGCAAAAGTTAAAAACTATAGAAAATAACAAAGGAAAAAACCTAGATGATCCTGGGAAAGGTAATGACTTTTTAGATATAACACCAATGTCAAGATCCACTTTAAAATGATTCATAAACAAGACTTCATTAAAATTGAAAACTTCTGTTCTGCAAAAGCCAATGTCACAAAAATGAGAAGAAAAGCCACAGACTGGGAGAAAATATCTGCAAAAGACATATCTTGGTAAAGAGACTGTTACACAAAACATTCCAAAAACACTGAAACCTCTACAGTAAGAAAACCACTAAATAAAACAGACCAAAGACCTTAACAGATACCTCACCAATGATGAGAAACACACAGGAAATAAACACATAAAAGAATGCAGTATATTCTGCAACATTAGGGTAACATATTAAAACAACGAAATACCGAGATACCGCTACATATCTAGTAGAATGGCCAAAATTTGGAGCACTGACAACAACTGACAGTGAGAATGTGGAGCAACAGGAACTCTCCTTCACAGTGTGGAAATGCAAAATAGTATAGTCACTAAGTTGGAGGACAATTTGGTTGTTCTTACAAAAGTAAACACATTCTTACCATATGATCCAGCAACTGCACCTCTTGGTATTTACCCAAAGGAGGTGAAAATAAATGCTAGCATAAAAACCTGTAAACAGGGATTTATAGCAGCTTTATTCAAAATAGCTAAAATTTGGAAGCAACCAAGATGCCCTTGAGTAAGTGAATGGATAAACTATGGTATACATAATGGAACATAATTCAGCACTAAAAAGAAATGGGCTATCTTGTCCTCAAAAGGAGGAACCTTAAATGCATATTACTAAGTAAAAGAAGGCAGTCTGAAAAGGCTACTTACTATATAACTGCAACTATGTAACATTCTGCAAAATGATGGAGATGGTTTGCAAGGTTAGGGATGATAAACAATAAACAGGAAGAGCAGGGATGGCTTTTAGAACAAAGAAAGTGTCCTGTGGGGTACTGTAAGGCTGGATACATGTCATTAAACTTTACTCAAACCCATAGCATGTAAAACCACAAGAGTAAACCCTAATGCAAACTATGGCCTTTGGACAACTATGATGTCTCAGTGTAGGTTCCTCATTTTAACAAATGTACTACTATGGTGGGCGGAGGTGTTGAAAAGGGCAAAGGCTACATATATATGTGGATCAGGGTATATGGGAAATCTATGTACTTCCTAATTCTGCTGTGAAATTAAAACTGCCTTAACAGAGTATATTTATTTTCAAAAAGAATCTAACCATCTAAAAACGTTTTCAATAACAAAAATTAAACCAATATTAAAAACCACTTCCCCATTTGTAATAGGAACTCTCAATAACAATGAATGCATAAAGAAAATGTGGTCTATGCACGCAATGAAATATTACTCAGCCTTAAAAAGGAAGAAAATCTTGCCATTTGCAAAAACATGCACATACCAGAAAGATATTGTGCTAAGTGAAGAAATAAGCCAAACAGGAACAAAGTATTACATAATCCCATCTGGATGTATGCAATAGTCTGGATGTATGTATTCCCCTCAAATTCCTATGTTGAAATCTAATCACCAAGGTGACAGTACTGTAAGGTGAGGCCTCCAGGGAGTGATGAGGTGAGGGCTCTTCCCTCTTGAATGGGCTGGGAGTGCGTTCATTCTCCATCACTCTTTTGCCTCCACCATGTACAGATACAGGAAGAAGTCTCTCATCAGGCACCAGATGACAGTGCCTTGATCTTGGACTTCCCAGCCTCCAGAACTGTTAAGAACAAATTTCTGTTCTTTATTAATTACCAAGTCTGAAGTATTTTGTTGTTCCAGCACAAATGAAGCTATATTTTCTGTACAGCCTGTGGAACTCCATGTACATAAAAATGTGAAACAGTTAAACTTACAAAAACATAGAGCTGAATCGTGGTTACCAAGGGCTGAGGGGGAAGGGTAACTGGGGAGGTATTGGTCACAGGGTATAAGTTTTAGTTATGCAACGAGTAAGTTCTAAATATCAAATCTACAGACCAATGCATGTAGCTAATACTGAATTGCATACTTAAAAATCTGTTAAGAGGATGGTATGGTTTCGATTTGTTTACTTGTCCAAAGCTCATGTCCAATTGTAAGCCTCAAGGCTGGAGGTGGGGCCTGGTGGGAGGTGACTGGATCAGGGGGCAGACTTGCCCCTTGCTGTTCTTGTGACAGTAAATTCTCATGAGATCTGGTTGTTAAAAGTGTACAGCACCTCCCCCTTCACCACCCATTTCCTCCTGCTCCAGACACAGAGGACGTGCCTGCTTCCCCTTCATCCTACACCACGACTGTAAGTCTCCTGAGGCCTCCCCAGCCACGCTTCCTGTACAGCCTGTGGAACTGTCAGCCAATTAAACCTCTTTGCTTCCTGTACAGCCTGTGGAACTGTCAGCCAATTAAACCTCTTTGCTTCCTGTACAGCCTGTGGAACTGTCAGCCAATTAAACCTCTTTGCTTCCTGTACAGCCTGTGGAACTGTCAGCCAATTAAACCTCTTTGCTTCCTGTACAGCCTGTGGAACTGTCAGCCAGTTAAACCTCTTTGCTTCCTGTACAGCCTGTGGAACTGTCAGCCAATTAAACCGCTTCGCTTTATAAATTACCCAGTCCCAGGTAGTTTTTTATAGCAATGGCAGAACGGACTTATACAGAGAATGTATCTTATCTCAAATGGTTGTATCCCAAAAGGGGCGGGGAGGGGGGAGGAAGAAACTCATGGAGGCAAAGGTTGTTTATCGCACTGTTTGTGGTGATGGTTCCATGGGTGAATACTTTACAGGTAAGTATATTTTGCACATGGGAGGAATGTAAATAATTTGTAGCCAGAGGGAAAACTGGTTTACTAAAGACTGCTACAGATTCTCACTACTCCTCTTATTGAAAGGTAGAAGCTAATTACTCTCTAATCTAATACCGTATGTAAAGGAAGAGAGAAGGATGTAACTTTTATTTTGGATTTGTTAAGCCTGAGGTGCCTTTCAGATAGCTACAAAGAATCATTCAATGGAGAGTTGAACCTGTGATCTAGAGCAGCGATCCCCAACCTTTTTGGCACCAGGTTTTGTGAAAGACCATTTTTCCATATACCAGGGTGTGACCCCTCACATGGTTTTGTGATGAAAACGGTTCGTCAGGCATTGGATTCTCATAAGGAGCAGGGAACCTAGATCCCTCACATGCATAGTTCACATTAGGGTTCATGCTCCTATGAGAATTTAATGGTGTCATTCATCTGACAGGAGGCAGAGCACAGGCAGTAATGCTTGCTTGCCTGCCACTCACCTGCTGTGCAGCCCAGTTCCTCACAGGTCACAGACTGGTACCAGTTCATGGCCTGGGGATGGGGATCCCTGGTCTAAAGGCTGGAGAAGTCCAAGCTGGAGAGAAACACAACTGCTACACCAGAGAGCAGAACTGGTAAAAAAAACAAACAAACAACAACAACAAAAGAACTGCACAGTGGGATGGATGGGGAATTGGATCAAATAATTGGACAAGCTACGTAAAGGAGAAGGAGAATAATTCAGGAAAAAAAAGACAAGCAGCATCAGTGAGGTCATGATAGAAACTAACACAGAAGAATTTCCAGGAGAAAAATCATGAACGATAATTTGAAATGCAGGAGTCCCCCCTTATCCACGGGGGATACACTGCAGGTCCCCTAGCAGATCCCTGAAACTGTATAGTACCAAACCTTATATACACTATGGTTTTTCCTATAGATACATACCCTTGACAGTTTAATTTATAAATTAGGCACAGTATGATACTAACAACAATAAAATGGAACAATTATAACAATATACTATACTAAAACTTATAGGAATGTGGTCTCCCAAAATATCTTATTCTACTGTATTCAACATATTCAAAATATCAAAATACTCAAGATATTCAAAGTATCTTATTGTCTTTTCTGTCTGCAGTTGACTATGGGTAACTGAAACCACAGAGAGCGAAACTGTGGATAAGGGGGATAACTGTATGGCACAAGATTCAAGTAAGGCAGACTAGAGAATAGCCAATGGATTTGCATATAATTTAGGTTAATGGTGAGCATCAGAATAAACGAATTAAGACTACACTGAATGAAAGCGCAAGTGAGCAGTGGAAATATCTGTCAGAAAATACAACTGTGAACAATCTGCTACAAATTCTCCATGTACAGATGAATTGACAGAAACATATGGGGGGTTAGTTAAGGACCTGTGGTCAACTCAATCCTCCAGATGTTCTAGGTTTTAGCCATGAATCAAGTAGGGCCTTCCAAAAGCTGTCTGAGATCACACTGTTTCAGCAACTCCAGAAAAACCTCATTACAGGAGTTGTGCTTTAGCACTAAGTGACTATTTCTACTGCAAAATGCTAATAGTGTTTATTTCCAGGTTGGTAGTAAAAAAACTTTTCACTACATCATCTCTGTGACCAATGCAGTCAATGTTCCAGACTTTAGTGACAGCAAGTCTTCCCGTCCCATGAGAATGTAGCACGTACTTTCCAGGCTCCATTCCAATCACGTAACAAATGTGACTGCCTTTTTGTTGCAGCATCAGAAAGACCAGAGACATATCTGTACTCAAGTTCCATGGCTATAACCTGCATATGTCTACAAGCCGGCATTATTTTATTTATGTGCATTTCCTTTAACCTGAATTTTACTTATTTCTATTTTTTTCATTTTAATCCACGGACTCCATAAAGGTAAAAAATGCAATGTAAAACAAAGTGAGGAATATATAAACAAATAACTCACCAGAGATTTATTCACTGTTTGTTGATTGTGGAAACGCACAGAGCACTTTGGAAGCATAGCTGGGAGAACAGTCGAATGGAGTGGGTTAAGGAGAGAACTGGTGTGGCTTGGTCCTAGATTCTCCTGCCCAAAATGCTCTACACAATAGCTGGAAAAGACTAAAACAACAACAAAACCTCCCTGTGACAGAACAGTCATTCATGCCTCAATAAGGGACAACAAATATCCCACTGAAGATGTACCCACAAGTACATTAACTAGTAGAGATACATACAATTTATTTTTGGATTAATGAAAACATGTATTACCTACTGATTTAGGAACAATTAATTTGCCCAAAGAAACAATGTAATAATTTACACCAAAGAAATATACACTTAGTCTTCAATGAAATTAATATTGTAGAAATATAATTCAGCCACATTAACTATTTCACTACTAATATGGAGATTCTACAAGATTCCATATAGGTGTTTCCACTAGAACACATCTTGCTTTTATACCTTTGCATCATTGAAAGGATGCATCTTTTATATACCTACGCATCATTGAAAGGATGCATCTTTTATATACCTACGCATCATTGAAAGGATGCATCTTGCAACCCAACACTTTTTGCCCACAATTATATAGGGGGAAAATGTACATATTGTATATTTCTTGGGATATACTGTTTTAGTAATGTTTCCTAATGACATGTCTCCCTGTATCTCAGACCTCATAGAGTATGCTCTGATAACGAACAGGGCTCTGCCATTTGACTTGCTTTTGCCAATGGGACATGAAAAATATGATGAAAATATAGGCTGGAAAAGTACTTGCCCACTGGTGCTTGCCTTCTCGGACAAGGGTCAGCATGAACCATCAGACATGTGAGTGAAGGCACCAGATGACTAAAGCCTCATCTGTGATCCAGACAACATTAGCAAAGGAAATGCCCAGGTGAACACTTGCCAAAATGTGAATCAACAGAACTTCTATCAAATAAAATGGTCACTTCTTTTTAAGCCAGTGAGTTTCATTGGTTCTTCAGACAGAAAATAGTAACTGATACACCTAAGCCACCAGAACTCAATGTTTTTAAGAAAATCATGTGAAGGAGATAATGTGAAATTACTTGTCAAGTGCAATCACTAGAACATCACAACCTCATGTCGAAGTTTTGCAAATCACAATGCCAACTTCATGGAAATCAGTGAGACTGCTGGTGCTAAAAGACCATGTGAATCGTAAAAAGCAACTCTTTGCGTATTAGTAAATTGTGTTTTAAGGTTCTTCACATCATAAAAATGTCTGTTGACTTTAAAAAAACATAATACACAAAAAGGATCTCTTATAAGTAAGCATTGTACTGTATTTTACTTACATTTTAAGACACTGGTTTGGAACAGAAGTGAGACATGGTCTAATCTTCCCTCTTTAAATATGTAAAATATGCTATTATTTTCCTACAGAATTTATGATTTCCAAGAACAGATTACTGACACTAAGTGGGAAACACTTGTGTTATTTGCCCTTGAGGTCCCATAATTCACAGGAAGAGTTGGGGCTAACAAGGAACAGAGATGGTTAACGGAATGTTTCTGCTTGGTTGGTTGGTTGGTCGGTTTTGAAACAGAGTCTCATTCTCTCACCCAGGCTGGAGTGCAGTGGCACAACCACAGCTCACTGTAGCTTCGCCCTCCTGGGCTCAGGTGATCTTCCCACCTCAGCCCCCCAAGTAGTTGGGGCCACAAGTGCATGCCACCACAACCTGCTAATTTTTTTTTCTTGTAAACACATAGGGTCTCCCTATATGGCCAAGGCTAGTCTCAAACTCCTGTGCACAAGCGATCCTCCTGTCTTGGCCTCCCAAAGTGCTATGATTACAGCTGTGAGACACTATGCCCGGCAAGGGAAAGTACTTTATTATTATTTTTTCCAGTGGGAGGGGTGGGCAGGCACGGAGGGGCTGAGAAAGTACTTTAAAGCAATGTTTGTTCTTAGTTGACTTCAGTGTCAACAAAAATCTAAAAAAAAAAAAGAAAAAAAAACTTTTGACTTAATTGGAGCAAAATGAATAACACTAGCCAAAAAGTCAGGAAGCATAACATCTGCATATCATGTGGCCCCGGCAAGTCACAGCTCCTCAAAGCCAAATTTTTTTCATCTTTCTCATAAGGTGGAAATGGTTTGGCAAAGCCTTACCGAACTGCCAGGAAGAGCTACCAGGATAGCGGGAGCTTCGGCATATCACTGGACGCTAAATTTCGTGACAGACTTTTTTTTTTTTTTTTTTTTGAGAGACAGAGTCTCGCTCTGTTGCCCACGCTAGAGCAGGGTGGCACAACCTCAGCTCATTGGAACCTCCACCTCCCGGGTTCAAGTGATTCTCTTGCCTCAGTTTCCCAAGTAGCTGGGACTATACAGGTGTGCGCCACCACGCCCAGCTATTTTTCATATTTTTTAGAAGAGATAAGGTTTCACAAAATGTTGGCCAGGCTGGTGTCGAACTCCTGACTTCAGGTGATCCTCCCGCCTTGACCTAGACTACTTTTAAGAAAGTTCAGCCACTAGAAACAATGAGAAAAGATTGAACGAATTAAAGTGTGTTTACAGAGTACTCCACACAAATCCTCTCAGGTATAACAGGTTATTTTTCCACTCAGGACAACACTATTAAGTCCCCTCCAGTAAGTAACATCTCTTTGGCCCTTGCCTGTCACCCGCAGCCAAACTCCCCTCTTCCTTCTCAATGTTGGTCCAAACCTTCCGCTACCACCCAGCATTTGAGAGCTACTGGATAAGGTATTATCAACCAAATCTGGACCACTCCGGGGAGTGGGAAAATAACTGCTTGGGTCATACAAACTGGAATCTTCGCCTGTGACACTTCCCCTGCTTTGAAGCACCAGTGAGAGGGTTAGTCCAGAGAGGTGTTCTTTTAGGTGGGATTCCTAAAAGGCGCCCTCCTCCAAACTTTATTATAAAGAAAACAGGACCATCATCTGGCACCCCCAACTTCCCTAGAAACCAGATCTTGTATAAACTCCTATAAACTAAAGCGGGGATGGGATGCGTAGGAAGGGGACACAAGCAGAATCTTCACTTGCTGAAAAGACACCGGGAAACCCCACTAATACCCTCGCCAGGTAGTAGGACGGTGTGCACGCGCTTCGTACTCCTCATCTGGGAATGAGGGGCATCTTCCTAGAACTATCCGTATGCTGACCTTACAAGGGGGTGCATGGAATGCCGCACAAGGTCCATGCGGTGCCGGAGCGCAGCCTCCCCGCAGACCTCCCAGGTAGGGGCGGCCTGCAGATCCCGTCCCCGCGCCACCGGCTTCGCCCACCCGCTCCGGCGCCTCTGGAACTGGCTTCAGTGCCGAGATCCCACGCCCGCCCTCCCAGCAGCGCCGCCCTTTTAGCCCCAGCGTTAGTCCGCCGCCCGCACCTGCGCGTCAGGCCCCGCCCCCCCGAGATGTGCCCACGTCTCTGCTCCCACCAACTGTGGCACGTCGGCCCCGCCTCCCTCTGGTGCCTCCAAGCCCGCCGTCTCCGCTTTCATCCTACCACCAACCTGCAGGGATGAACACCCAACCCCAGAGCTTCCAGAGCAGCCTCTGGACGGCAGCAGGAGCCGGGTTTCTCTGGCGGAAGATGGTGGCATAGGCGGGGCGGCGCATGCGCAAAGGCCATCCGGAAGAGCCCTTCCCACCGTCCAGTGCTGGTGACGTCATTGGAAGCCGCGACGGCATTTCCCACGAGCCACTGCGGTACCGAGGCGGGAAATTCTGTTCCAAGCCGGGGCCGAGGACGGATCCGGGTTGGCGTCTCCCCGCCTGACAGACATGGAATCTGGTTAATAAATCCTGGTTTGACAACCAGGCACATTGTGGGAATATTGGGAAAATTCGAATGCGGCCAGCTGGTCAATTATATTAGCAAGTAATCTTACTTCTTTTTTACTTCTAAGTGTTGCTGTTACAGAAAAACCTTTTTTTTTTTTTAACGGATTCTCCCTCCGTCTCCCAGGCTGGAGGGCAGTGGCGGGATCTCAGCTCACTGCAGCCTCCACCTCCCGGGTTCACGCGATCCTCCTGCCTCAGCCTCCAGAGGAACTGGGACTACAGGCGCGCGCCACCACGCCCGGCTAATTTTTGTGTTTTTAATGGAGATGGGGTCTCCCCATGTAGCCCAGGCTGGTCTCGAATTCGTGGCCTCAAGTGATCTGCCCACCTTGGCCTTCAAAAGTGCTGGTGTTGCGGGAAATAGAGGACTAGAGAGACTAGGCAGACCAATATGGAGAACAGGAGGATTGTTTATTTGAGGGTATGCACCGGATTCGTGGATTCATATCTAAAAAGCTGAGCATTGAACAAAGACGGAGCGGGGCTTTTATAAGCAAACTCACAGAAGCAAAACAAAAGCTGTTAATCATACAGTGACTGGTCACGTAATCTATAGGGAACTGTTGACTTGGCATAACTTGTGGGCTTGTGTAGCCGGTGGCCTTGTAGCTGCCTCGAAAAAAAATAAGAACCGGCTAAATACAGACATTTGTAAATACATCATCATGCTTAAGAAGCCAGGGAAAGCAGTAACAGTAAAGGAATTTGTCTTTCTGTCTTTTGTTTTCTTTTAACTTTGCTCTGGAAGTGGGGGTTGTCTGGAGCCTATTCCTTTGGCCTTGGCTTCTCAAACAGTGTTAGCTTATAACTGTCTTTGAAGTGAGCTTACTAGACAGAGGAAAACTTGTTCTTTTCTTTTTAACCTTTGCCTTGCCTGTGACCTTTCTTGGAGTGAATGAATGCATATTTATTTTTAAATTCGTGCCTCAGTTTCCTCCTTTTGATGCCTTTTATAAAAGAAGTTTAATAGAAGGCATCACTATTACTTAGTTCTGCCTGAAGAGACAAGTTTTCTTCTTTAGGCACAGGCTGATATTTACACAGATCCATTAGCTGAGTGGTAGTTTGCTTAGCTACTGTTGCCTCTATAGTTGACTGAATGCTTCTAACAAGGAGGGGTAAGAGGCAAGGGAGTATTGGGCAAACTCTTAGTATGTCCAGGAGTATTCTTATTAAATCCACTGAAGAAGGAAAACCAGCCTCCAAAGAGGGAATCTGGAGACTGCCTTTTCCAAGTTTGAACTGAAACATGGGATAATTTTCTCATTCTTGCAGTTATTTCTATAACTGCCTTTCCATTGTCATCGGTTTCCAGGAAGCAATTTGTTAGACTGAACTTTCCACATACGCCTCCTTCCTGGGCTAGGAGGTAGTCTAAAGCTAATCTGTTCTGATAAATAGCATTCTTCATTTTTGTGGCTTGCTGGGCCAGTAAATCGAATGCATTTGCTGTTTCATTAGTCATCATTTCAAGTACTGCCTGCAACCTTATGATGCAGCTAAGCATGTAAATAGGAGTGTGGTATCCTCATGACCTATCTTGTGCCTACGTAGCTGGCCTATAGTATTGAATTATTCTTTCAGAGAGCCAATCTGTGTCTTTCTAATCTCCTATTTCTGTATCTCTTTTTATGTCTGCATCTCTTTTGCTTCTTCTAACTTCATCATAGATGGGATACTTTAAAGTTTCTCCCTGTTGCAGTGGGAGTAGGAAAAAACATGGTCTAATTGTTTCAAACACACAGGACTTTGTCCATTTAGCTGACAACTGTCAATAAGCCTGTGGCTTACAGATCCAATAAAGACCAGGGGGTGCTTGCCAAGCATTTGGAGCTTCAAGCTGATATCAGGTGTGGTTTACAGGAGAGAAACAGGAGAATGGATTTGGATGAGGTGCTTTGGAGTCATCTCTGCCTCGCCACAAAGTTTTCTTTAGTGTTTCAATATAATATTGCTGTCCTAAGCAGGTTAGTTCTCCTACTGCATCAGCAAGCAACACAGTATCTCTTGATAATAGAAATTTTTAAGAGCCGGACACTTGAACTTGTGGGCATCAGTTCTGGGGAAGAGTCAATGAGAGTTAAATTATCTTGTGGCATTAACTCTTTTGCTTCCTGAGGCCATTGGTCTCCTATGTTAATCTTTCTACAAACATAACATGAAACGCCTGGGCTGCCAGCAGTGTGTTCAGCCAGCTGAGCAAACAGGTTTTCAGCTAAAGGAGTAGGCTCTGGTAACTTCTGGTCTTCTTGCTCATAGAATGATTTAAGAGTTGGAACTTGCATTTCGGTAAGCGTAATTGACCTTTGTTGTGTGCCAGGGTGCTACGATATGCAATGCCAACAATCTTTTTCTGGGGTCCTAGGGGAACGAGGTGGAGTTACTCTTGGCATGCATACATATCTGTTGTCATTTCTACAGTATCTTTCTAAAGGTAGGTTACCACAGACAGGGAGTCTTGGTCTGCTGCCTGACAAGCATCAAAATACAGAGAAATAGGCCCTTGGTAAAAGGGAGGGACCTTGGTTTGGTTTAAGAGGAGACCTTCCTTTGACCTCTTACGATGAGTCTCTTGGCAATATTTCTTCAGTAACTGCTTGAGTGTCTGGTTCATGCGTTCTACTTTTCTGGAACTTTGCGGCCGATAGGCTTCTTGTTATGTTTCATGTTATGTTTGTAGAAAGACTAACACAGGAGACCAATGGCCTTAGGAAGCAACTTCTATTTTATTTTTAACAGTCTTGTTACGTCTTGCACTATTTCAGCTACAAATGCCGGCCTATTGTCTGACTTTAAAGTTAGAAGCTGTCTAAACCTGGGGATAATGTCTTTTAACAGTACTTTAGTCACTTCTTGTGCTTTTTCTGTCCTGGTGGGGAAAGCCTCAACCTATCCTGAAAAAAGTGCAAATAAACACTAGCATATACTGATAGCCTCTGGCACGGGGCATTTTGGTAAGGTCTATAAGCAAGTTTTCACAAGGCATGAAGGCATGGCTCCTTCTCCTGTTCAGTTTCTTAGAAGAGGGGTTCTTTTTTTCTCTCTCTTTTTTTTTTTTTTTTTTTTTTTTTTTTTTGTAACTTCACATAATGGCTTAGCCATCAGTGACAAATTTATAATCTAGATACAGGAGAATCTTACTGCTTTCAACCTCTAATGTGACAATGGGCTCTTGGAGGCCTAATAAGAAGGAGCACGGTCTGTCTTCATCCTCCCATCTTTCAGCTCCTGCTAGCCTGATCAGATCAGTATCTGGTTCCTCTAAGGTGCAGCAGCCTTTGGCCAATGGCCTTTTTGTCTCACGGCCTTGGCCATTTCTTTTTTTTTTTTTTTTTTTTTGAGACGGAGTCTTGCTCTGTAGCCCAGGCTGGAGTGCAGTGGCCAGATCTCAGCTCACTGCAAGCTCCGCCTCCCGGGTTCACGCCATTCTCCGGCCTCAGCCTCCCGAGTAGCTGGGACTACAGGCGCCCGCCACCTCGCCCGGCTAGTTTTTTGTATTTCTTAGTAGAGACGGGGTTTCACCGTGTTAGCCAGGATGGTCTCGATCTCCTGACCTCGTGATCCGCCCGTCTCGGCCTCCCAAAGTGCTGGGATTACAGGCTTGAGCCACCGCGCCCGGCCTAATCTCTTTTTCTATAAGAGCTGCTGCCAACAGATCTTAAGCCTCCAATCTGCTTCTTTCTTTGCCTCCTGGTCACAGTTAACATACACTTTGGAGGCTACTTCTGTAAGCTGGGTGGCATTCATACCTGCAAAACTTTATAACTTCCTCTTCCTCTTCTTCTTCTTCTTCTTTTTTTTTTTTTTTTTTTTTTTTTTTTTTTGAGACAGAGTCTCACTCTGTCACCCAGGCTGGAGTTCAGTGGCACAATCTTGGCTCAATGCAACCTCCGCCTCCTGGGTTCAAGCAATTCTCTGCCTCAGCCTCCCAAGTAGCTGGGATTATAGGCGCCCACCACCACACCCGGCTAATTTTTTGTATTTTTAGTAGAGGTGGGATTTCACCATCTTGGCCAGACTGATCTCGAGCTACTGACCTCATGATCCACCCGCCTCGGCCTCCCAAAGTGCTGCGATTACAGGCGTGAGCCACCGCACCCGGCCAAAACTTTCTAACTTCTGAAGCTTTCATTTGATTTCACCTTGGGCCTGTCCTACAAATGACGTATTCACTATACGCTGATTTTCAGTGGCCTCAGGGTCAAACGGGGTGAAAGCCAGTATACCTCACAGAATCTTTCATAAAACTGGCTAGGGCTCTCATCACTTCCTTGAAGCACTTCTGAAATCTTCTCTATATTAATGTCTTTCTTTCCACCATCTCAGCCTTTGCAGAGGTGCCTCTTAGTACCTCTGCAAACGCTGAAGCTGAGTTGCATCCTCTGGGTCCTAGTTAGGATCTTGGTCTGGGAAATGACCTTGAGTGTATGCCGGGCATGCACTGCTGATGCATGGGCTGCTAGCCAGCGGGGAGCTGCCTAGGTTACTCTCCTGCGCTCCTCAGTGTTAAATGGCATGAGGAGGAGCTGCTGGCAGTCTGGCCAGGCCGGATTGTGTGTCAGAAAGATGGATGCATCAGATCTGTAAGAGCTGGAGGCTTCTCCGTGTAGGAGAGAGTGTGGTGTTTCCAGTTTAAAAGGTCAGTGGTTGGAAAGGCTGACTGATGAAAGTCCATTGCCTTCTTTGGACTTGGCCTTGGTCATCATAATAAATGGGTCCTCGCATCTCCTAGAGAGGCATTTGCAGAGCTTGATCACCACTGGATCTAGACAGCCTGCTTGACTATCTTGACTTCCTTCCCTGGCCTCTCAAGGCTCTGATCCTCCCCTTCGGGGTGAAACTTGGAGAATGCTGGCTCTTGAGTCTGGCTCCTGGGGGGCTGTTGGACTCGGTAAAGAGGGTTAGGCTGGGACATATGGAGGAAGAATCTCTGTTCTTTCTGGCCGCTGCAGGGGCTTTTGAAAACAGTATGCTGAGAATAGATAGGGCTCAAGGACAGTATCTCCAATTGAACTTTTAATGAACTCCCATAGGCGCCAAGAAGGCGGGCAGATAAGGAAGAGCAAAAACTGAATAGAAGGTTACATTTTGTTTTGCATTGCATTCTTTCTGCTGACGTGGGGTTTATGGAGTATAAATAAAGTGAGGCGGAGGCTCTGAGCACGGCCGCCATGTTCTCTGTGTGTCTTTGTCTTTTCTGTGTTCTTTCATTCTCCACCACCCCCGGCATGGACCCCAACAGGCCGCTCCTGCAAAACTGACTTTTCTTGCTCTCTTTGGGACTTCTTTAACTCTGTGTCTGCCAGTGAAGCTGCTCTTACTTTCACTGTTGGCTGGGCTCAGGCTACACGTGTTTTGCAATAAGCTGCTAAACAGGGCTGGATCCAGGCCGGTCTTGTCTGTGCTATACTTAACTATGAATCAATATAAGGAAATTGATCTGGATGCCTCGGCTGTCCTCTGACTCTTGTCACCACCTTCAATACACAGCCAATTATTTACTTATCTATAGTTCTTTCGGTCAGCCATCTAACACTAAAAGAAGGCCATTCTAATTCACAGAGAGTTCTCAACCCGTGTGGGATTAGCTTAACTCCATAATCCTCTGCAAAACCTTTCTTAAAGTTCTGTAACATGCCCTCTAATGGGGTGACTTTTGATGACTTTCTTCCTATTCTTCCTTTTATGGCACAGCACACTCTTCCCTCTCGTTTCGGCCTACCACACTGTCTCCTATTATGGGAGTTTTCAGACGCTGCTTGGCTTTGGAGAGTTCCTTATTCCTGCTACAACTCCGAGCTGTAGGGCAGTTCTTATTAGCCGCGTGCAGATCGCTGCTAGTCTTAGTCGGCCTTACCCTTCGCTCGGAGCACACAGTCCACGCTAGGAGATCTGTGACTCCTTACTTCGCAGCTGATGAGCTTAATTAGGCCTTTTCATTCACACACTTTCACACACTTCTCTGCTCCTTGTTCCTGTGTACCTAACTGGGGTGGCAAGCCACTCTCGCCATCTCTAGTTTCTTTTTCTCGACCGACTTGCAAGCCACTCTCGCACGTTGCGTCGGTTGGGATGTGAGTTTCATCTGAACTGGCAAGCCTTTCTCACCGCCTTTAGCCTCTCTGGGTTGGACTGCTAGGCACACCTCAGGAGGTGATCAAGCTCCTCTTCTGTCCTTGTGGGATAGGTCCTGCCTTGGACCTTAAAACTACTGCAGTTCTTGAAGCGTACTGTTTCTGGAATCATCCTGTAGCCTTTCTTTAGGTTCTGTTGTGCTGCTGGGTAGGGGCACGGGGTCACATGAAAGCCAATCTCCTCTGTGGGCTGCAGTTCTCCTGGTGGCACCTGGGGTCACAGGTCTCCTGAGGTCTGGGGCTCTAGCCCTTAGAGGCAAAAGAGACAGTAAACTTGCTGTCTCTGGTCCCTTTATGGTCGCCAAAAATGTCGCGGGAAACTGAGGACTAGAGAGACTGATACGGAGAACAGGAGGATTGTTTATTTAAGATATGCACCGGCTCAGCTTTTTTTTTTTTTTTTTTTTTTTTTTTTTTTTTTGAGATGGAGTCTGGCTCTGTTGCCCAGGCTGGAGCACAGTGGTGCAGTCTCAGCTCACTACAACCCGCCCCCTGGGTTTAAGCGATTCTTGTGCCTCAGCCTCCCAAGTAGCTGGGGTTACAGGTGCACACCATCACTCCTGGCTAATTTTTGTGTTTTTGGTAGAGACGGGTTCTCACCATGTTGGCCTGGCTGGTCTCAAACTCCTGACCTCAAGTGATCCACCCACTTTGGCCTCCCTAAGTGCTGGGATTACAGGCATGTGCCACCATGCCTGGCCCACTTCTCCTTTCCTAATCTAGATGGTTTGCATTTATTTCTGTTGCCAAATTGTCCTGGCTAGCACCTCCAGCACAATATGAATGGATGTAGTGAGAGTGGATTTATCCACCTTGTTCCTCATCTTAGGATGTAAGTATACAGGCTTTCAACATTAAGTATGCTATTGGCTGTGGTTTTTCATATGCCCTTTATTAGTTTAAAGATGTTCCCTTCTTTCCTTCTTTGTTGAACGTTTCATCATGAAAGGATGTGGGATTTTGTTTCTGAACTATTGAGATGACTGTGGTTTTGCTTACTGTATTCGTATGGTGTATTATATTAAATAATTCTGGCTGCTATCCAACCTTGTATACTTGGGATGAATCCAACTTGGTCATGAGGTATAATTATTTTCTCATGTTGCTGTATTCTGTTTGCTTGTATTTATTTATTTTATTTATTTTTTTGAGACAGAGTCGCTCTGTCACCCAAGTTAGGATGCAGTGGCGTGATCTCGGCTCACTGCAAGCTCTGCCCCCCAGATTCATGCCATTCTCCCTCTTGCCTCAGCCTCCCAAGCAGCTGGGACTACAGGCACCTGCCACCATGCCTGGTTAACTTTTTGTATTTTTTAGTCGAGACGGGATTTCACCATGTTAGCCAGGATGGTCTCAATCTCCTGACCTCATGATCTGCCCGCTTTGGCCTCCCGAAGTGCTGGGATTACAGGTGTGAGCCACCACGCCTGGCCTCTCTGTTGGCTTGTATTTTATTGAAGAGTTTTGCATCTGTATTCATAAGATATATTGGTCTGAATTTTTCTTTCCTCGTGATGTCTTTGTATGGCTTTGCTGTCATGGTAATACTGGCCTCATAGAATGAGTTGGGACATGTCTCTCTCTACCACTTCTATTTTTTGGAGAGTTTGGAAAGAATTGATCCTAAATCTTCTTCAAATGTTGGACAAAATTCACCAGCAAACTTTCTGGGCTAGGGCTTTTCTTGGTGTGGAGTTGTTTCTTTATTAATAATTCAATCTCTTTACTTATTATGTCTAGTGAGAGCATTTTTTCTTGCATCAGTGTCACTGGGTGGTGTCTAGGAATGTTTCCATTGTATCTAAATTATCTAATATATTGGCATACCATTGTTCATATTATTTTTCCTTAAATGTTCTTTTCTTTTTGCAATGCTGGAAGTAATATATCCTCTTTCATTTCTGATTTTAGTTATTTGAGTCTTCTCTCTATTTTTCTTACTCAGTCTAGAAAAATGTTAGGAAAACTTCCTGCCAGAACTGAGTTGTCCTACATAATGGAGAGAAAGCTCTCAGACCAAAGAAAGTGATAGACCATTCCAGGCTGGTAGATGGTCAAAGGTTTATTTAGGAGGATCTTACTGAGGTGGTCTTGGGCAGCAGAAAGATGAGGCAGATCTCCACATTTGCAATGCATGCCTGTCTAACCTTTTATATCATGAAAATAAAAAGGGGAAAAGAAAAAAAGCCATTTAAATTGCTTTCTTAATGTATTTACTTTCTACTTAAAGGAATTGTTCGGGTTTCCTACAATCTGGTCAGCATTTTTAGGTGAGGGGATGCAGGGGGGATGTTCCTAGCAACAGCAGTTATCTTGGTCCTCCAGTTCCCGTGTCCTTCAACTCACTACTTCTTGTTCGTATACCCAAAATACGTTTTCATGACAATAAGGTTTGTCAATTGTGTTAAGCTGGTTTGAATGTGCTTTTGGTTTCATTGTTTTTCTCCATTGCTTTTCTATTCTCTGTTTCATTGGTTTCTGCTATGATCTTTATTATTTCCTTCCTTCTGCTTACTTTAGCTTCTATTTGCTGTTCTTTTTCCAGTGTCCTTAGGTTGAAAGTTATGTTATTGATTTGAAATAGTTCTCTTTTTTATTATAGGTATTTACAGCAATAAATTTCCCTGTAAGCATGTCTCTAATTGTCTTTCATTAAGTTTTGTATGTTGTGAATTCCTTTTCATTCCTCTCAGTATATTTTCAAATTTCTGTTTTGATTTCTCCTTTGATTAATAATTTGGATGTGTGTTAATTTCCACATATTTGAGTTTCCCTACTTTTTTGTTATTAGTTGCTAGGTTCGCTCTATTGTGACTGGGGTACATGCTGTTCAGTTCCTTTAATGGCTTAGTGTAGAGTCTATGATGGACAATGTTAATGAGCCTTTGAGAAGAATGTAGCTTCTTTTGTTGTGTGGAATGTTTTGCATGTGTTTTTCAGGTCTAGTTGAACTATGAAGTTGATGGTTTTTCTATCCATTAGTGGAAATGCAATATTGAAGTCTCCAGTCATCATCAATTTTGACTCATTTCTGTCAGTTTTTGTTTCATGTACTTTGGTGATGTTTAATTGGGTGCATATATGTTTATACTTGTACTTTCTTACTGATGAGTTGGCCATTTTATTTTATTATTGTAAAATGTCCCACATTATCTCTAAAAAAAAAAAATTTTTTTTTCTTTTTTTTTATAATTTGCAATGGCGTGATCTCAGCTCACTGCTACCTCCGCCTTCCGGTTTCAAGTGATTCTCCTGCCTCAGCCTCCTGAGTAGCTGGGATTATTGGCACATGCCACCACGCCCAGCTAATTTTTATATTTTTAGTAGAGACGGGATTTTACCATGTTGGCCAGGCTGGTCTAGAACTCCTGACCTCAGGTGATCTGCCCACCTTGGCCTCCCAAAGTCCTGGGATTACAGGCATGAGCCACCGCACCTGGTCAATTTTTTTTGTTTTAAAATTCATTGTGTCTGATATTAGTATAACTACCTTAGAATAGCTTTCTCAGGGTTTCTGTTTGCATGATATATGTATTTCCATCTTTTTACTCTATTTATATCTTTGAATCTAAAATGTTACTCTGGTAGATGGCATAGATGATCTTTTTTTTTTTTTTGAGACGGAGTCTCACTCTGTCACCCAGGCTGGAGTGCAGTGGCACGATCTCGGTTCACTGCAAGCTCTGCCTCCCGGGTTCACATCATTCTCCTGCCTCAGCCTCCCAAGTAGCTGGGACTACAGGCGCCTGCCACCGTGCCCGGCTAATTTTTGTATTTTTAGTAGAGGCGGGGTTTCACCATGTTTGCCAGGATGATCTTGATCTCTTGACCTCATGATACACCCGATACACCCGCCTTGGCCTCCCAAAGTGCTAGGATTACAGGCGTGAGCCACCACACCTGGCAACAGTGAGTATTTTCTAAAATGACAATTACATTTCTTTAATGATTTTAGTACTCTATTTTTGGCTTATTATGCTAGTCAGTGTTCTTGGGCTTACATTATACATTTTAACCTATCAGAATCAGCTTCAGATTCATGCTAATTCAGAACAGTTTCAGTTAGACACAAAAACATTACCTCTACCTTGCTCCACGCCCTTCTGCATATAGCTTTGTACCCTATGTAGTTCTATACCCTTCTTATTGTATCTTTTTAAGGTATTATTCTTATTTATATTACATCTATAAATACTAAAAACTCAACAATACATTGTTATAACTATTACTTCGTATAACCATGTCTTTTAAGAAGCTGAGAGGAAATAGTAAAGCACATAAATATTTAAAATTTTAAGTCAACCTTCTTATTTATCATTTATGATTCTCTTCATTTGTTTTTACAGATTTGAGTCGTCTGTAGTCTGATATATGGAGTCGTTGTCTTAACCCAATACAGCTTTGTTCCCACTCACCTCGGTTTGACTGTTATTGGCAAACATATTAAATTTTGTAAGTCACAGGACAAACAATACATTGAACAGACATTGTTTTATAAATTGCTTTCTAAATCAATTAAGAGAAAAAATAGAAAAATGTGCATTTATACTGCCTTTTATTCTTTTCATAATATAAAATATATCAGTTTTAGAGTTTCATGTTTACCTTTACTGGTAGGGGTGTGTGTGTGTGTGTGTGTGTGTGTGTGTGTAAATTTGGATTATTGTGTGGGTAATCATTTTCAGCCTGAATAACTTCTTTTAATATGTCTTGTGAGATAGGTCTGGTAGCAATGAATTATCTCAGTTTTGTTAATCTAGGTATGTCTTCGTTTCACCCTCATTTTTGAACCATAGCCATGCTGAATACAGGATTTTTTCTTCAGACATTGTATATGTTACTCCCCTTCCTGGCCTCTACTATTTCTGGTGAGAAATCAGCTGTTAGTCTCCTTGGGATTCCTCCTATTTATAACCGTTTTAGAGGATCCCTTTTAAGCTCAATGGCTCCTCTTTCTTTATCTCACTTTCTGCTTTCAGCATTTCCTGTGTGTCTTCAGCTGTCAGCGTCATTACTATGATGTGTCTGTGGATCTCTTTATGTTTGTCTCATTTGAAGTTCCGTGAGTTCCTGCATGTGAGTAAAAGTTTATTTGCTGTATGCTCTTGGGACCATTTGCAGAGACTGTGGATGGTTATTTTTGTTTTGTGTAGTTTTTGAAATTTTGACTAATTTTCAGAAGAGAACTTATTTCTCACTCACCTTCCTATGCAGGTCAGTGAGGGGTATGTGGACTCCACAGAGTGCCTGAGGGACCTAGGCTGCTGCTAGCTCTGACATCTTACAGCTGCTCTGTCTGGAGCACATTGCAGGCTGCACAGCTGTAAGTGGACCACATAAGAGTAAGTTTCTCCTGCGACTTGACCAGGAGCTAGGCAGACTTAGGGATAGGCCGATCAACTGAGCTCGGTTCACGTGCCATGAGGTGACCCCTCTTCCAGCTCCCAGGTTATCTCCTAGATCCCCAGAGAATTTGCTTTGTTCTGCCTCCTTGCTGGTTTGGACATTGTTATTTAACCTGGCTCAGTCCTGCCTTCCAAATAGTTTTCCTTGAAAGTTCCCATAATATTTCCCACAGTCAGAGGTCAAAGCAGTCAATAACTGAAATTACTACCAACCTTGAAATAGATGAAGATGAGTTAGTTTCCAGTGGGATTCTTGGGGCCTCAAACTTGGTGGTAGGAGGGTGCCAGTTGTATGGAATTTGAAGCTAATCTGTAAGTTGGGAAAAATTTTGGATTTGGGAGCCAGTCAGTCTTCACCAGGATTTAGACAGGTAGAGGCCACCCTTCAGCCAGCTGGTGGGTGAGAACATTTGTGTCCAACAGAAACGCTTGCTGGAACATGACACGCTTTCGGTCATCACTTTGCCCATGCTGGGGGCTTGTGTGCGGTGCTGAACAAGACCGAATGTTCCGAATGTTCCACGTATCTTTCCCCTGATTTTACTACTATGGAGAACTGAATTTAAAAGGTGGCCGGTAACACTGTTTCTCCAAACACTGCCACTGAATACATTAAGGGAATTTCTCAGGGGAAGGAAACACATGACCTGCTTCTGGGAGCAGCATGTGGCTGATTTGTAGGCCCCTAATGATGGGTGGCCAGCTTGACTATTCCAGGGTTTTCTAATTTCTATGTTTCATCTAGTCCCGGTTACTGTGACTTGTGTTACCCCACTGATATGCTTTGGATGTGTTTTCCCCTCCAAATCTCCCGTTGAAACGTGACCTCCCATGTTGGAGGCGGGCCCATGGAAATCTCGCTTTGAAACGTGACCTCCCATGTTGAAGGCGGGCCCACGGAAATCTCGCTTTGAAATGTGACCTCCAGCATTGGAGGCGGGCCCACAGAAATCTCGCGTTGAAATGTGGCCTCCGGTGTTGGAGGCCGGCCCACGGAAATCTCGCGTTGAAATGTGGCCTCCGGTGTTGGAGGCGGGCCCACGGAAATCTGGCTTTGAAACGTGACCTCCCACGTTGGAGGCTGCCCACTGAAATCTGGGTTGAAACGTGACCTCCCACGTTGAAGGCCGGCCCACGGAAATCTCGCTTTGAAATGTGGCCTCCGGTGTTGGAGGCGGGCCCACGGAAATCTCGTGTTGAAATGTGGCCTCCGGTGTTGGAGGCGGGCCCAGGGAAATCTCGCTTTGAAACGTGACCTCCCACGTTGGAGACTGCCCACTGAAATCTGGGTTGAAACGTGACCTCCCACGTTGGAGGCTGCCCACTGAAATCTCGGTTGAAACGTGACCTCCCACGTTGGAGGCGGGCCCACGGAAATCTCACATTGAAATGTGGCCTCTGGTGTTGGAGGCGGGCCCACGGAAATCTCGCTTTGAAACGTGACCTCCCACGTTGGAGGTTGCCCACGGAAATCTCGGTTGAAACGTGACCTCCCACATTGGAGGCGGGCCCACGGAAATCCCGCTTTGAAACGTGACCTCCCACGTTGGAGGCAGCCCACTGAAATCTCGGTTGAAACGTGACCTCCCACGTTGGAGGTTGCCCACGGAAATCTCGGTTGAAACGTGACCTCCCACATTGGAGGCGGGCCCACTGGGAGGTATTTGGGTCGTGGGGACAGATGCCTCATGAATGCTTGCTGCCCTCCTCATGGTCAGGAGCAGGTTCTTACTCTGAGTTCACATGAGATCTGGTTATTTAAAGAGGCTGGCGTCTCCCTAGTCTCTCTCTTGCTCACTCTCACCAGGTGATGGCCAGCCCCATCTTAGCCTTCTGCCATGATTGTAAGTTTCCCAAGGCTTCCTTAGAAGCAGATGCTGGTACCTTGCTGCTTGTATAACCTGCAGAACTGTGAGCCGAATAAACCTCTTTTCTTTCTAAATTACCCAGCCTCAAGTATTTATTTATAACAATACAAATGGAGTAAAACACAGACCAACTGAAAGCATGAGTACCTCTTTGAATCAGGCCACTTCACTGTGAACTACGGCTCTGTGTTGTTTTTGTTTTTGTTTTTGTTTTTGTTTTTGTTTTGAGATGGAGTCTCACTCTGTCACCCAGGCTGGAGTGCAGTGGTGTGATCTCGGCTCACTGCGAGCTCCACTGCCTCCCGGGTTCATGCCATTCTCCTGCCTCAGCCTCCCAAGAAGCTGGGACTACAGGCGCCCGTCACCACGCCCGGCTAATTTTTTTTGTATTTTTAGTAGAGACGGGGTTTCACCGTGTTAGCCAGGATGGTCTCTATCTCCTGACCTCATGATCCGCCTGCCTCAGCCTCCCAAAGTGCAGGGATTACAGGCATGAGCCACCACACCCGGCCTAAGGCTTTTATTTTAACACTCCAATCCCTAACCCAGAACCAGACCCTAACCCTAACTTGAATCAGGCCACTTTACTGTGAACTATGGCTCTTCATCATCATCATGCCCCAACAAAGACTATGACCAACAGGACCTGAATACTGTAGTATGGAGTGGCCATGGGAGGACGGAGCATCTAGGAGAGAGAGCTGAGTGTGGTTGGATACTCCCCAGGCTCTGTGAGGGAGCTGTGGATGGAAGGGAACCACCAAGGGTCTCAGTGAGGTTGGAGGGGCAGCACTGAGCTGAGGGCTTGAGGAGACCGAGGAGGAGCAACCCTGAGGACCTGGAAATGACTGGGAGGACCAGAGGCAGTGGTGGTGGAACACAGGCTGGCAGCCAGCAGGACAGGCCAGGGTCTCCTGGCAGCAGCAGGGCCCCGGGTGCTGCCACAGGAGGCACCCCGTGTGCAGCTCCACGAGTTCCCAGTGCCATTGCCTCTCACCAAGCATGTTAAAAATTCCATGGGGTGTTGGACTGGTGCCATGGTTCACACCTGTAATCCCAGCACTTTGGGATGCCAAGGAGGGCAGATCACGAGGTCAAGAGATGGAGACCATCCTGGCCAACATGATGAAACCTCATCTCTACTGAAAATACAAAAATTAGCCGGGCGTGGTGGTGGGCGACTGTAGTCCCAGCTACTCAGGAGGCTGAGGCAGGAAAATCACTTGAACCTGGGAGACAGAGGTTTCAGTGAACCGAGATCGTGCCATTGCACTCCAGCCTGTTGACAGAGTGAGACTCCATCTCAAAAAAAAAAAAAAAAAAAAAAAAAAATTCCATGGGGTGTTTTAAGGACTCCCAGGTCAGACCCACCCAGGACCCTAAGTCAGGCCTCAGATGTGGGCCCAGGCAAGAGGTGCATGGCCTGGGGTCCCTGCAAGCATTGGCACCCGGGTCCCCAACAGGCCTAGGAGCACAGCTTTGGCCAGAAGAGATTGGCAGTTTCAGGCCTGGGACATTTCAGGTGGCATCTGCAACTGTGGCCACCCCAATGACACTGAACCAGGCTCGCTGTGCCCTTCACACAGACACCCAGTTACTGAGATAAGGGGCTTTGTGGTAAAGATTTATTCACGAAGATAAAATCCACTGTTTGCGTCCAATTATTTTTGTTATTGTTTTGCAAACCCAAGAGTCTGTATCAATATCTCATGGCTAGTTCTGAAGGAAAATCTACAGGATCTTTGTTTTGTATGAGTGTGTATGTGTGTATGTGTATGTACATGTATTTTGTTACATGTTTATGATCACAAGGCAGCAAATTTGGCTTAAAATAATTAGCCCAAATGTTTTTCAAGTTCACATGACTTATTGATCCAGCAATTTCATACTTATCTCTGCAACATACTATAAGGTGTCAGAATTTGGCATAAAAGTTATATAATTGGCTGGGCGCGGTGGCTCACACCTGTAATTCCAACACTTTGGGAGGCCGAGGTGGGTGGATCACGAAGTCAGGAGTTCGAGACCAGCCTGGACAATATGGTGAAACCCATCTCTACTAAAAATACAAAAATTAGCCGGGTGTGGTGGCTGGTACCTGTAGTCCCAGCTGCTCAGGAGGCTGAGGCAGGAGACTAACTTGAACCCAGGAGGTGGAGGTTGCAGTGAGCCGAGTGGCGCCACCACACTCCAGCCTGGGTGGCTGAGCGAGACTCCATCTCAAAAAAAAAAAAGTTATAAAACTAAACCCAGCCACCAAACAGAATTATCTCTGCTTGTGTAATTTTTAAACCAGCAAGATGTTAATATTGTGGGTATAATGAAAACAGGTAAATCTTGAATTATTGGTAAAATAACCATATACTCTTCAGGTTCTTAAGTAATCACCTGAAATTCACAGGCTATAAAAATAGGATGGATGTGAGGCAGGCAGCTATGCCACCCTGGCAACACTACAGGACAAAATAAAAATTGGGTGGCTGCTGACTTGACCAGAAGGGGGAGAGTGTTAACCAAAAGTGGAATTCTAAGGCCCCCCAACAACCATCTGAATGGACCCCTCCTCTTGGCCAAGGGCCTTCCAGAGGTAACCTGAAGCTCTAGTTCAGGGCATGATGAAAGAGGGGGTTGGAGATGCCTCATTATACCCCTCCAGCATTAACATCAACACAGACCTCAAGTGTAACAAGAAACATTTACAATCTGTTTTCTCTGAGGCCTGAGACCCAGTGGCTTCATCTGCATGATAAAACCTTGGTCTTCTGGATCCAGTGGCTTCACTGATTAATTTTACCAAACATCTAAGGAAGAATTACTATCAATCCTACTCAAACTATTCCAGAAAACAGAGAAGGCTGTTGTATTTCCAAACTCATTCTGTGAGGCTACTATTACCCTGAAACTAAAACCAAAGAAACTACAGGTCAATATCACTGATAAACATTGATCCAGAAATCCCCAATACTAGCAAAAACCAAATTCAACAACACGCTAAAAAGACCATTCATCATGTCTAAGTGGGATTTATCCCAAGGATGGCAGCAAATGGTTCAACACATGTCAATCAATCAGTGTGACACATCACATCAACAGAATGAAGGACAAAAGCCATATGATAATTTCAATTGATGCTGAAAGCTTTTAATAAAATCCAACATCCCTATGATAAAAAGAAACCCTTAAAAAAACTAGACATAGAAGGAACATACCACAGCACAATAAAAACCATATGCAGCAGACCCACAGCCAGTATCATCCCGAACAGGGAAAAACTGAAAGCCTTCCTTCTAAGATCTGGAACAAGACAAGAATGTCCACTTCCAACACTGTTACTCAACATAGTACTGGAAGTCCTAGCTACAGCAATTCAGACAAGAGAAGAACAATAAAAAGAAAGAAGTAAAATTGGAAATTGGAATCCAAATTTGAAAGAAGTAAAATGATTATTTTTTTCTTGTTTGCAAATGATTTGATCTTATATTTGGAAAAACCTAAGGACTCCACCAAAAAACTATTAGAACTGATCAACAAATTCAGAGTCACAGGAGATCAAACTACAAAAATCAGTAGCATTTCTTAATGCCAAAAATGAACAATCTAAAAAAAAAATCAAGGAAGTAATCCCATTTACAATAGCTACAAATGAAATAAAATATCTAGGAATAAACGTAACAAAAGAAGTGAAAGATCTCTACAATGAAAACTATAAAACACTGATGCAAAAAAATTGAAGAGGACACCAAAAAAATGGAAAGATAGTCCGTATTCCTTGATTGGAAGAGTAAATATTGTTAAAATACCCAGACTTCACAAAGCAGTCTACAGATTCAATGCAATCCCTATTGAAATACTAATAACACTCTTCACAGAAATAGAAAAAAAAAATCCTAAAATTTATATGAAACCATAAAAGACCCAGAATACTAAAGCTGTCCTGAGCAAAAAGAACAAAACTGCAAGGATCACATTACCTGACTTTAAATTATACTACAGAGCAATTGTAAACAAAATAGCATGGTACTGCCATAGAACAGACACATAGACCAATGGAACAGAATAAGAACCCAGAAATAAATCCATACATTTACAACTAACTCATTTTCAATGAAGGTGCCAAGAATATACATGGGGGAGAGGACAATCTCTTCAATAAATTGTGCTGGGAAAACTGGATATTCATTGGCAGAATAATTTTTTTTTTTTTTTTTTTTTTTTTTTTTTTTTGAGACAGAGTCTCACTCTGTTGCCCAGGCTGGAGTGCAGTGGCGCCATCTGGGCTCACTGCAAGCTCCACCTCTCGGGTTCAAGCCATTCTCCTCCTCAGCCTCCCAAGTAGCTGGGACTACAGGCGCCCGCCAGCACACCCAGCTAATTTTGTGTGTGTGTGTGTGTGTGTGTGTGTGTGTGTTTTTTTAGTAAAGACGGAGTTTCACCATGTTAGCCAGGATGGTCTCGATCCCCTGCCCTCATGATCCGCCCACCTCGGCCTCCCAAAGTCATCGGCAGAATAATTAAACTAGAACCCTCTCTCGCCCTGTATACAAAAATCAAATCCAAATGGATTAAAGAAAGACTTAAATCAAAGACATGAGTCTACTGAAAGAAAACATTAGGAAACTCTCCAGGAAATTGGTCTGGGCATGGATTTCTTGAGTCATACTCCAAAACCTCAGGCAACCAAAGCAATAATGAACAAGTGGTATCACATCAAGTTCAAAAGCTTCTGCATAGTAAAGAAAACAAAACGTGAAAAGAAAATTCACAGAATGGAAGAAAATATTTGCAAACTATATCTGATAAGGGATTAGTAACCAGAATATATAAGGAGCTCAAACAACTCTATAAGAAAAAAACTAATAATCCAATTATTTAAATGGGCAAAAGATCTGAATAGACATTTCTCAAAAGAAGGCATACAGGTCAGGCGCAGTGGCTCACACCTGTAATTCCAGCACTTTGAGGAGCCAAGGCAGGTGGACCCCTTGAGCCCAGGAGTTCAAGACCAACCTGAACAACATAGCAAAGAATTTTAAAAGCTCCCTGGGCATGGTGATGTATGCCTGCAGTCCCAGCTACTCAGGAGGCTGAGGTGGGAGGATTGCTTGAGCCCTGGCAGTCAAAACTACAGTAAGCTATGATCATGCCACTGCACTCCAACCTGGGTGACAGAGTGAGACCCTGTCTCAGAAAACAAGCAAAAACAAAAAAGAAGATATATAAATGTCAAACAGGTATATGAAAAGATGCTCAATATCATTGATCATCAGAGAAATTCAAACCAAAACTACAATGAGATACCATCTCACCCCATTAAAATGGCTTTTATCCGAAAGACAGGCAACAGCAAATGCTTGCAGAATGGGAGAAAAGGGAGCCCTCTTACTCTGTTGGTGGGAACATAAGTCGGTACATTCACTGTGGAGAACAATATGGAGGTCCCTCAAAAAATTAAAAATAGGGCTATCATATGATCCAGCAATCCCACTGCTGGGTATATACCCAAGGGAGGGAAAATTAGTATATCAAAGAGATATGTGCATTCCTATATTTATTTCAGCACTATTCATAATAGCCAAGATTTGGAAGCAACCTAAGTGTGCCCCAACAGATGAAGGGATAAAGAAAATGTGGGACATATACACAATGGAGTACTCTCCAGCCATGAAAAAGAATAAGACCCCGTCATTTGCAACAACATGGATGGAACTAGAGGACAGTATGTTAAGTACAATGAGCCAGGCACAGAAAGACAGACTTTGCATGTTCTCACTCATTTGTAGGAGCCGAAAATTAAAACAATTGAACTCATCAAGACAGAGAGTAGAAAGAGAGTTTCCAGAGGCTGGGAAGAGTAGTGGTGTTATGGGATCTTTGGGGTGTCACTTTTCTGGACAAAAACCTCTATGGCTGGTGGCACCTTGGCCTGGGTTTTGCTTGGGCCTACTGGGCTCATTCTGCCCACTCAGCCTGGCAGGCTGTGCTCAGCTCATGCTACCAGGTCGGATCCCATGCCTGCCAAGGGAGACTACGTGGAGTGGCAAGGGGGTTGTGAGCATGCATGGGGTCTGGCCACTGTGCAGTCAGACCTGCTGGCTGCTGCAGTGGGGCAGGTAGCTCCAGGTGGCAACACGGGCGCCAGCTCTCCACAAGGCTGTGGCTGGACCAGGGGCACCGCAAACAACTTCTGCAGCTGGCATGCTGGGAACACAGTAGCACCCAGACGCTTGGAGATACCAGGAACCACAGGGCCACAAAGAGGGAATCACAGCCCTGGCTGGGGGAGCTCCCAGGTCTGGGCTCTCCAAAGGACCGCAGCTCTTCTTGCCTTCTCTTTGCCCACAATGTGGCGAGCAAGGGGCATGTCTCAGCCCTGTTTGTGTTACAGCTCTTTCAGCCTCTTCCCCAGGATTTGTCGTAATTAATTCACATGTCGCCTTACATGTGTTTCAGTTTCAGAAGATGTATGGGTCTACACACAACATGATATGTTAGCTAGCTGCCATATGAATTTCTCCCAGTTCCACCACTCTGTAGCCTAAAGTTATTCTGTCATCCATGACTATCCTGGCTCAAGAGTCTAAACATATTTGTTTGGTAGCTATGGCTTCAGCAATTTCATTTGCTAAGTTACCTAGAGTGGTTGACAGATTTCTAATTATACGTTCATGAGAGGTTACTCCCCACCATTGCAAGAGACTTCTCCCAAACATAGGCCAAAATCCATCTCCTTGGTTTGCAGGTACAGTTTGTCTAATCCTGGAAAGTAATTTTGATGAACTAGTTCAGTTTTCAATAACAATGGAGTTAGAAAGAGGGAGAGCCACATAACCTACTAGACAATCACCTCTCATATGCCAGCTGTCAGCACATTCATAAGCCCATGGGTGGTTGATCCAGGGACCACACAGGGTCCCTGACAGATTCTGAAAGTTAAGGCTTTGGTTTACTGGTAACAGAGACAGGTTAAAGTACATGTCTTCAGTCATGAGTAGAGTGTAATCAGTCTGATTTCTTTTTTAATGAGACATCTGGTGAAGACCTTGACAAGAAGGAAGAGAAAACCCGAAATTCTATAATCATAATAATAGAATTGTAATTGCTAGTTTAAGCAGTCCTTCAAAAATACATCTCATTCCTGACAGGCTAAAACAAGTTTTTAAAATATATTATATCCAGGTTCACTAAGGGACACTTGAAGCCAGGAAATAATTCAGGATTCAGCCAGGATTCAGGCAAATAATAAAAACTGAAAAACAATGATCAGGGTTGGAATCTAATAGTATATGTCATAGTTTTCTTTTGGAACTAAATTTTCTCTCTCTAGTCCCTCATTTTTATCAAAGACAAATCATAGTAGGACCAATGTGTGTGCAAAATAAGTTTTAGTCTTATCATACCTGGCCTGATTATTTGCATAAAGTGCAGCAAGAATATTTATTGGCCATATAGGCTTCTTAAAATTGGCTTTGTTGGAACTTTTTAATAAGGAATCTTAGGCTTTTAAAAGCCGAGGCTAGCCACATCAAAGATTTGCCATCAGACTGTGTCTGTAATACTTTTTGTAAAAACCTACCTTTTTTTAATTATACTTTAAGTTCTGGGGTACATGTGCAGAACGTGCAGGTTTGTTACATAGGTATACATGTGCCATGGTGGTTTGCTGCACCCACCCATCAACCCGCCACCTATATTAGGTATTTCTCCTAATGCTATCCCTCCCCCCACCCCCACCTCCCAATAGGCCCTGGTGTGTGATGTTTCCCTCCCTGTGTCCATGTGTTCTCATTGTTCGACTCCCATTTATGAGTGAGAACATGCGGTCTTTGCTTTTCTGTTCTTGTGTTAGTTTGCTGAGAATGATGGTTTCCAGCTTCATCCATGTCCCTGCAAAGGACATGAACTCATCTGTTTTTATGGCTGCATAGTATTTCATGGTGTCTATGTGCCACATTTTGTTTATCCAGTCTATCATTGATGGGCATGTGGGTTGGTTCCAAGTCTTTGCTGTTGTGAACAGTCCTGCAATAAACATACATGTGCATGTGTCTTTATAGTAGAATGATTTATAATCCTTTGGGTATATACCCAGTAATGGGATTGCTGGGCCAAGTGGTATTTCTAGTTCTAGATCCTTGAGGAATCTCCACACTGTCTTCCACAATGGTTGAACTAATTTACACTCCCACCAACAGTGTAAAAGCATTCCTATTTCTCCACATCCTCTCCAGTATCTGTTGTTTCCTGACTTTTTAATGATCGCCATTCTAACTGGCATGAGATGGTATCTCATTGTGGTTTTGATTTGCATTTCTCTAATGACTAGTGATGATGAGCATTTTTTCATATGTTTGTTGGCTGCATAATTGTCTTCTTTTGAGAAGTGTCTGTTCACATCCTTTGCCCACTTTTTGATGGGGTTGTTGTTTTTTCTTGTAAATTTGTTTAAGTTCTTTGTAGATTCTGGATATTAGCCCTTTGTCAAATGGATAGATTGCAAAAATTTTCTCCCATTTTGTAGGTTGCCCGTTCACTCTGATAGTTTTTTTGCTGTCCAGAAGCTCTTTAGTTTAATTAGGTCCCATTTGTCAATTTTGGCTTTTGTTGCCAATGTTTTTGGTGTTTTAGTCATGAAGTCTTTGCCCCTGCCTATGTCCTAAATGGTATTGCCTCGGTTTTCCTCTAGGGTTTTTATGGCTTTAGGTCTTATGTTTAAGTCTTTAGTCCATCTTGAGTTAATTTTTGTATAACGTGTAAGGAAGGGATCCAGTTTCAGCTTTCTGCCTATGGCTAGCCAGTTTTCCCAACACCATTTATCAAACAGGGAATCCTTTCCCCATTGCTTGTTTTTGTCAGGTTTGTCAAAGATCAGATGGTTGTAGATGTGTGGTGTTATTTCTGAGGCTTCTGTTCTGTTCCTTTGATCTATATATCTGTTTTTGGTACCAGTACCATCCTGTTTTGGTTACTATAGCCTTGTAGTATAATTTGAAGTCAGGTAGCACGATGCTTCCAGCTTTGTTGTTCTTTTTGCTTAGGATTGTCTTGGCTATTCAGGCTCTTTTTTGATTCCATATGAAATTTAAAGTATTTTTTTCCAATTCTGTGAAGAAAGTCAATGGTAGTTTGATGGGGATAGCAGTGAATCTATAAATTACTTTGGGCAGTATGGCCATTTTCGTAATATTGATTCTTCCTATCTATGAGCATGGAATGTTTTTCTGTTTGTTTGTGTCCTCTCTTATTTCCTTGAACAGTAGTTTGTAGTTCTCCTTGAAGAGGTCCTTCACATCCTTGTAAGTTGTATTCCTAGGTATTTCATTCTTTTTGTAGCAATTGTGAATGGTAGTTCACTCATAGTTTGGCTCTCTGTTTGTCTGTTATTGGTGTATAGGAATGCTTGTGATTTTTGCACACTGATTTTGTATCCTGAAACTTCGCTGAAGTTGCTTATCAGCTTAAGGAGATTTCGGACTGAGACGATGGGGTTTTCTAAATATACAATCATGTCATCTGCAAACAGAGACAATTTGACTTCCTCTTTTCCTAATTGAATACCCTTTATTTCTTTCTCTTGCCTGATTGCCCTGGCCAGAACTTCCAATACTATGTTGAATAGGAGTAGTGAGAGAGGGCATCCTTGTCTTGTGCTGATTTTCAAAGGGAATGCTTCCAGTTTTTGTGCCTTCAGTATGTTATTGGCTGTGGGTTTTTCATAAATAGCACCTATTATTTTGAGATACGTTCCATCAATACCTAGTTCATTGAGGTTTTTAGCATGAAGGGCTGTTGAATTTTGTCGAAGGCCTTTTCTGCATCTATTGAGATAATCATGTAGTTTTTGTCATTGGTTCCGTTTATGTGATGGATTACATTTGTTGATTTGCATGTGTTGAACCCACCTTGATTGTGGTGGAGAAGCTTTTTGATGTGCTGCTGGATTCAGTTTGCCAGTATTTTACTGAGGATATCTGCATCGATGTTTATCAGGGATATTGGCCTAAAATTCTCTTTTTTTGTTGTGTCCCTGCCAGGTTTTGGTATCAGGATGATGCTGGCCTCATAAAATGAATTAAGGAGGATTCCCTCTTTTTCTGTTGTTTGGAATAGTTTCAGAAGGAATGGTGCCAGCTCCTCTTTGTACCCCTGGTAGAATTCGGCTGTGAATCTGTCTGGTCCTGGACTTTTTTTGGTTGGTAGGCTATTAATTACAGCCTCAATTTCAGAACTTGCTATTGGTCTATTCAGGAATTTGACTTCTTCCTGGTTTAGTCTTGGGAGGGTGTATGTGTCCAGGAATTTATCCATTTCTTCTAGATTTTCTAGTTTATTTGCATAGAGGTGTTTATAGTATTCCCTGATGGTAATTTGTATTTCTGTGGGATTGGTGGTGATATCCCCTTTATCATTTTTTATTGCATCTATTTGATTTTTCTCTCTTTTCTTCTTTATTAGTCTGGCTAGCAGTCTATTTTGTCGATCTTTTCAAAAAGCCAGCTCCTGGATTCATTGATTTTTTGAAGGGTTTTTTTGTCTCTGTCTCCTTCAGTTCTGCTCTGATCTTATTTATGTCTTGTCTTCTGCTAGCTTTTGAATTTGTTTGCTCTTACTTCTCTAGTTATTTTAATCGTGATGTTAAGGTGTCAATTTTAGATCTTTCCTGCTTTCTCTTATGGGCATTTAGTGTTAGAAATTTCCATCTACATACTGCTTTAAATGTGTCCCAGAGATTCTGGTACGTTGTGTCTTTGTTCTCATTGGTTTCAAAGAACATCTTTATTTCTGCCTTCATTTCATTATTTACCCAGTAGTCGTTCAGGAGCAGGTTGCTCAGTTTCCATGTAGTTGTGTGATTTTGAGTGAGTTTCTTAATCCTGAGTCTTAATTTGATTGCATTGTGGTCTGAGAGACTGTTTGTTATGACTTCCGTTCTTTTGCATTTGCTGAGGAGTGTTTTACTTCCAATTATGTGGTCAGTTTTAGAATAAGTGTAATGTGGTGATGAGAAGAAGGTATATTCTGTTGATTTGGGGTGGAGAGTTCTGTAGATGTCTATTAGGTCTGCTTGGTGCAGAGCTGAGTTCAATTCCTGGATATCCTTGTTAACCTTCTGTCTCATTGATCTGTCTAATGTTGACAGTGGGGTGCTAAAGTCTCCCATTATTATTGTGTAGGAGTCTAAGTCTCTTTGTAGGTCTTTAAGAACTTGCTTTATGAATCTGGGTGCTCCTGTATTGGGTGCATATATATCTAGGATAGTTAGTTCTTCTTGTTGCATTGATCCCTTTACCATTATGTAATGTCCTTCATTGTCTCTTTTGATCTTTGTTGGCTTAAAGTCTGTTTTATCAGAGACTAGGATTGCAACCCTTGCTTTTTTTCTGCTTTCCACTTGCTTGGTAAATCTTCCTCCATCCCTTTATTTTGAGCCTATGCATGTCTTTGCACATGAGATGGGTCTCCTGAATACAGCACATCAATGGGTCTTTACTCTATCCAATTTGCCAGTCTGTGTCTTTTAAATGGGGGCATTTAGCCCATTTACATTTAAGGTTAATATTGTTATGTGTGAATTTGATCCTGTCATTATGATATTAGCTGGTTATTTTGCCCATTAGTTGATGCAGTTTCTTCATAGATAGTGTCTATGGCTTTTACGATTTGGTATGTTTTTGCAGTGGCTGGTACCAGTTGTTCCTTTCCATGTTTAGTGCTTCCTTCAGGAGCTCTTATAAGGCAGGCCTGGTGGTGACAAAAATCTCTCGGCATTTGCTTGTCTATAAAGGATTTTATTTCTCCTTTGCTTATGAAGCTTAGTTTGGCTGGATATGAAATTCTGGGTTGAAAATTATTTTCTTTAGGAAAGTTGAATATTGGCCCCCACTCTCTTCTGGCTTGTAGGGTTTCTGCAGAGAGATCCGCTGTTAGTCTGATGGGCTTCCCTTTGTGGGTAACCCAACCTTCCTGTCCAGCTGCCCTTAACATTCTTTCCTTCATTTCAACCTTGGTGAATCTGACAATTATGTGTCTTGGGTTTGCTCTTCTCAAGGAATACCTTTGTGGTGTTCTCTGTATTTCCTGAATTTGCAAGTTGGCCCATCTTGCTAGGTCAGGGAAGTTCTCCTGGATAATATCCTGAAGAGTGTTTTCCAACTTGGTTCCATTCTCCCTGTCACTTTCAGGTACACCAATCAAACATAGATTCAGTCTTTTCATAGTCCTCTATTTCTTGGAGGCTTTGTTCATTTCTTTTCACTCTTTTTTCTCTAATGTCGTCTTCTTGCTTTATTTCATTGAGTTGGTCTTCAATCTCTGATATCCTTTCTTCTGCTTGGTTGATTTGGCTATTGATACTTGTGTACGCTTCACGAAGTTCTCATGCTGTGTTTTTCAGCTCCACCAGGTCATTCATACTCTTCTCTAAACTGGTTATTCTAGTTAGCAATTCATCTAACCTTTTTTCCAGGTTCTTAGCTTCCTTGCATTGGGTTAGAACATGCTCCTTTAGCTCGGAGGAGTTTGTTATTACCCACCTTCTGAAGCCTACTTCTGTAAATTCGTCAAACTCATTCTCTGTCCAGTTTTGTTTCCTTGCTGGCAAGGAGTTGTGGTTCTTTGAAGGAGAAGAGGCATTCTGGCTTTTGGAGTTTTCAGCCTTTTTGCACTGGTTTCTCCCCATCTTTGTGGATTTATCTACCTCTGGTCTTTGATGTTGGTGATGTTAATCATATTCCTTTCTGTTTGTTAGTTAACAGTCAGGCCCCTCTGCTGCAGGTCTGCTGGAGTTTGCTGGAGGTCCACTCCAGACCCTGTTTGCCTGGGTATCACCAGCAGAGGCTCAGTTGGAAATGCAGGAATCACCCGCCTTCTGTGTTGATCTCACTGGGAGCTGCAGGCCGGAGCTCCTGTTCGGACATCGTACCAGCCTAGACCTCTCTTCTCAAGGTCCCCAGATATCTTGAGGTTCCTGAGCCTGTCAGAAAGTGACATTCTTTACTTCTTACCACAAGGACAGCAACTTTGTAAAGGACCCTTGTAGACAAGACACCAGGCCAGTCATTCTAAGGGGCTTTGTATTGGTGCTATAAAGTCAACCTCAATTCCTTAAAGTTGAGGAAAGTATGGTTGTATCTGAAAATATGCCATTCGAGTTAAAGCCTTGGTAAAATAAACAGTGTCTCCAATAGAATCCTGTTACCAAAAACAGATTCGTATTGAACTTATGCAAATAATTATATAGCCATAATTTAAGAACGCTCACAAATGGCTTCTGAATTCTGGAGAAATCAGTTAGAGAGACAGATAAATGGCTCAAATTTTTGTTCACAAGATAGTTTATCTAATGTATTGTAAGTTAAAAATAGCTGAAAAGAAAAAATTTTCTTCGGAAAACAAAACATAAAGAGAATCAACAATGTTTCCAATGAAAGGGACATGAATAAAATCTTTTTCATCTTTTATAAGTTCATTCCCACGTAACTAAATCTCGTTCTGCTTGATTTCAAATAGCAATTCTCATTCAGCTTTTTAGAGTCCTGGAAGATTTTCTTAGTCCAGTGATCTCCAAAGTGATCAGAAACCACATTTAAGACTTGTCAGAGTCCTTTCCATTAAAAGTAATTTAGATGATAGCTGACTGTAAAGGTTTTCCCCCCCCACCCCCCAACATGGTCTGACTGTGTCACTCAGGATGGAGTGCAGTGGCATAATCTTGGCTCACAGCAATCTCTCCCTCCCCAACTCAAGCCATCCTCCTACCCCAGCCTCCCAAGTAGCTGAGACCATAGGCATGCACCACCATGCCTGGCTAATTTTTGTATTTTTGTAGAGACAGGGTTTCACCATGTTGCCCAGACTGCTCTCAAACTTCTGAGTTCAAGCAATTCACCCACCTCGGCCTTGCAAAGTGCTAGGATTTTTACACGCATGAGGCACCGCGCCCAGCACCGTGCCCGCCATCGCACCCGGCCTGTAAAGGGTTTTAGAGAAGAACTTTAAACAATCACTGTGGATGACAAAAACTTAGAATAGCCTTTGGTTAAAATCCAGTGAAAGTTCTCAACTGGCAAGAAAATTTAGTTATTTCTGTTATATGCAGCATTTTAAGATAACAGCCAGAATCATGACTGACAGCAACACATCAGATCCATCAGACTTCCACAAATTTTATATAATCTTTAGAATATTTATATTAATATTATATCTATACACATACAACTTTAGAAAGGATTTAACATCAAAATTATGACTGATACCATATTAGATTTTTATAAATTTATATAATGTTTATAACATTTATATTAATAACATACAAATAAATGTAACCAAAAGAAGATTGAGGCCGGGCACGGTGGCTCAGGCCTGTCATCCCAGCACTTTGGGAGGCCAAGTGGACAGATCATCTGAGGTCAGGAGTTCAACACCAGCCTGGCCAATGTGGCGAAACCTTGTCTCTACTAAAAATACAAAATTAGCCAGGTGTGGTGGCACATGTCTGCAGTCCCGGCTACTTGGGAGGCAGAGGCAGGAGAATCGCTTGAACCTTGGAGCAGAGGTTTCAGTGAACTGAGGTCACGCCACTGCACTCCAGCCTGGGTGACAGGGCAAGATTCCGTCTCAGGAAAAAAAAACGAGAGAGATTTAGTGTTACTTACTTTTTGGCAATGCTTCCCACACAATGTTACCAACTAAGTTTTAGCAAAGGTGTCAGAAAATTAAAAACATTTGACCAAAACAGAATGACAGTTGGTTTTTTTTTTTAATTTTATTATTTTTTTGAGACAGTCTCACCCTGTTACCCAGGCTGGAGTGCAGTGGTGCAATCATGGCTCACTGCAGCCTCAACCTCCCAGGCTCAGGTGATCCTCCACCTTAGCCTCCCAAGTAGCCAGGACTACGGGCACGTGCCACCACACCTAGCTAGTTTTTGTATTTTTAGTAGAGATGGGGTTTTGCCATTTTGCCCAGGCTGGACTTGAACTCCTGGGCTCAAGTGATCCACCCACCTTGGCCTCCCAAAGTGCTGGGATTACAGGCGTGAGCCGCTGCACACAGCCCCACATCATTTTTAAATAACAGTCATTCATTTAAATAGCATGACAACCAAAAGACAGCCAAAGCAACATAGAAGGTTACATGGATGTGAAAACTGAAAACCCTCAGTTTTCCCAAGTAGTAAAAAAAAAAAAAAAAAAAAAAACAATAAAGGCAACACATGGATTATCTTGATAAAACCTAAAATCTTTATTACAGGCCAGTCATTTAAAGGGCAAAACCTTCTGTGGTATAAGTGTGTCTTCCTATGGGAATCCAATTTAAATCACTTGGAAGTCAAACCCGATGACAAGGGGACTTGAATTTAGACATAGAAAGAGTGTGTGCAGGGTCATGAGTGAGGATAATAGAGAGGAATGTAAACAGGAGAACCAGAACACAGAGCAGTGGGGATCCACAGCTCGGTGATAGCATGGGAAGTTTCCTGGTGCCATGACATAATTCAGCCGAGAGTACAAAATTAGACCTGACGAAAAAGCTGAAGGAGTTATCATCCCAGCCAAGCCTGTTCCTTCTCAAGAAGGAACAGAAGACAATGATGTCACCTGTGAATCATGAGTAATATGAAAGTATAGGAAAAGCTGAACTTCTGATATACAAATCTGAAAAGTTCTTTATAGTAACAGATTTCAGGATTAAAAGTCAATATTTATTACCTCTTATTAAGAGCAAATAAATACTTTTAGAAAACCTTGTTGTTTTAACCAAAATTTTTAGTTTTGTATCACTGTTTTTAATATTACAGCTAATTTAAATAAACTTTATAAACAATCTATCTAATCTCAATCAGTTTTGACCTCGAGGTAAGATTGACATAAACTTTTAATAACCTTGTATAATGTTTCCATCTTTCCCAACGTTTTATACACATTTAGGTTTATCTATCATTTTTTATTCCTTCAATTTAAAATAATCCTTAAAAATCTCTAAGCAAATTTACTTTCTCTGAAACAAAAACCTGTATACATTTTGCATGCAGAATTGTTTCTCTTGTATCTAGTAGTCTTCATCACATATATCTATCACAGTATTAACACTTAGTAACCGTATTTTAATAAAAAACCTAAGAAGCAAGAAAGCTTGAGTTGTCTGTCATATAGCAGTATCTTACAGATGAGAATAATTTCATAATTTAGAAATATGTTTTCCTGAAACATATTTTTTCAAGATGGAGTTTCACTCTGTCACCCAGGCTGGAGTGCAATGGTGTAATCTCAGTTCACCGCAACCTCCGCATCCCAGGTTCAAGCAATTCTCCTGCCTCAGCCTCCCAAGTAGCTGGGATTACAGGTGCCCGCCTCCACACCCAGATAATTTTTTGTATTTTTAGTAGAGACAGGGTTTCACCATGTTGGTCAAGCTGGTCTTGAGCTCCTGACCTCAGGTGATCTGCCCACCTCAGCCTCCCAAAGTGCTGGGATTACAGGCGTGAGCCACCATGCCCGGGCTAAAACATAAGTTTTTAAATTGGAAATAACCCAGATATTTAATGAGTGTCTATTATTTAATTTAACATAACTAAAATTTCAAAAATAGGCTGGGCATGGTGGCTCACACCTGTAATCCCAACACTTTAGGAGTCCAAGGCAGGAGTATCATGAGACCAGCCTGAGCAAAGTGGTGAGATGCTGACTCTACAAAAAAATAAATAAAAATTAGCTGAGGATGGTGGAGCATGCCTGTAATTACAACTACTTGGGAGGCTGAGGTGGGAGGATCCCTTGAGCCCAGGAGGTCAAGGTTGCAGTGAGCTGTGACACGCACTGCACTCCAGCCTGGGTGATAGACAGAGACACTGTCTCAAAACAGTTTCAAAAATACATTACAATGTCTTGTATAGACTTTCATCCATTTACATTTACTTATTTTTAACAGTTTAGAGTATTCGTGAGAACTGAGATATTAGACAAAGCTAGCCATCATTTTTAGGTTATTTTCTTGTTAACCATTTTATAGCCTGTGAATATCAGATGTTCACGTGTGAGGACTTCAAAGTTAAATACACGGGTATTTTGCCAATAACTCAGAAAATTCCATGATTTTTGTTCAACAAACCGTATTAAATTGGTCTTACGTATTTAAAAAATCACATAAACAAATATTCTTTTTTTCCTGTGTTTACAGCTTTATAACCTTCATGCCAAACCCTAACACCTTAAAATATCTAGCAAATGTAAATATAAAACACAGTCAAAAATGTATGCTGACAATTCTGAATACATTTCTATTTTTATTTTATCAATACTTTTTAAATTATTTTTATTTATAAAAGCACTCTTTCATCGGGTACAGTGGCTCATGCCTGTAATCCTAGCACTCTGGGAGACTGAAGCAAGAGGATCACTTGAGCCGGGCGCAGTGGCTCAAGCTTGTAATCCCAGCACTTTGGGAGGCCGAGACAGGCAGATCACGAGGTCAGGAGATCGAGACCACCCCGGCTAACACGGTGAAACCCCGTCTCTACTAAAAATACAAGAAAATTAGCCGGGCGAGGTGGCGGCGCCTGTGGTCCCAGCTACTCGGGAGGCTGAGGCAGGAGAATGGCGTAAACCCGGGAGGTGGAGCTTGCAGTGAGCCGAGATCACGCCACTGCACTCCAGCCTGGGGCACAGAGCAAGACTCCATCTCAAAAAAAAAAAAAAAAAAAAAAGAGGATCACTTGAGCTCAGGAGTTTGAGATCAGCCTGAGCAACATAGTGAGATGCCATCTCCACTAGGAATAAGATAAAAAATTACCAGGCATGTGGTGCATGCCTATTGTCCCAGCTACTGGAGAGGATGAGGCAGGAGGATTGCTTGAGCCTGGGAGGTTGAGGTAACAGTGAGCTCTGATCCCACTACTGCACTCCAGCCTGGGGAACAGAGTGAGACCTGAGGGTGAGACCTTGTCTCAAAAAGATTAAAAAAATAAAAATAAAGAATTGTTTCATTTTTTTGTTTCTCTTCAGCCAAGTAACCTTGAATCGGTAACACCACAGACAGTAAGTTTAATCTCAGCACCAGCAGACAGGTCAGCAGACTCAAAGTAGGCAGGGAAAAAGAATAGGCAAAAGAACTGAGACTTTTTCATTTTAGGGTTTTTAAAAATAGAAACTATTTGAGTTCTGAATTTTCTTTCACGTAATTTGGCCATCAGGTTTAAAGTGTGCACTAGAGGCCAGGTGTGGTGGCTCACGCCTGTAATCCCAACACTTTGGGAGGCTGAGGCAGGAGGATCACTTGAGGCCGGGAGTTCAAGACCGGCCTGGCCAACATGGAAAAACCCTGTCTCTACTAAAAACACAAAAATTAGCAGGGCGTGGTGGTGCACACCTGTAATCGCAGCTACTCAGGAGACTGAGGCAAGAGAATCGCTCAAACATGGGAGGCAGAGGTTGCAGCAAGCTGAGATTGTACCACTGCACTCCAGCCTGGGCAACAGAGCAAGACTCTGTCTCAAAAAAATGTGTGTGTGTATGTGTGTGTGTGTGTGTGTGTGTGTGTCTAGAATGGTCCACAATATATAGCCAGCTCTAGTCCCAGAAAACCAGCAACCTTACGGTCAGAGCTTCTCATTTTGGCCTTTGCAACGTGAAATCTCCTTCCCTCCAGGGAGGTACTTGCCGGAGCGCCGCCTGGAATTGGTCTTCTGACGCCCTGTTGTTTCTGTTCTGAATGGTTTATTTCTCATTATAAGGGTTCAGCAAAGCAGGCAGAGTTAAAAAGCAGAGACATGAAGACTTTTTAAAATCGTGGACTTCACTCCTACACTGAACCTCAGGTCCCCAGAAAGACAGGAGCATCATGGGACCGCAGCAAAGGCAGAAGGAGTGAGAGAGGGAGGTGGACAGAAGAGCAAACAGGAGTTGTTCCAAATTCTTCATGTGTGCCATTTTCTGTAGGTTTTTCTAGTTTATGGAGTCTCTTTGTTCCAACTGAGCACACAGATAAACTAGAGATCTCACAAGGCTTTCATTGAGACCATCACAGCCTTTAACCTCTCTTGGGCCAAATATTTTAGACCAAAAATACAGATAGACACACAAAAGCCAGAACCAGACCAGATTGAGTATCTCAGTGACTGCAGCCTTTATTCACTTTATTCTTTAGGATTTGAACTCAAACCAGATGCAGGGTTCTAACCCAACCAGGATCCCCCTGGGGTGAGACTGAAACGCACAGTCTAGACAAGGGTGGGGGTCTTTTTTTAATCTTTTCTTTTTTTTTTTTTTTTTTTTTTTTTGAGACGGAGTTTCGCTCTTGTTGCCCAGGCTGGAGAGCAATGGTGCAATATCGGCTCACTGCAGCCTCCGCCTCCCGGGTTCAAGCACGTATCCTGCCTCAGCCTCCCAAGTAGCTGGAATTACAGGCACCCGCTACCGCGCCCGGCTAATTTTGTATTTTTAGTAGAGACGGGGTTACTCCATGTTGGTCAGGCTGGTCTTGAGCTCCTGACCTCAGGTGATCCACCTGCCTCGGCCTCCCAAAGTGCTGGGATTACAGGCGTGAGCCAGTCTGTCTTTTAACTGGTACATTTAGACTGTTGATGTTCAAAGTGATTATTGATATAGTTGGATTAATCTGTACCACATTTGTTACTGTTTTCTATTTATTACCCTTGTTCTTTGTTTTTACTTTTGTCTTCCACACATTTTTTGCCTCTTGTAGTATTAACTGGGCATTTTATATTATTCTATTTTCTCTTCTTTCTTAGCGTATTTTTTTGCAGTTACACTTTGTTCTTTTAGTGGTTGACCTCGAGTTTACAACTCATTCAAGTCCACTTTCCAGTAACACTATCCCATCTGATGGATAATGTGACTGCCCTATAACAAAACCATCCAAATTACTCCCTCTAACCCTCCCATGCCTTTTACCATAGTAGCTGTTCATTTCGCTTATATATAAGCAAATGCGTGTGTGCACACAAAAGAGAGTACAATGTTACTATTATTTTGTACGTAGTTCTGTTAGATCAATAAAGAATAAGAAAAATGGAAGCAGAGCAGTGGAGCCACCGCCAGGTACCTCTCATCCACACCACCCACTGCGCTGCACCATGGCAGCAGAGTGGAGACCACCCCCGGGAGGCGGGAGCCCCTTCCCCGAGCACGGGCAGACCTGTGTGGAGCACGGCCCCAGGATGCTTGAAGACGGAAAGAAAGTTGATTCCTCCCGGGACAGAAACAAGCCCTTTAAGTTCATGCTCGGCAAGCGGGAGGTGACCAGAGGCCGGGAGGAAGATGAGGGCGGGTCAGAGAGACCGGCTGACCCATCTCCAGGCTATGCCCAGCAGGCAGCCTCCTACCACTCCCATTCTCGCCGTCCATGAGGAGCTCCTACAGCCGGGGTGTCGGGAATGGCCTCCTCCCTCAGCTCCCAGTTCTTGGATCCACCCAGGAGAAACCTGGGGCCTCCAGACTGCGCAGGAATCCACAGGAGCCCTTCCTGGTCTCCACCGCACTGCGCAGACGTCTACCCCGCGGAACGTGTGCTGTCACTCAGCTCTGCTTCCAGCAGCCCCGCGTCCTCCTCCCGTTTCCCCTCATAGGAGCCTTGACCTAACCCTTACGCCGTAAACCCCAGGTCACTCCTGTTGTTTTGTTTTCATTTGGGGGTGAAGATTCAGCTTCTGTCTTTGGCTCTAGGTTTCCAATTAAGCATATGGTCAAGTATTAACAGCACAAGCGACGGGTTAACTTTACAACAGGCGGGTGCTGCAAGAACTACAAGAATCTTTATTTTATTTGTTTATTTATTTATTTATTTTTTTGAGATGGAGTCTCGCTCTGTCCCCGGCTGCAGTGCAGTGGTGCGATCTCGGCTCACCGCAACCTCCACCTCCCGGGTTCAAGCGATTCTCCTGCCTCAGCCTCCCGAGTAGCTGGGACCACAGGCGCCGCCACCACGCCCGGCTGACTTTTGTATTTTTAGTAGAGACGCGGTTTCGCCGTGTTAGCCAGGATAAGAATTTTTTTAATGAAATTTTAATCTATTAGATATTAAACATTCTTGCTGCTGTGGTGCAAAGCCATAGCAGATTTGAGGTGCTGTTGAGGGCTGAATTATTCGTTAGGTTGAGATATGTTCTTGGGTTAAATTAAAAGCCCAACCCAAAACTGCAGTGAAGAGCCTTTGCCTCCGCCAGCCCCACGCTCCCCTTGGCCGTCTGCCTTTTGAAAGCAGGGCACTTTCGCTGTGATGGTGGACACTGCAGGGATCCGTCCTGACCAGCAGGGTCCTCTGAAGCCTTCATGGCCTCGATTTTTTTTTTTTTTTTCCAATCCTGTGGTTTTTCTAATAAATTTTCAGGAATTTTGTAATCTCATAACTTTCCAAAGTTCACCACTTCCTAATCTAAACTGTAAAAACTTTCATTGAAAGTTTAAATGGAAGGTGCTGTTTGTGCGCTTACTCAATGAAAGCCCAGCCATCGTGACAAATGCTTGAATGACAACAAGCTCATTTAGGAAAATGAAGCTGCCCAGGCGCGGTGGCTCACGCCTGGAATCCCAGCGCTTTGGGAGGTGGAGGTGGGAGGATCCGAGTTCTAGACCAGCCTGGCCAACATGGCGAAACCTCTACAAACAACATTTTTTTTTTTTTTGAGACGGAGTCTCACTCTGTCGCCCGGGCTGGAGCGCAGTGGCCGGATCTCAGCTCACTGCAAGCTCCGCCTCCCGGGTTCCCGCCATTCTCCTGCCTCAGCCTCCCGAGTAGCTGGGACCACAGGCGCCGCCACCTCGCCCGGCTAGTACAAACATTTTAAAATTAGCCAGGCGTGTGTGCGCGGCTGTAGTCCCAGCTACTCAGGAGACTGAGGTGGGCCCGTCACTTCAGCCTGGGAGTGAGGCTGCAATGAGCGGAGATTGCGCCACTGCACTCCAGCCTGGGAGATAAAGCAAGACCCTGTCTCCAAAAAAAAAAAAAGAAAGAAAGAAAGAAAAATCAGACTTTGGCAACTTTAAAATTATATAAACTCGGCTGGGCGAGGTGGCTCACGCCTGTAATCCCAGCACTTTGGGAGGTCAAGGCGGGCGGATCACGAGGTCAGGAGATCGAGACCATCCTGGCTAACACGGTGAAACCCCGTCTCTACCGAAAAATACAAAAAATTAGCCGGGTGTGGTGGCAGCGCCTGTAGTCCCAGCTACTCGGGAGGCTGAGGCAGGAGAATGGCGTGAACCCTGCAGGCAGAGCTTGCAGTGAGTCGAGATCGCGCCACTGCGCTCCAGCCTGGGCGAGAGAGGGAGACTCCATCTCAAAAATAAAAAAATAAAAAAAATAAAATAAATAAAAATTGTATAAACTCCAATCCAGCAATGGCACAGAGGGGTAGGAAGGATGGGTTCTTGTTTCCTCACATCACAAAGCTGAGGCCAACCTCGAAGCCCACAGTTAGAAACTCAAGGCCTTCAACCTCATGGTCCTGCTCCAACCTCCTCCCTGTGCTCCTAGAGGTGCCACAGAGCAGCCCCAGGCACTGGTGACCCTGAGGAGACGCGTTCTCAACTCTTCTCCGGCCCTGGGGTCTCGTCCTCCAGGCGGGCCCCTTCCCCACTCCGCGGTGGTCTTCACCCCTATCCCCACTCTGTTCATCCACCTGGGGGTGGCCCTGCCCTCCACGGTGGGCCCTGCTGGGAGACCTGTAGGTGGGCTGGGAACCTCCGGCCCTCCACTTTCTCCCGTCACCTGACCTCCAGGGACCTGGCTTGTTCCCACAGAAACCTGGACCTGGACCCTCACCTGGGGGAGGTGTGGGGTGGGGGTGCAGCCCCCTGCCCAGACCTCAAATCATCTGCTCAGCACGGATTCCAGCCCTGAGGCCACAGAGAGCTGAATGCAGAGATGGACGCACAGGCAGGGGGGTGCCTAGCCCCTCTCCAGGGCCCAGGAGTGAGGCTGGGCGCCCCTTGCCAATGCAACCATCTCCCCTGGAACCTCTCTTGCCAAACAGGGCCCCTCAGTCCTCCCGCTCAGTGGATCCTGGCGGGGATGTGCAGGACCTGTGTGTACCACACAACCTCACACTCGCACCCCACCCCACACTCACAGTCCCACAAGTACAGCCCCCACCCCGCCGCCGCGCTGACACCCCCACATACACACCCTCTGCTGTCCTCACACCACCATGTGCACACCTCCCCCACCGAGCTCGCACCCCCACTGTGCTCACAGTCCCCACCATGCTCAGACCCCAAGGTACACCTCCCGCTTGGGCAAACCTGCCTCCCATTGCATTCGAAATCACCCCTCTGCTCACTGAGAGAGATGCACATCCGACAGCCTCCTCTGGGAGACGCTAATCAAAAACTCAAGGCGACCATTTGTCTCTTATCCACCTGTGACCGGGAAGCCCCTCCCTGCTTCAAGTCCTGCTGTTCTGGATGGAACCAACGTGCATCTTACATATATTGATTGATGTCTCATGTCTCCCTAAAATGTATAAAACCGAGCTGTTCCTGTAATCCCAGCACTTTCAGAGGCCATGGCAGGTGAATCACTTGAGGTCAGAAGTTCGAGACCAGCCTGGCCAACATGGTGAAACCACGTCTCTACTGAAAATACAAAAATTGGCCAGACATGGTGGCGAGTGCCTGTGGTCCCGGCTACTTGGGAGGCTGAGACAGGAGAATCGCTTGAACCCGGGAGGTGGAGGTTGCAGTGAGCCGACATCGTGCCACTGCACTCCAGCCTGACAGTGAGACTCCATCTCAAAAAAACAGACAAACCAAAAACCGAGCCATACCCTCACCACCTCGGGCACATGTTGTCAGCACCTCCTGAGCCCTGTCCTCATGGGTGTGCATCCTCAACGTTAGCAAAATCAGTTTTCTAAATTGACTGAGACCTGTCTCGGACATTCACGGCTCACAGCTGCATTCCCAATGAAGAGAATAATGTAAACAAAGCGCCTTGAATCGGCTTTAGGTGAGCAGACTACAGGAGAGCAGGAAAGACTAGGCCCCTGCTTGGATAGCCGACGCCTGCTTGTCGCCCACCCCCCTCAGCTGCCCTCACCCAAACCAAAAAAGCTTAGTCTAAAATAAAAGTTTACTAGTCTGCAAAATAGCTGGTTTTGTCTGTTCTTATCAGCCTGCCCAGCTACTTAGGTCATAAGTCAAGGACTTGAAGAGCCCCTGAGCTGACTGGGATTGCAATGCATTGAGGGCCGCAACAAAATGCAGCAAGACCACCCTCAAGAAAACCCCTAAAGCCCCTGCCCGACAACCAATAGGCGATGTCCGGGAAGACTGTGACCTCATAGTACTCAGCCTATGAGGAACCGGGGGAGGGACCTGCACGCTGCCGCCCCTGCCCGACAACCAATAGGCGACGTCCGGGAGGACTGTGACCTCGTAGTACTCAGCCTATGAGGAACCGGGGGAGGGACTTGCGCCCTACAGCGCCTGCCCGACAACCAATAGGCGACGTCCGGGAGGACTGTGACCTCATAGTACTCAGCCTATGAGGAACCGGGGGAGGGACCTGCACGCGGCCACCCCTGCCCGACAACCAATAGGCGACGTCTGGGAGGACTGTGACCTCGTAGTACCAGCCTATGAGGAACCGGGGCATAGACCTGCACACTAGGGGATAAGTTGCTTGTTACAACAATGTTGGGTGTGCCTGTTCATCAAACATCCGATCCTGCAGGACCGTCACTAAAACACCCACTCGCTCTGTTCTCTGGCTCTCTGAGTCCATTGTTTGGGTTTGGAGGGGTGAGTTTGTTTCTCACACCACAAGGTCAGGCATTCTTAGTCACGGGATGAAATAGGAGGTTGGTTGGCACAAGATACAGGTCACAAAGACTCTGCTGATAAAATGGGATGAGGTAAAGAAGCCGGCCCAAACCCACCAAAACCAAGACAGCAGCCTCCTCGCTCAGCATGTGCTCATTGTAACACACTGGCATGAGAGAGACACGCCCACAGTGCCAGGGCAGTTTACGGCTGCCATGGCAGCATCGGGAAGTTACCCTATAGGGTCTAAAAGAGGGAGGAGGCAGGGCATGGTGGCTCACACCTGTAATCCCAGCACTTTGGGAAGCCAAAGCAGGCAGATCATTTGAGGTCAGGAGTTCGAGACCAGCCTGGCCAACATAGCGAAACCCCATCTCTACTAAAAATACAAAAAATTAGCCAGGCATGGTGGCGGCACCTGTAATCCCAACTACTCGGAAGGCTGAGGCAGGAGAATTGCTTGAACCCAGGAAGTGGAGGCTGCAGTGAGCCAAGATTGTGCCACTGCACTCTAGCCTGGGTGACAGAGTGAGACTTCGTCTCACAATAAATAAATAAATACATAAAATAATAAAATAAAAGTAAAAGGGGGAGGAACCCTCGGTTCCGGGAACTGCCTGCCCCTTTCCCCAAAAACTCATGGATAGTCCACCCCTTGTTAATATATGATCAAGAAAAAACCATAAGTGTGCTCGGTCAAGAAGCCCAGGCCACTGCTCTTGCCACTCACCCTATGGAGCAGCCGTGCTTTTATTCCTTTACTTTCCTGGTTAACTTGCTTTCACTTTATTCACTGGACTTGCCCCAAATTCTTTTTCTTTTTTTCTTTTGGGACAGAGTCTCGCTCTGTCGCCCAGGCTGGAGTCAGTGGCACGATCTTGGCTCACTGCAAGCTCCGCCTCCTGGGTTCAAATGATTCTCCTCCCTCAGCCTCCCGAGCAGCTGGGACTACAAGTGCCCACCACCACGCCCGGCTAATTTTCATATTTTTAGTAGAAATGGGGTTTCACCGTATTGGCCAGGCTGGTCTCAAACTCCTGACCTCAAGTGATCTGTCCATCTTGTAATCCCAAAGTGCTAGGATTACAAGTGTGAGCCACTGTGACTGGCCCCTCTCTCTGTTTATTATTGAGGTTGACAAATGTATTGTTAGTTCACAAATTTCCAATCCTTTCAGCAGTTCAACCCTGTCTGTGGTCAGTGACAAACTTGGACTAGGGAGTGAAAGTGAAAGACGCACTGGCCCAGTTGTAAGATGATCAAATCTAGTCTTTTCCTGTCTGGCAGTGGTTGCTTTTTTTTTTTTTATAGAAGCAGCGTCTTGTTTTGTCTCCCAGGCTGAGTGCAGTGACACAAAAAGAGCTCACTGCAGCCTCGAGTTCCCAGGCTCAAGAGATTCTCCTGCCTCAGCCTCCCAAGTAGCTGGGATGACAGACACGCACTACCAGGCCTGGCTAAGCTATTATTAGCTATTTATTGGAACCCCTAAATGCCAAAACATATATAGAAATTTAAATGTCAGAACACACATGTAAATTTTGCATTTAATTTTCTGAACACGGACATTTATTAAACAACGAAAAAGCCTTTTGGGGCTATTTGTGCAACATGTGGAAGTTGTCAGAATTGAAATTGTCATTCAATATGGACAATGATGAAAAGGCAGATTGAAACCAGCACATGCCACAGCTAAGCCTAAGACACGGATTGTTTTGTCAGCTGTGTCAAGAGAGTGGCAAAACCACAAATTTCCAGAACAGAAGTTAAAACATCCTTCCACGCTGTATGTCTTACCACTCGCACAGCTGCTAGAGCATGTGGATGGCAGACGTCCTTTCCGATTCTAAAACTGCAAGAAAGTGAAGTGTTTCGGTACCACGATGAAATCTGCTGTGATAAGAACGAGTGTAACGGCTCCATCTGCGATCATAGAGGCTGTGCTAGATGTAAACGTTTAGCATCATAGACGTTGTCCTAGGTCTAACTATTTCAGCATTTTACGGCACACTCATGGATGCAGGTCATCAAAATGCCAAAAACACTTCCTTTACTTGTGCCGTGTTCCTCTCAGGAAAAGACCTTTCCGAAGCAATTGTGAGTAGAGTCCCTTCTGGATGAGCACGTGATGACTCTTCCAGTGATGGCAAAGTAACCTCCCAAGACCAGCTCGGCCGGGGAGACCCTAACCCAGCAGCGCTAGAGGAATTAAAGACACACACACAGAAATATAGAGGTGTGAAGTGGGAAATCAGGGTTCTCCCAGCCTTCAGAGCTGAAAGCCCGGAACAGAGATTTACCCACATATTTATTAACAGCAAGCCAGTCATTGGCATTGTTTCTATAGATATTCGAATAACTAAAAGTACCCCTTATGGGAAACGAAGGGATGGGCTGAAATAAAGGGGTGGGTCTGGCTAGTTATCTGCAACAGGAATGTGCCCTTAAGGCGCAGATCGCTCATGCTATTGTTTGTGGTTTTTCTGGTAAACCCACAACCTTCCAGCGTGGGCGTTATGGCCGCCATGAACATGTCACAGTGCTGCAGAGATTTTGTTTATGGCCAGTTTTGGAGCCAGTTTATGGCCAGATTTTGGGGAGCCTGTTTCCGACAGTAACTGATGTTAAGTCATTCTTATTTCAACATTTAAACTCTTCCAACTGAATACATTAAAAAACAAAAGTCACACACCACGGTACCCCTTGTATGTACACAGCGGTCGGCAAGCACGTAGCAGGTGGAGGTCCTGAGGCACCGCTGGGGGCTGGTGAGCGGATGGGCGTCTTCCAGAACAAACCCTGCCGGCACTTGGCAACGTGAAGCGTTCATGACCCTGGGACACGGCCCACTCCAGGCCGCCTCTGGGACTGTGAGGGAACAGCTGGGGGGCGCTCAGTTCCGGTTTGCTCGGGGCGCTCAGTTCCGGTTTGCTGGGGGGCGCTCAGTTCCGGTTTGCTCGGGGGCGCTCGGTTCCGGTTTGCTCGGGGGCGCTCGGTTCCGGTTTGCTCGGGGGCGCTCGGTTCCGCTTTGCTCGGGGGCGCTCGGTTCCGGTTTGCTCGGGGGCGCTCGGTTCCGCTTTGCTCGGGGGCGCTCAGTTCCACTTTGCTTGAGATCCTGGGAGTTGGGGGCACCTTCTGGCCCACGATGAGGGAATAAGCAAACCAGAATGGGGGTGCCTGCACGGAATACTCCTAAATGCTCAGACACAACGTCCACAGATGGATCCAAATCAGTGCTGGGTGAGGGGCGCTCACCCCAGGTCTGCAGTCCAATAAGGTGGGCCTCAGCAGTGGCACAGAGCCCTGTGGCAGATACGGGGACGAGCGGCCCACACATCAGTTCAGGTGTTCAACGGGTTTCGGGGACATCAGAGAGAGTGGGGGACGAAGGGGGAAATCGCTTGGAGATCCAGGACAAGCCTGGCATGGGGGATGAAGGAGGAAATCGCTTGGAGACCCAGGATGAGCCTGGCACACCAGGATGCTGATTCTGAAAGGGCAATTACGGAGATTCCATGTTTTAAAAATCTGGATTTCTGGCTTCTTCTGAAAAAAGTCAGAAGATGTTTAGCACAACAGTGTTGCATCGTCAGCTGCAGTCCTGCCCCGCTGTCCCCCAGGCCCCAGGCAGCCTGGCTCATCCCACGGCTCACAGAGGCCCACGCCGTGGCCAGACAGGGCCACTGATGGCTCAGCACGTGCACCCCACCTGCAAGGGGACGGATACCGGCCCAGGAAGTGGGACACTGGCTGAAACAGGGTGGGATGCAGGGATGGGGTGGGATGGCAGACCAAACAGGTGTGAGGAGTGAGGATAAAGGAGATGCTGGAGATAAAATCTGGGCAAGTGAGCAGGGGCTGGTCCCGCTGGCTGAGGCCAGGGATGCCGGCCCAAGGGCCCACTCAGACTCCTGCGCTGACCCTTCCACACCATCCCAGGCCCAAGGCCTCCCACACACAGCGTCGCACACACAAACAGCACCCTCCTCACAGCGACAGGTGACCCTGCCCCTCACAGGCCTCCCTGCCCCCACCTCACCCTGCATTTTAAAAAGAACTTGAGTCCATCCCAATATGTAAACGTGATTGGTTAAATATCCATCATGGGGGAGAACAGACAACTCTCCAACGCGGAAGAGTTCTAAATAACCTATGTGGAGGCTCCACTCTCGAGGAGATCCAGCCTAACTCCCCACCTCTCTACCACTGCTCATGGCAGGGACTTCCTTCTCAGGAGTGCAGAGTGGAGATCAGTGGTGGATGAAGATGGACCAGGATCAACATCAGCAGTAATCCCTTGAACTCTGCACACTTGACTCTGGGTCTTTCTCCCCAAAAAACCCAGAATCTCAGTATGATCGTGAGGAAAATACACAAACCCTAATGGAGGAACATTCTCCAAAATACCTGACTAGCCCTCCTCAAAACTGCCAAGGCCATGGAAACAAGGAAAGTCTGAAAAACTCACAGTTTAGGAACCTAAAGAGACTTGACTACTAAATGGAATATATCTTGGGATCCTGGAAAAGAAAAGGATGTGACGTAAAAACTAAGAAAGTCTGAATAAAACGTGGCCTTTAGTTAAGAATCCATCAATATTGGAGCATTCGTTGTAACAAGTAGTTGGAACAAGCGTCACGCTAATGTAAGACGTCCGTACCAGCGTGACTGGGTGCCAGGCATTTGTAAACTCTGTTCCATCTTCTCAATTGTTTTATAAATCTAAAACCTCTCTTTTAAAAGAGTTTATTTAGTGGGTTGGGCGCGGTGGCTCACACCTGCAATCCCAGCACTGATGAAGGCCAAGACTGGTGGATCACTTGAGCTCAGGAGTTGGAGACCAGCCTGGGTAACACGGTAAAGCACCATCTCTACCAAAAACACAAAAATTAGCCGGGTGTGGTGGCGCATGCCTGTAGTTGCAGCTACTTGGGAGGCTGAGGTGGGAGGATCTCTGGAGCTGGAAGGTCGAGGCAGTAGTGAGCCAAGATTGCACCACTGCACTCCAGCCTGGGCAATGAGAGTGAGACCCTGTGTTTACACACACACACACACACAAAAGAGTTTGTGTAAAGTGAAAACAGAGAATACGAGAGAAGAGGGAAACCAGGGCTCATTGGAGGTGGGCAGGGGTTGGTCCATGTGCACGCAGCCCACCTGGTTGGCAGCTGCCCGGGTGTCTCCTCAGGTGTCAGAACAGGAGTTTCTTCCTCAGCCTTCATTTCGCTCAGGTGGGCATGTGGCGATGGCAGACCCTTGGGCTGTGAGAAACTATGTTGCTGTTTTGTCCAAGTCTTCACAGACCAAAGACGGGGCTTCGCCCAGAGGAGGACTCGAGGAGCCAGGCTGGAGTTTGTGGAGAGAGTGTGTGTCACTCACAGAACAGATGACGCATTTGCAACATGCGTTCTCAACGTGGGAGCCACATTGAGAACTCCCTGACACTCAGGGTGACAACGGCCACCCCGCCTGCTCCTCCCTTTCCTAATGCCCACACAGCAGACACTTGAGGGCTGCTCTGGGGAGTGCTGACTACATGCTTACCTACCTCTACGAAGGCATGTGTGTTCATGCGTGTGTGCACAGACATGTATGCATGTGTGTACACAAGCATGTTCTGTTTTCACCTTTTCACAAAACTATGTCAAAAGCAAAACATTTTGGAATACACTTCCAGTTATGCAAAATGTTTACAATATGAATTTCATTGGTTAATACAAACTAGGCATGAAATGCAGGCAACCCTGTTTACCAAGAAACGTCAGGGTGCAGTGTGCCTCTGGGGGAGGTGCCCATGAGCACCTCATCTTGAAGCCAGTCTTCATGCTAGACCCCGGGCCGAGGGAGTGAGGCGGCTGGAGGTGGGTGTGACACCAGGTGACTTAGCGGCCCCAGGACGGTGACTTCCCCTCCGGAGGTGCCATGGGACTGAATGGCTCAGGAGCATTCAGAGTGACCTCCAGGAGGGGCAACTCCTGGGTGTCTCCCAACACAGAGCCCAAAACCTGGAAGTGGACAGAGCACCCCCTGCTCATCTCCTGGGTCCTCATTTCAGGGGAATGACGGCCACTCAGGCCGACACTGACCGATGCTCCAGCCCACACTGCCCTGCACTCCCTAGAAGGAGAACCTAGGTTGGGCTCCCAGACAGGAGAGGGAGTGGGTTTGTGGTGCTAATTAATAATAATCATAGGCCGGGCGCGGTGGCTCACGCCTGTAATCCCAGCACTTTGGGAGGCTGAGGCAGGTGGATCACCTGAGGTCAGGAGTTCGAGACCAGCCTGGCCAACATGGTGAAACCCCGTCTCTACTAAAAATACAAAAAATTAGCTGGGCGTGGTGGTGCCTGTAATCCCAGCTACTCAGGAGGCTGAGACAGAATCACATGAACCCGGGAGGCGCAGCCTGTGGTGAGCCCAGATGGCACCATTGCACTCCAACCTGGGCAACGAGAGTGAAACTCTGTCTCAAAAAAAAATATATATATAGAGAGAGAGAGAGTAATAATAATCCACTCTCACCTGAGCTCTAGTAAGTCAGTCCAGGTTCAAGATCCCTCCTTTGGCCGGGCGCGGTGGCTCAAGCCTGTAATCCCAGCACTTTAGGAGGCCGAGGCGGGCGGATCACGAGGTCAGGAGATCGAGGCCATCCTGGTTAACACGGTGAAACCCCGTCTCTACTAAAAATACAAAAAATTAGCCGGGCGAGGTGGCGGGCGCCTGTAGTCCCAGCTACTCGGGAGGCTGAGGCAAGGGGAGGCTGAGGCAGAAGAATGGCGTGAACCCGGGAGGTGGAGCTTGCAGTGAGCCGAGATAATGCCACTGCACTCCAGCCTGGGCGACAGAGCGAGACTCCGTCTCAAAAAAATGAAATAAAATAAAATAAAAGATTCCTCCTTTGAAAGGTAAACTGGGTTTGGATAAAGAGCGTGTTCATGTGTGAGGAGGGAGGCCCGGGATGCAGGCCCAGCGTGTACCGGCGAGGGGTCCCCGGATGCAGGCTCAGCGTGATGGGGGAAGGGGGCCCGGGATGCAGGCCCGGGGTGAAGGGGGAAGGGGGCCCGGGATGCAGGCCTGGGGTGAGGGGGGAAGGGGGCCCGGGATGCAGGCCCGGCGTGAGGGGGGAGAGGAGTCCCAGGATGCAAGCCGGGGGTGACGGTGCGAGGGGCCCGGATACAGGCCCGGCGTGATGGGCTGCAGAGTTGCCCTCTGCTAGTCAGTGCCACAGCCATAACACAGCACCACCGGCTGCGCGGCGTCTGCAGCAAGCGTTTATTTGCTAATTCTGGGGACTGGAGGTCCGCGGTCACAGTGTCCACTGGCTGGCTTCTCCAGAGGCCTCTCCTTGGCTTGTGGACACCGTCTTCTCCCCAGATCCTCATCTCCTCTTATGAGGCTACCAGTCAGATTGTATCAGGGCCCGCCTCATGATCCCATTTAACCTTTTTTTTTTTTTTTTTTTTTTTTTTTTGAGACGGAGTCTCGCTCTGTCACCCAGGCTGGAGTGCAGTGGCCGGATCTCAGCTCACTGCAAGCTCCGTCTCCCGGGTTCACGCCATTCTCTGGCCTCAGCCTCCCGAGTAGCTGGGACTACAGGCGCCCGCCACCTCGCCCGGCTAGTTTTTTTTTGTATTTCTTAATAGAGACGGGGTTTCACCGTGTTAGCCAGGATGGTCTCGATCTCCTGACCTCGTGATCCGCCCGTCTCGGCCTCCCAAAGTGCTGGGATTACAGGCTTGAGCCACCGCCATTTAACCTTAATGGCCTCATTAAAGACCCCATCTCCAAACAGCCACATCCTGAGATCCCCGGGGTTAGGGCTTCAGCACAGGAATTTGGGGCAGGGGGACACACACTTTGAGTCCGCACCACCTCCCCACTACTGCGTGGTGTGTGCTGCAGGTTAGCTTGTGTGACTGTGATCTTTTTCACCAACTGGTTCATTGAACGAGTGTTCAACAGGCCCTCTAAGGAAGTTATTAAGGTCAAATGAGGCCATAGGAGTGGGGCCTGATCCGATAGAATTACTGTCCTTATGAAAGAGGCACCAAAGCACCCACTCTCTGTCTCGGTCGTGTGAGGACAGAGCGGGCAGCCGTCTGCAAGCCAGGTATGAGCCCTCGCCAGAAAAAGGCCAGCTCACACCTTGATCCCAGACTTCCAGCCTCTAGAACTGTGAGAATTTTAATTTCTCTTTAACCCACCCAGTTTGTGGTACCGTCATCTCTCAGTACCTCAGTACCTGTGGGGGACTGGTTCCAGGATCCCCACAGATACCAAAAGCCACGGAAGTTCAAGTCCCCCAGTGGGCCCTCTGCATCCATGGAGGCAGCCCCAGCCTTGGAGACCGACTGCGTTTCCTTAGGGCAGCCCTAGGCGCAGCAGTGCAAGGACAGCCACAGTTACCCCTGGCGCTGCACGGCCCTGAGGCTGGGCAAGGCTGTCCACCCCGCTGTCAGACCCCAGCAGGGAAGGGGTCTAGAAGGCAGTCCTGGGAACCCTACAGAGAGGCAGTCCTGGGAACCCACCGGGACAAGGTCGGGGCAGCTCTGTTCCCATCAGGCCGAGCCCGGGTGTCTCTGGACCTCCAGGGTGGCTGCCGAGGGAGCTCCGGAAGGTCAGCGTAGGGGCCGTGGGCCCCTGTGGTTGTGCCCAGCGCAGCATCCCAGGGAGCTCCCTCCACGTGCTCATCCCACAAGGTTCCTGCTGCAGTCAGAGTGGAGGATGGGAGGCCTGGGGCGGAGGGTCGGGGGATTGAAGGGGCCAGTGCAGAGGACAACGCGAGCCCCAGGGGCCCGGGGTCCTGGTCGTCCTGGTCCTGCCGTTTTTATTAGAAGCGAGTCCTGCACCCCAGCCGGTGTAGAGCCCAGGACGCAGCCGCGAGTGGGGTGGGAGGCGGCATCGAGGCAGGTGGCAACCCCTTGGACGCAGGCTCAGGACGCCGGGGTCAGGGAGTGAGCACCGGGGCCTCCTCAAAGCCGCGGGGTCCAAAGAGGCCACTGTCCCCGGCCCCGCCCCCCCTCCCCCCTCCGCAGTCCCGCGTGGCCGCCTCCTCCGCGCGTGGCCGCCTCCTCCGCGCGTGGCCGCCTCCTCCGCGCGTGGCCGCTTCAGCAGCGCCCGGCGCAGGCCGCACTCCGCCACCAGGGGGCGCCACAGCCCCTCGCGCCGCCGCCTCCCGCGACCCCGCGGCGGAAACGCGAACACAAAGACCGGCGCGGCCAGGACGGCGGCGCGGCCAGGACGGCCACGTGCCCGGAGCGCCGGGGTCTTTCCTGGACACCAAAGTCAAGAGCTCACGTTCCAGGAGGATCCGTCCGCGGAAATTTAGTTCCGAGCGTTGCCGGACTCCGCCGCGGGGAGGACGTGCAGGGGAGGCGGGTGAGGGGAGGGGCGGAGGGTCGGGGGTGCCGGGGGCTTCGGGAGGGCCGCGGGGGGCTGTTGGGCGACGTTCGTGGCCGTGGAGGGCTGTTGGGGGGCGTTCGTGGGGGGGCTGTTGGGGGGCGTTCGTGGGGGGGCTGTTGGGGGGCGTTCGTGACGGGGGGCTGTTGGGGGGCGTTCGTGGGGGGGCTGTTGGGGGGCGTTCGTGGGGGGGGGCTGTTGGGGGGCGTTCGTGGGGGGGGCTGTTGGGGGGCGTTCGTGGGGGGGCTGTTGGGGGGCGTTCGTGGGGGGGGGCTGTTGGGGGGCGTTCGTGGGGGGGGCTGTTGGGGGACGTTCGTGACGGGGGGGCTGTTGGGGGACGTTCGTGGGGGGGGGGCTGTTGGGGGACGTTCGTGGGGGGGGCTGTTGGGGGGCGTTCGTGGGGGGGGGCTGTTGGGGGGCGTTCGTGGGGGGGGGCTGTTGGGGGGCGTTCGTGGCGGGGGGCTGTTGGGGGGCGTTCGTTGGGGGGGCTGTTGGGGGGCGTTCGTGACGGGGGCTGTTGGGGGGCGTTCGTGGGGGGGCTGTTGGGGGACGTTCGTTGGGGGGGCTGTTGGGGGGCGTTCGTGACGTGGGGGCTGTTGGGGGGCGTTCGTTGGGGGAGGCTGTTGGGCCCCCTCCCCACCCCGCCGCGTCCCAGGGAACCCTGGGAGGGCACCCAGCGAGGGGGCCCCCCGGGCGTCCGCCGATTCCTCACTGCTGTCTCCGCCTGTCCCCGAAACCCCCGCACACGTTCACCGAGAAAACAGACATAAACCCAGCCAGGCACATCCACCAGAATGGCTGTGATTTCAGAAAAGCAGAAAGAAGTGCGCCGAGGAGGGGGAGGCCTTGGACCCCCTCGTGCATTGTCGGGCTGGGTGCAGCCGCGGTGCAAAAGCAGCTTCCTCAGAAAGGTGAGCACGGAATTCCCACAGGCCCAGAAATTCCCCTCCGGGGCGCAGTCCCCGGAAGGCCGAAGACGCCTCAGGCAAATGCAGGCCGCGAACGTTCCCAGCAAAGCGAGGCCCAGTGCGCAGCGCGAACATCATCCCCAGGCGCTCGCTGCGACAGAGACGAGCCTGGGAAACGTGAAAATGTCCAGAACAGGGAATCCACAGATACAGAAAAGACATCGTGGTTGCCAGAGCTGGAGAGAGAAGGCAACAGGGACCACTGCTTAATGTGTTTGGTTCCCTTTAGGGTGAGGACGTGTTCTGAGAGGAGGTGGAGGTCAGGGTTGCAGGACAGGGTGAAAGCACTAAATGCCACTAAATTGTTTGCTTTAACGTCATTAATTTTGTTATGTGAATTTCATCTCAAAAGAATAAATAAGTCAAGCTGGCTGCAGGGCCCACCCCACCCCGGTCTGGAGCAGGGTCTTCTGGGGTGTGGCCTATGGCTTCCCCTCCCTCCAGGCTCCTCCACCTCCGCCTTTCTCCCCACCTCTGCCCTCACCCAGGCTCCACCACGACCAGCTTCCTCCACCCCCCAGGAGAGCATGAAGGCCCACGTCTGAAATCCTCACTGAGCCCATCTCCCATCTCCCTGAACCATGGGTAGGACCCTTCTGGCCCCCAGCCCTGCCCTTGACCCGGCCCACCAAGCCCCCACCCAGATCCACACCACCAGGCACTCTTGCCCTTGGCCTGCTGCCAGGCTGGCCCCACTCCTTCTGGGCCTCCTGGAGCTTCAACCCCTGCCTCCGCGGTAGACCTTGGCCTTTAGCATGCTCAGTCTCCTCAGGGGCAGCCCCGGGAGCAGCCCAGGGCCATCTTCTTGGGTCAAAGCCCCCCACCCTACCTGCCCTCTTGCCAGGACTAGCTGTGTCCTGCAGCAGCCCAGCATGTGCCGGTGAGCTGGCCTTTTCCCAGGCCCAGTGCCCAAGGAGGAGCTGATTTCACAGGCTCGGAGGCTCCGGGAAGAGTCTGGGGACTCAGGAATATCTGCCCAGGTGTCTCCACTGCGTCTGCCAGGGCCTCCAGCTTTCCTAACCAGGACCCTGGCCTCTGGCCTTGGTTGGGTATTTCACCTTCTTCCATGTTTAGTCCCTTGGGCTCCGCTGTTCTCCTGCTGGAGATGAGAACATCCTGTGTGCAACCAGAGATGCCCTCTGGCTTTCACACCTGCCTGCTTCTCACCCTCAGCCCTTTCTCACTCAGCAAAACTGTGGGGGTCCCTAGTCAGCAGCTCCCTGGGCAGCTCTCTGAGCAAGGTGGTCTCTGGGGTCATGAAGGGGAGCTGGCTAGGACACGCCGGAAACTCAGCCACCTCTCCCCTTCAACTCAGCCGGCCCCCACCGGAAGTGCACAGGAGCCGCGAAGAGAGGCTGGAGCCGACCTGAGGGCAGCACAGGAGGTGTCTCTGCAGCTGGTGTCCTGCCACCCCTGCAGGCTGCACACGTCCTGGGCACTCTCCTTAGCCACAGACAGAACAGCCAGTGCCAGAGTCTGCTTCACCTCCCCTGAAGCACACTCATTCACCCACACCCGATGCAGCCCGACGTGCAGGGAGCATGGGCTGGGTGCACCTCCACCGGTGAGAAGGCTGAGCCCCCGTGGTCCTGGGAGCCTGGCTCTGAGGCCTCTCATTTTCCCCTGCCTCCCTAAGACTTTTCTGTCTCTCCGGCCATTGAAAGGCTTCGTTCCTTAAAGTCCTGTTACACTCTCCTTTCCCAGAATGCAGCGAGCCAAGACTGTACCACTGCATGTCAGCCTGGGTGGCAGAGCAAGACCCTATCTTAAAAAAAAAATTGATTGGACGTGGTGGCTCACACCTGTAATCCCAGCACTTTGGGAGGCCAAGGTGGGTGGATCATTTGAGGTCAGGAGTTCAGGACCAGCCTGGCCAACATGGCAAAACCTCATCTCTCTACTAAAAATACAAAAATTAGCATGGCGTGCTAGTGCACGCCCATAATCCCAGCTACTGGGGAGGCTGAGGTGAGAGAATCGCTTGAACCCAAGGGATGGAGATTGCAGTGAGCCGAGATCACACCACTGCACTCCAGCCTGGGCAACAGAGGGAGACTCTGTCTCAAAAAGAAAGAAAAGAAAAGAAAATCTTCTTTCCATGATGCGAATGTCAGGCCCTGTGGCCTCTTGCACTGGCCAGAAGGGCTGGGGTCACTGGCCCACCCTCAAGGGACAAGGAGGAGAGGTGAGGCTGTGGGCACACCTGATTTTACCTCCTGGAATCCATGTTCTCTGGGCTTAGGGAGCATCTGGAGTTGACTCTTCCTCCGTGGGACCCTCCCTTTCTCAGGAAAACTTCCTCTCCAAGGGGATCCCGCAGGGCTAAGAAACACCCTCTTCACCTCCCTCCTGCCCAGTCCTTCTGACCAGGCAAGAGAGTGCAGACCCTCCCCGACCTGGGAGGAGGGCCCATCACCCGCTCCCTGCCCCCTGCTCGCCAATCCCCCCGGGACTTCCCAGGCCGCTCCTTCCACCTGAAGGATCTAGGCTCACAGGTCACCTGTCAGGATGGGGCCTTACCCAGCAGGCACTGACCCAGTGACAATCACCCTACCTTTCTTATGTATTCGTTAGTTGATTTGTTTGCAATCCGCCCCACGCCTATTAGAATGGAAGCTGCAGGCAGCAGGAACCAGTGTGGCCAAGCTGGAGGGCAGCACAACGTGGACAGCAGGTTCATGGACAGAAGGCATGGAACAGGCCAGGCCCACAGGACGGCGGTCAGGAGGGCAGGCACCGAGAGGTGCAGACGGCCTGTCAGAACAGGGGTGCAGGCTGGTGGGGGCAGGAGCTGGAAGGGGAAGTTCACAGAGCCAGAAAGATAGGGTGTCCGCCACAGCCAATTCTTTGGAAGTTTTCCCGAAAATGGGAAGAGAGACAAGGTATGGTTCAAAGGAAAGCAGGGCCCGGGAGAGGCCTGTGTGCAGTGTGTCTGCAAAGGGAGGAGGCGGCAAAGATACTGGAGGGCAAGAGGGAGAGGAGGAAGGGGCAGGCGAGGGGACAGAGGGAGGGGAGAGGAGACGGGGAAGGGGAGGAGGGACGGGGGAGGGAATGAGGGAAAGGGGGAGGGGAGGAGTGGGTGGAGGAGAGGAGACAGGAGAGAGGGGAGTAGGGGGAGGGGATGAAGGGGAGTGGGGAGGAGAGAGGGGAGTAGGAGTGGGGGGGAATGAGGGAAAGGTGGGAGGGGAGAGGGGACAAGTGGGAGGGGAGGGGAAGGGAAGGGAATGAGGGGGCAGGTGGGAGGGGAGGAGAGGACAGGAGGGAGGGAATGAGGGGCCAGGGGAAGGGAGGGGATTTGGCCCTGCAGCAGGTGGGATTCTGTTCAGCCCATTTCCTGGGCCACAGGGATTCATGAAGGGCACTGAATCAGGTCCCCGGGTGCACTGATGCTCGTAAATGCGGCGGTCGTTTTTGGTGTCATCACTGCTATCTCCAAGGCCCGGAGGAAGGACCAAGGGTGGGCCTGGCACGGGTGGGGGTCGTGTGCGGGGGCGGCGTCCAGGGCGGCGGCGCGGCTGGGCTGGTCCTGGCGCTGGGACCCGCAGCTCCGCCTCTGCCTGGGCAGAGACCCGGAACCCCCGCACCGCGCCAGCACCGGGCCGCTGCGGAGAGGGAAGGGTTACGGCGGGGATGGGGGTGGGGGGTTGGCGGGGGCGCGACTGGCTCGGGATTGGCTCGGCGCGCGCAGGACCCGGGGGCAGCTGCGGGCCCAGACTTCCCGGACGCCCTGGCGCCTCTGCTGCCCACGGCGGCCCCGCGCCCGCGGAGGGGGGGCCCCCATCTCCTGTCAGCCGCAGTGACTGCGGGTGCCTGACGGCGCCGCCAGCCCGGGTGGCCCCTCCCGGCCCCAGCGGGGTCTCCCGGGGCTGCTTCTGTGGTCCCGACCTGCCTGGTCCCTGGAGCTGGGGTGGGAGCCCTGCTTTGATCAATTGCTGGGGGTGGGGGGACTGGTCGACCTCACCCTGAGGGGCCTGGGACTCTTTGCGACACCTGGGGAGCTTGCCGTGGCATCTGGAGGGGTCCTGGTTGAGCAGCTAGGGGGGTGTCTGGTAACCAGCCAGGCCCCTCAGGCTCCCTCCCGGGCCGAGGAACCTGGCAGGCCCTGAACAGACAGCCAGGGATGGGCTCATCCGCTGGGCGCCCTGTGCCTGCCCTCAGCCTCCCCACTGAGGCCGGGGACTTTAGAGGTGGGCATGCCTGCCAGGCTGCCAGGCCCTCAGTCCTGTGGGCAGCTGGGCAGGCCACAGTGTGGTAGAGGTTCCAGAAAGCCCAGCCCTGCCACTGCACATGTGCCTGGTCAGCAGATAAAGTCTTCCTCCTTGTGGGCAGTGTAGCTGCACCTGCAGTGAGGCCAGCACTGTTGAAAAGATGTCAATTCACAGAGCTTGACTGTGACCCAAAGGTGAGGTTAGGACTCCGGGAAAGGATGGTGGCGGTGTTCAGCGGAAACTCTCCTTTTCTTCTATCTGGACACAGGAGCCGCACACCTGCTTGTCCCCATCCTCCTACAGCATAGGGCCCCTGGGACCTCAGCCCTGAGCAGGATTTGGGGGATGGCCACGTCTCCCTGCGTGGGCTCTGCCTCATGGTCCTCACAAGGCCCGGGACATGGATGAGACCAGGCCTGTGACCTCTGCCTCCCTGCCCCACTCTGGCTGTGCCAGCCTCCCTGACAGGGGCTCCTCCCTCCACGTGCCCCTCCTGGGCCACCACCCTGTTAGAAACAGGCAGGAGTCTCCTTCCAGCCTCCCTCTGGGGTGGGCAGACAGCACGGCGATCACCTGCCCCCACTCGCTCATCTATCACCCTGAACTGTGTTCACGATGAAATTACTCATCCTAGGCCGGTGATAAATGGCACCAGTCTAGAGCCAGCACGCGGCATGGGGTGGGGCTCCCCGCTCAGGGTTCCCAGGCTTGGGCCAGAGAAACCTGGTGAGCTGTGCCTTTGTGCTCACGCACAGCCTGCTAAGGGCAAGTCAGTGGATTTGTATGTGTCTGATGTGTGCCCTTGGTAAAAGCACGCGTGTGCACGATTCTGTGTGTGCTTGTGCTCAGGGGGCCTGGGGGCTGAGGGAGACCATCTGGGACGTGGGGTCCGGATGTGGTGGCCCAGGTGGGCGCTAGGCAGGTGGCAGAGTGGAGGTGTGTCGCCAGGAGGAATGAGAAGAGCGGGGGAGCCACAGAGGGATCCAGGGAAGATGGGGTATCTGGGAGCTCAGCCTGGTGCAGAGGGAGGGAAGCAGGCAGCTCCTGGGGGCACATGTGGGGCAGACTCTCTAGATTAAATGCTGGATTTGTATAGTGTGTAGATTTTCAGTAATAAAAATCATCAAAAACAATCGTGTTTGCAATTTATTGGGCAACCACTATCTGCTGGTCAACATCTAGAATGTATCAATTGTACAAGCCAAGTATTTTATCCCCATTTTTCCAGAGGATGAAACCGAGAATAAGGAGCTTTACATTGTCAGTGACCGAACACGTAGTACACCCATGGCCGTGCGTCCGCAGGACAAAGCAGCCTTTGGCAGCCCTGGACCTTAAGATGTCCAGAGATCAGCAGCTCTCAGCTCAGGCCCAGGCAGCTGGACAGCACCCAGCGCCTCCTCCAGGTGCTCCTGGATCCCCTGCTTGCTTTCACTTTCAGCCCGGGAATCTCTGTGAAGTCCTAGCTGATAACTAAGGGGTTAATGAATAGTCACAGTGATGAGCTCCGGAGGAGCCGTGGCCCAGAGCAGCTGTGGGCTCCTTTGATTAAACCACAGAGGTCCAGAGGATCAGGCCTCAAACCTCCTCCACCACCTGCCAGCTGGCACCTGTGCAGGAGGTGGAACCAGCACCCACCTCACAGTGGCTGCAGGGTCATCTGAGATGTTGACTGTAAAGTGCTGAGCCATTGGGACACTTTTTCCAAGACCTCCTGGGTGCCGGCTGGCCCCTGGAGCAGAGACGAGACCCCTGTGGGGCCTACAGTCCAGTTATGAAGACAGGGTTCCTGTGTCAGCCAGCACGCCCAGTTCTGGAAATGCCAGGATGTGGGTTCAAAAGCTCGAGGACAATGGACTCATTCTGACTGGAGGGATCCAGGGAGGCTTCATGGAGGAAGTGGCATTTGAAATTGGCACCAGGGATGAAAAGAATTAGACAGAGGGGACTGGTGTCTACGTGAAGGAAGGCCAAAGTGCAAAGGCTGCTCTGGGGTGAGGGCGGTCGCCCCTTCCTGAACGGCGCGGCTCGGGAGGCTTTGGCAGAAGGTGGGTCTGCACACCCCAGGCGCAAGCTTCCTTTTCTCCACTCCACACCAGGAAGAAGGGCTGTGTGAACTGCTCACCACTGTCTTCCTGGGTCTGCAGCTCTGCGCCTGGCACAGAGATAGGCTCAGTGACGGTTGAAGGAATCGGAGAAATAATGAAATGTGTGTTCATCCTGCAGACGGTGGAGACTCAGCTTAATGGTTAATGTCAGCAAATGACAGATCCAACACCCCTGCTTGGAGCAGTGTGGAGGCGACAGAGGAACTGCAGGAGCCTAAAGGAGATGGCGCAGGCCTGGCTCAGGAGAGCTGCCCTTTCAGACAGCGAAGGGTGCGGGAGGCGATGCCCCAGGCAGAGGCTTGCGGGTGTCTGGCACCAAACTTCCCAAAGCAGCTGCCTCTGTGGACTGTGCCTGGCAGGGAGGGGGCCACGCTGTGAGTGACTCTACACTCTGGCTCCCCGGGGTGGCCGGAGGCAGTGTCTCCCGCCCGTGTGGGCCTCCAGCTTGGGGTCCCCAGAGCTCTGCCCTGCTGCTGGCTGCACTGAGAGAGGTGGCCTTTGGAACGGGCCCTGTCCCCGGGGAGCTCTGGTAAAGAGATTCCCCTGCCCCCTCAAAACACGCCCATTGGAGCCTCTGGGTGCAGGCTGCCCCTCAAACAGAGAAAACCACCCCCTGTTTAAGACCCAAACCCAAGGAGACGGCCCCTCACGCCCCCTTCTATCTCCTTCTGTCCAGGGCCCCCTGCCTGCTCTGGTCCACCCCGTCCTGATCTCCTCTGCCTGCTCATCTGCGGGCTGTGAGCCAAGGCCTGGGCCTGCCTGTGGGTCAGGGATCCTGGGGCCTGCTTGAGACCATGTACCATATGCTCCTTCAACCAGAAGGCGCTGGAGACCACCCCCCACCCTGAGCCCGCCCTGGAGACACCCCACACCCCGAGCCCGCCCTGGAGCCCCCCCACCCCGAGCCCGCCCTTAGACCACCCCCCACCCCGAGCCCGCCCTTAGACCACCCCCCACCCTGACAGTGGCAGTGCCGGGCAGTGTCAGGCTGAGACCGGGCCACTTGCTCCAACGTCCACTCCAAGCAAGCCAAAGCCAGGTGCTGCCAGCCTGCCACACATTGCCAGACGGGTCTCCTGGTGTGGCACACGTGTTATGACCGCAGCTGCTGCCCCCAGCCCAGAGTGCACTTCCGGGTAACAAATCCAGCATCCTGAGGCTTCACTGCTCTCCTGAGGGTTTTCCAAGGTTAAATTTCCTTCACAATGACAGCCTCCTGTCACCTGGGCCGTGGTGACGAAGCCTTCGGAGAGGAAAGGACCCATCCAGGGCATTCACAGTGGGAGTGCCGTCCACCCTCCACCCCTGTCCTGGCCCCTGCAGTGGGGCCACCACCCTGGGTAACAGGGGATGCCTGAGGTCCTGGAGGAAGAAACAGGTGACCCACCTTCGGTGCACAGGGAGCAGCAGGCCCCTGATGGCAGCCCCCGCACTCCCCCCCGGCTGAAGTTCAGGCTGTCTCATCCCTTGCCAGGAGCTCAGGGCTGAGCTAGGTTGGCAGGGGATGGGTTGAGGGTCTGTTGTCCAGCAAGTTGCCCGGGCCCCACCCAGGCCCCTTAGAAAACACCTGTGAGAGCCCCGCAGGGCACTGTTGTGAGCACACCAGTGGGGACAGACGTCCAGGCAGGAGGAAGCAGCCAGACCCCCCCACCAGGGTCACCAGTGGGGACAGACGTCCAGGCAGGAGGGAGCAGCCAGACCCCCCCACCAGGGTCACCAGGTGAGCAAGGCTGGGGAACAACGGAGGCAGAGCCCTGCGAATGCCCTGCTCACCGCCCCGCTCACTGCCCCGAGTGTCCGGGCTGTGGTGCAGGCATGGCGATCCAGGTGTGTTCAGGCTTCTCCTTCAGGGGAGGAGACCAAGCTGGGAGTCTGGGGAGGCTGAGGTGTGAGGTGAGAGCAGGTGAGAGTGAGCCCCAGTGAGCATTTTCACATGAAAGGAAACTAGAGGGCCGGGTGCAGTGGCTCACGCCTGTAATCCCAGCACTGTGGGAGGCCGAGGCAGGAGAATCACCTGAGGTCGGGAGTTCAAGACCAGCCTGACCAACATGGAGAAACCCCATCTCTACTAAAAAAAATACAAAATTAGCCCGGCGTGGTGGTGCATGCCTGTAATTCCAGCTACTCGGGAGGCTGAGGCAGGAGAATCACTTGAACCCGGGAGGCAGAGGTTATGGTGAGCCAAGATCGCGCCATTGCACCACAGCCTGGGCAACAAGAGCAAAACTCTGCCTCAAAAAAAAAAAAAAGAAGAAAGAACAAGAAAAAAAGAAACGACAAAAGGCGAAGAAAGAACCACCCGAGATCACCAGAGGGAACCATGGCTGGAGCCCACCAGGACCGTGGAAGGTCCACCAGCGGCGGGGGCACCTCAGCCCCTGGGCAGAGCAGCAAGCAGGGCCGTGCCCTGGTAAAGGAGGGCACAGTCAGCCCCAGACTAAATGCTGCCTTGATCCTCCTAGCAGGGCTTAAAAGCAAGACCCCAAAGGACCAAACAGCTTCCAAGTAACTTCCTGGAGTCCTGAGCAAAGTGAGTATTTCCAAAAATAGTCAGCACCCAACAAAATTCACAATCCCTGTTCAAAAATCACCCATTTGGAAATCACCAGGTGTGCAAGGAAGCAGGAAAAAATGCAGCCGAGAATAGAAGGAGGACCAAACAATGGAGCCGACTCGGAAGTGACAGACGACCGGCAAGTCCGCAGGCCACCGAGGCACCTGCCCCACTGCGCCCAGTGCTCCCGAAGCCGGAGAGCAGTTGGGACACAGGTGGGGACGTTCTGAGCAAAAACACATGCAGCCGAGCTGGGGTCACCCGTGGGAAGAGGGCGAAACACTTGCACGTGGGTAGAGCAGTCTCTGCAAGGGGCTTTGTGGGCTCCAGGACCAGATGCCGTGAGGACCTCACCAGCGGCGGGGCGGCTGTCTCTGCCCCACCTCACATGCTCAGTGCATGTTCATTTCATCTTGTTTCATTCTCATTGCCATTTTACAGGTTGAGGTTCAGAGAAGTCAGAAGGCTTCCCAAGGCTGCACAGCCAGAAATGGGCACAGCGTCCTGGGGTGAGGCCTCACGCCCTCTGCGTCACCTACCCTCCAGGTCCCACCATCCTCACGAATTCAAGGCAAGGTTCTGGGACCGCAGCCCTCCAGAAAGGGGAAGTTGAGCCCAGGAGGCACATCAGAGAGTTCGGGCCCATGAGTTTACCCTGCACTCACGCCCCGACTCGTCCTGCATCCTCTGTCAGGATGTCTGGATTCCAGAGTCCCCACCCCAATTTTCCAACCTTGCCTCAGCCTCGGCTTCTCCCTTTTGGGGTGGGACAGGGAACCCCCACAGCAGGCGTGTGAGAGTGGGAGAGGGCGGGAGAGGGCGGGAGAGGGCGGGAGAGGGCGGGAGGTGCCCTACACCTGCCCGCCAGACCAGGGCCCCGGGGCTGGACACAGGGAGACAGCGCGAGCGCTGGTCCTGCCCCCACTCCCTCATCTGGGCAGGTGCTCCCAGGTACAGGTGCCAAGTCCCACCCAGAGGGGCCCTGCCACACCGGGAGGACTGACAAACCCAGACACAACCGACTCTTCCCCTCGTCAGGGTCTGGGCAAGGGGCCCTGTGGGCTGCTGCTGTGAGTGTCCGTGCGGTGGCCAGGTGTGTGAGGTTGCGTTTCCAACCGGGAGTGATTTGGCTTTGGTTACCCGGAGGGTCTGAGGACAAGCACTAAAGCCCCACCTTTTTCCGGCTTCCAGCAAGTTGCTGCTTCCGCAGCAGCCTCCAGGCCTGACCAGGCTCGGGGGCTCCCACACCTGGGGGCCAGGGTGGGGGTGACAAAGGGCCCCAGGCGACGGCTGAGAGCCTGCCCTGGCGGGCAGCGGAACAGCCACCAGCTCCCACCAGGCCCTGGCAGCATGAGTGATGGCAGGCCCAGCGATAAGAAACTAATAATTTATGCTTCCAGCTCCCGGGGCCGGCGCCGAGGGAAGGCTGGGCCACAGCCTCCCCCGCACTGAGCGGCCACAGTCCTTTATTGCACAAATTATTAACGACCAGAGAATGAATGACTCTGTAATCAGATCAGGCTGCCAGCACTTTTCATTGCGTTTATTTGTATAAATTCTGAAGTCAGGGTCTGCCCTAAGCTCAGCCTCGTGCTGGCTGGGCGCCCGGGCCCCCACCCAGACAGAGCACTGGTCCCTCGCCCTGCCCACGGGTTCCAGAGGACAGAGGGCTCAGGAAGGGGTGCAGTGAACTGCTCTGAGCCAGAAGCCGAGTTCATGGGCACCAAAGCAGCCCTGGGCCAGGGTCAGAGCTCTGTCCTTGAACCTGCCTCAGGGCAGGCTCCCAACTGTCCTCAGAATCAGGGGCGCCCAGGGTTTGGCAGCTGAAGGGAGGTGGGTCTGAGACCAGGAGAAGGCTCCCCAGCCCTGAGGGAACCCTCATCACCCCTCTGCTCTCCTCCATCCAGGAGCCATCCCAGGGTTGCCCCAGGCCAGCTGGCTCTCCTGCCTCCATCCTGTGGCCTTCCCTGGAGCCCCAGGCTGGTCTCCCACCTGCCCCCTCCTTTTCTGGTCTTGCCTGGGCCGGGCCCAGGGGCTCTGGCTGTGGGTTTTCTGTGCAGCGCCTCAAGTGAGCCTGGCGCTGGTCCTCTCCTGAGCCCCCGTTTAATCTCATTGACCTCTCGTTACGCTACAGCGCATAAATTCAGATTTGGAGATCTTATGTTCCATCATAAATTGGGCTGGCAGACTTCCGATCAACAAGATAAAGCTGTCTTCTGCGAGGTGGGTGTTTTATTAGTCCCAGTCCCAGTGCCGCAGGTGGGGGCTGGGGAGTGCACGAGGGAGGGGCCTCTGCTGGGGAGCCTTCCTGCCTGGGCGAGGGGCTGAGTCCCTCCTGCCGCCCAGGCTGGGCCCCAGGTACCTGGCGAAGAAAGGGACCCGGGCATTGCCGCCTTCCCCTGCACCTTGGGCTCAAGCCTGGCCGCTGCCCTTGGGCTCTTCATAGGATCTCAGCCAATCCCTGCCGCCCAGCCTCGCCCACCCGCTTCTGGGGCCACCCCCGGGATCATGCAGGGCTGTGCAGCATGGGGGTCCTGTTCTCATTCAGCCACCTGCAGGGTCCCCCCAGTGTGATCCCTCAGCAGCCACACAGAAGACAGATGGTCCATAGGAGACTCAGAAACAGAGAAGCCTCACGCCAGGTCCACAGAGGCACCCACGCCTGCCAAAAGGATGCCACGCACTCACCCTGCCCTCTGGGGAACACACTGGGAGTCCAGGACATCACCTTGGATGGGGTGAGGCTCCGTCTGTGACCTCAGAAAGTCAGTCTGGAGCTGGACTTGACATGGGAAACAGTAAAACACCTGAGCTTGCCACCCTGAAAATCCCTGATGTGACACAGAAATCAGTGTGGACAGAGCGCCTGCTGCCCCCAGTGACCCTGCCAGTGGGCTCTCAACCCACCTACCCCTTCTGCAGCAGCCGGTCACAGCTGTGGTCCTGCTGGGGCACATGGGGATGAGATCCTAAAATACACAGCAACTGCACAGTGGAACCCTGCATATCCCGTTTGGGTACAAGGAAACCCAGCGCAGCTCACGTGTGGGTATCCTCCGCTGTGTTAGCGTCCTGGCCCTCATACAGCACCCAGGCCTCGGGGCAAGGCCGTGTGCACACACCGTGGGATCTGAGTGTGCACTGGGGCCTGTGCCTGGGCTGCTGCTCCCCAGCCATTGGTGTCAGGATCTCCAGGACCCCCATGAGTGGTCAGTGGAGCAGAGATGGCACAGATGCCAGCGACCTGGGTCACTCTCTACCTGGGATGTGGGACCCCAGAGGCCACACCGTGGGTTTGCATCTGCCTCTTCACGCAGGAGCAGCTGCCACCCCTGCCTGCCCCATGAGGCTCTGTCCCAGGGGACCTCTGTGGCATCCCGTGCTGCAGGCAGGGCCTTCGGACGGATGCTACGCCACCGTCCGTGCCTCCTGAGGCTGGCCTCCCTTTGCACTGGGCAACGTCTGCTGAAGATAAGGACGTTCTTCACTGGGCCAGGCCTGGAGTTCTCCCAGGTCGTGAGCTCTTCTCCCTCTGATGAAGAGGATACCTGTGGTCCAACTCCTACAAAGCACCGGGGACAAGAAGGCAGGCAGAGTCCCACCTGGGCAGGTGGTAGGAGTGGAGGGAGCAGGCAGGCAGCAGGGCTGCCCAGGGCTAGGAGGCTGAGCTGCCCTGGGCGAGCCCCAGAGCCCACCCAGGGCTATACCCAGTCTGGCTGCGAGCAGGACCCACCCTCCCCTGGACACAGTGGAGGACCCCGTGTATGTGGTCTTCACGGCCTGAGCACCTGTCTCATGCCAGGCGTGTGAGATTGTTGGTGAATTAACAAAAGCCCTGCTCTCAGGGGGCTCCCATCCCAGCACATACACAGTCACATCTGGGGTCCAGCCTGGACCCCCCATGCAGTTGGAGAGGGTCTCAGAGCTGGGTCTGAGAACAGCAACTTCCAGCCACCACACCCCACCCCTCCCCAGCTGCCCTGGGCTCCGGCTTCTTGCACCTGAGGCTGTCTGTGCAGGGCTCCCAGCTGGTGCCCCTCTCCTCTGAAGCTCAGGGGTCAGTGCAGCCTGGCATCCTCATGGGGCCTGTTATGCGGGTTCTGGTCTCTCTGTGACCACAGACCCGCCAAGCCCACCAGCTAGTCAATGTGGAGCCAGCACAGCAGGAGCCCGACCTGCTAAGGCCCTCAGAACGAGGATCGTGGCCCCTGAGGCCTTCACACAGGATCTGTGCTGAGAGAAAGCTGATGTGGACGGCGGCACCATGGCCACGGCAGAGGTACCATCCCTCCACCCTTACTCACGTAGGGATCCGCTCTTCTCTCACACTGGGCCCTGCTGGCACATTCCAGATGTGGGAGACGGGCTGGAGCCCAAGGCCTGCGTGCTGGGCCCTGGCTCTGCACCCGGCTCCCAGTGTCTCCCTGGCCCAATGTCAGAGAGGGTGCCACAGCAGTGCTTCGGGGGCTCCTGCCATAAGGGCTGAGGGCTGAGGACCACCTAGGCCCACGTGCACCCAGCAGGCGGCCGCTGCATCCTCTGATCCCCTCCACAACCCAGGCCAGGTCCAGGCTGCAGGCCGGCAGCGTTGGCAGGGGGAGGACAGGGAGGAATTGGCCGAGTGCATTCACTGGGACAGACCCCCCCGCTTCCTTGAGGCTCTGGAGAATTCTATTGCTTCCCTTTGCCTAGCCTCAAGGTGCTGGGGCTTCTGCATCATTTATAGAGGAATTGGCTGGGATGTGCTGGGCCTAGCACTGTCTCCGGTGTGTGTGTCAGCACTCTGGTGACATGGCAGGTGAGGACCACGGCACCACCCCTGCGATCTGGCAGTCAGAGCCCACCTGTGTGTGTTTGCAGGAGCATCCCTGACCACACACCATGGGAGGGCAGGGAAGGGTCCCTCGGGTCCCACCCCTTTGTTCTTTCAGTGGTAAAGGTTCAGGTCGGTGGACAGACTGGACAGGTCGGTGGACAGACTGGACTTGGAAACACCTTCTTATGTCCTCGAAACGACGTGGCGCGCAGCCAGTTCACGGCACCCAAAGGCGCGGGCAGGTTCCAGCGCGGCAGCTCCTCCTGTCTGACCAGGAGCAGGTGCGTTCCTGAGCTCCTGGCTGCTTCTGCAGGAGCATCTGAGGGAGCGCAGCTGATTTACCACAACCCCTGACCTCCTGGGTTAGCCTTTCCGTCCAACAGCACCAGGACTGAGCCCTGGCACTGGGCAGGCCGCCTTGGCTGGGGATCATGTGTGCCTGGGTCTGTGCGGTGCAGGTGCCCGCAGGCCCTGGGTCTGTGTTGCGCACCGGCCTTGGAGGGCAGTGCACATCCTGTCTGCACCGTTGTCCCTGTGGCCATGGGAGGGTCTGTCTGTGCTGTGTGTCGTGCGCGTGAGTCTGGAGCTGCTGCGACACACACAGGCATGCAGGGTGTGGGCACACCTGTGCTTCTGAGCACGCGTGCCCTTGCTGGAGGCCAGGCAGACACACAGCTGTGCATCCTTGGCCCGAGGTCAGCTGTGCCACACCTGCGGGCTGCAGGATCTTTTCTGCGTATCTCCCTCCATCACCAGAAGTAAACTCAGGACTGAGGCTGACGGGCTGGCCTGAGAGCTGCTCACCTGCACCTCCTGGCTGCACCTGTGGCCCTGGACTCGGCTTCCCCATCTCTCTCCTCCCCACCCCACCTCTGGGTCCTCTCTGGTTGGGGCTGTACCACATCTGGGCTCAATCAATGGTTGACTGATTGATGAGGGGATGGATGAGAGGCAATCTAACAGAAATGCTGGGGAGCCTGGGCAGGCACTCCCGGATGGAGGAGGCGGCGTGCGGGCTGGGGCAGCGGCCCCTGGCGCCCCCACACTCCCCCAGGACGTCTGGGGTCACCGTCTGCTCCGCAGCCCCAGGGTTATTTATGACCTCCTCCCTCTGGCGGGAGGCAGCGGCTCCAGCCTCAGCCCAGCGGCGGAGGGGCCCCAGCAGGGGGACCCGGAGCAGCGACAGAGGCACCACGGCCCAGGCAGGCGGGGCTCGGTGGGCAGGAGGAGGGGCAGTGGAGTCCACACCACCACGTCCCTGCCTTGCTCGGGATGATTCTAGCAACAAAACTCCGTTCTTCTGGCCTCTGCCGCCGGCCTGAGGAGTGCAGGGGAGAGTGGGACCCAGGTGTCCCAGACCAAGACAGGTGTGTGAGTGGACACGGGACACAGGTGTGCGAGTGGAGGACACGGGACAGGTGTGAGCAAGAGGACACATCACACAGATGTGCAAGCAGACACAGGACACGCAACACAGGTGCGCAAGTGAAGAAGGGACAGGTGTGAGCCAGCGGACATAGGTGAGTGAGTGGACGCGTCACACGAGTGCATGAGCAGACACGGGACACAGGTGCATGAGTGAACTCGGGACAGGTGTGAACCAGTGGACACGAGACACAGCTGTGAGCGAGTGGATACAGCACATGTGTGAGTGGGCGCGGACAGTACATGTGTGAGCGAGAGGACACAACACAGATGTGAGAGTGGACACGAGATACAGGTGTGGGAGTGGACACAGTGTGCTAGTGGACACGGGTGGGAGTGGACACAGAACAGGTGTGAGCATGGACACGGACACGGGTGTGGGCATGGGACACAGGTGTGTGTGAGTTGACACAGGATGTGAGTGTGTGAGTGGACAGGACAAAGGAAGGGGCACAGCCCCACGGAGAAGGATGATGCTGGGGGTGAAGAGGCCTGGTCATGTGGGAAAGTGGCCTCCGAACAGGTACCCGTTTCCCAGGAAGACAAGGAGGTGGTGGGGAGGCCTCCTCACCCAGCCCCTGGAGGGGCCTCCAGAACATCAGGGAGTGGACGGTGAGGATGGGGGGCGCCTCCAGCTTTGGACCCAGTCAGGGTCTTTTCGGGGAGACACCCTGGTCCTCCAGAGACAGGTGGAGCCAGACTGTGGGCTGGAGGTTAGGCTACAGGGCCCGGGTGGGCTCCCACACCCAGCCAGAAACCCAGGGCCAGCCCCAGGCCCCTCCTTAACCGCACTGCGGGCCTGAGCATGGTGAGACACTGGTGAACAGGGGAGGGCTCTTGGAAGGGAAAGCAGGCCCCTCTGCTGGCCCAGGTCAGAGGAGAGCCTGGCCCAAGGGCCTCAGACCCAGAGAGGCACTGCCATGCGGACCTGCGCCCCCCCAGCCTCCCTCCCCAAATCGCTGTGTGAGCATCAGGGAGTCAGGTGCAGGCGAACCTAGAAGGAGGGTGAGGTGCAGGTGAATCTAGTAGCCCGCACAGGGGCAGTAGGGTCAGGGCTGCGGACAGTGGGCACTCACGGTCAGTCCACATGGCCTCCAGCTGGCCCCAGGAGTGGACTTTCCACATGGCATCGGACCTGAGAGAAGACACAGACTTCAGGGGAGGAAGACACAGGAACTCGCTGGCAGCCACGTCTGGGGTCAGGGATGCAGAGAGGTTGATAGCACCAAGGGTGGCCATGTAAGGAAGGGTCACTCACAGCCACACCCACACTCCCACCTGGCCCCTCAGACCCCAAAAGACCAAGGAGCCCCCACAGAAAGGGGCCAGGATGGGAGGGGAGGCTTCTGGGCATGCTCCTTGTCTGAGCAGAGCACCACTGGCCCAGATCTCGCTCCGCGGGTGGGCTGGGGGGCCAGCAGAAGCCTCTGGTGAGATAAGGTGAGGGAGCCCAGCGTGGTCACCCGGGGTCAGGTTTACGCTCAGGGGGGCTGATCTGGGAGGAGGTGGTGGTGTGGCAGGGCGTGCACCCTGCCAGCCCCCTGTCCCCCACCCCCACCCTGACTAACGCCTTCCTGCTGGGGGCTGTGGGGCGACAGGAAGCTCTTGCCCCACCCCATGGCCCTGGCGCCGTCCTGGCTTGAGACACTGCGCATTTGAAACAGCTGTGTGACTTCAGGAGCGTTACTGGACCTTTCTGTCTCAGCGTCCTCACCTGCAAAAGACTAAAAAGGAACTCGGTGGCTCAGGCGAACTCACTCCTGTCAAGTGCATAGGAAGGGGCAGGAACGCGCGGGGAGATGCTGCCCTGTCACTCACAGAACACTTTGCCCAGGCCGCACACTACAAATCCACAGCCTCGTTCCCTGCAGGTGCAGAGACCACCACGCCCTCCAGGACACCAACGCCCACCATCAGATTCGCTGTGCAAAGCCCCAGAGCCGCCGGCGCAGGCTCACACCGCGGCGAGCAGCCCCCGGCTCCCTCCCTCCGAGAGGAGCCCGGTCCGCGACCGGCCCAGCCCATCCCAGTCCCGCGCGGAGTCCCGGATTCCAGCCGCTCCCAGTGACTCGGTACTCGGGATAGCGCCGGGGGCCGCAGCCCTGTCCCGCTGCCGCCGCCGGATGCCCCGAGTCGGCCGTCACGCACCCCCCGCGGGAGCCCGCGCCGCCCGCCGCGCCGGGGCCGTTTAAATGGGCCAAGTTGTGGCGGCGGCGGCAGCCGCGGAGTCTCCCAAGTCCCCGCCGGGCGGGCGCGCGCCAGTGGACGCGGGTGCACGGCTGACGCGGCCCGGGCGGCGGGGCGGGGGCTTGGGACCCCCGGGCGGGGCGGGGACTCCGCGGCTCCTCGCTGCCGGGCTCCGCCTGGAGGGTGGGTCGGCGAGCCGGGCGCGGGTCTTCCCCGGGCGCGGGCGCAGGTGGCCGGGGCGCGGGACTCCGGACGCCCCGCGGAGCCCCAAGGCCCGGGAGCTGCGGCGCTCGGCGAGTTGATCCGGGATCGGTAGCGGCCCCGGCAGCTCCATGTCTCGGGCCGCCGAGGCCCCGCCGGCCGTCTGGGCAGCAGTCCGGGGAGGCCTGGCGGGCGGCGCGGAGGCGGCGGCTGCAGGCGCCGGGGCGCAGTAGCGGACGGGGTGGGCGCGCGGCCAGGCGCCTCCCCGGCCCCCGCGACCCAACTCCTCCCGGGCCGGAGTAAGTTGCTGCCGCCGGCGGAGAGCGGGGCTGCGAAGCCACCGGGGCGCCATGCCGGCGGTCAAGAAGGAGTTCCCGGGCCGCGAGGACCTGGCCCTGGCTCTGGCCACGTTCCACCCGACCCTGGCCGCGCTGCCGCTGCCGCCGCTGCCGGGCTACCTGGCGCCACTGCCCGCGGCGGCGGCCCTCCCCCCGGCCGCCTCTTTGCCCGCCTCGGCCGCCGGCTACGAGGCTCTGCTGGCCCCGCCGCTCCGCCCCCCGCGCGCCTACCTCAGCCTGCACGACGCCGCCCCGCACTTGCACCTGCCCAGGGACCCGCTGGCCCTCGAGCGCTTCTCGGCCACCGCGGCCGCGGCCCCGGATTTCCAGCCGCTGCTGGACAACGGCGAGCCGTGCATCGAGGTGGAGTGCGGCGCCAACCGCGCGCTGCTCTACGTGCGCAAACTCTGCCAGGGCAGCAAGGGCCCGTCCATCCGCCACCGCGGCGAGTGGCTCACGCCCAACGAGTTCCAGTTCGTCAGCGGCCGCGAGACGGCCAAGGACTGGAAGCGCAGCATCCGCCACAAAGGTGCCGCCGCCCCTCCCTTCGCTGCCTGGACCCGCGGGCCCCGACCCCACCCCAACCCGACTCTGACACCCGTGGGGGCGCAGGCCGCCGCCGTCCCTCCCTTCGCTCCCCGGGGACCTGCGGGCCCCGACCCCACCCCCTACCCGACTCTGACACCCGGGGGCCTCCGGCTCGGCCGAGGGGGCGCTGCAGCTCCAGGGCTGTGCGGGGACACACCCGCCGCGCGCGGAGGCCTCGGTGGACCCGGGCAGAGCGCCCCCCGCTGCACCTCCCTCCAGCTTGGGCCACAGCGCTTGGGGCTCGCGGGCCGCCCCCTCCGCTCGGAAGGTCTCTGCAAGGCTCCTGGGCCTGAAGGCCCAAAACAAGTTTACGGGAACTCGAGAGAGCCGGCAGGAGGCGGGTTGGGAGGGCGCGGAGCCCCGGGTTGGGGGGCGTGGAGGGGCGCACGTGCGGCGGGGTGCGAGCGCGCGGCGCGGGAGGCTGCGGGGCGGGGCGGGGGCGCGCGCGGAGCCCGAGCGGCGGTGCCAGGACGCGCGGCCTGTTTTGGCGCCTGCGGGCGCCTGGCCCCAAGGGTGCGACGCGGGGGCGCCTGAGCCGGGACGCGGGGGCGCCTGAGCCGGGACACGGGGCGAGGTGAGCGCCAGGCGCCGCGAGGAGTTAAAAAGTTCGGGACCTGAGTGGTGCGTGGCTCCGCGGTGGCCGCCGCCTCCTACCGCGCAGGCCGAGGGTCCCGACAGCGCCGCTCACCGCTCCGGGACGCAGCCTTTCTGGGCCCGGCCTGCGGCTCCCTCGGGACCGGGGAAAGGGTGGAGCGCGGGAGGAGGGGCGCCGGGTGGGGACGCCCAGGCCCTTCGTCGGGGGAGGGCGCTGCTCCCGGGCTGGAGTTGCAGAGCCCAGCAGATCCCTGCCGCGTTCGCGAGGGTGGGGCGGGAAGCGGGCTGGGAAGTCGGGCCGAGGTGGGTGTGGGGGGTCGGGGGTATTTCGCCCAGGAGACGGGAAGGGGGGACTGGCCCTGCCGCCGACTGCGCCCAGAAGCGTGCCGCGCCCTCACAGGGTCTGCCTCGCCTCTGCTCGCAGGGAAGAGTCTGAAGACGCTTATGTCCAAGGGGATCCTGCAGGTGCATCCTCCGATCTGCGACTGCCCGGGCTGCCGAATATCCTCCCCGGTGGTGAGATGCGGGACTCGGTTGGGGCTGGGAGTTACTCCCCCTGCGGAGCTTGTCCCTGTGGTTTTCAGGATCGAGAGTCCTCACTTCACCCCTGTGGGTGTGCTGGAGGGAGCCTTCGCAGGGCGGAGGGAAGGGGCTTTACTTCGTGTTCTCCCAGCCCTTGTACCTGGACAGGGGGAGGAGTCGTTGGGCACCCGAGCCCCCTCCCAGTGTGGAGACAGGGGGTTCGTGCCTGTCCTAGAGCCTCCCCTTGGGTGCCTTGGAGCTGCTTCTCCTCGAGTCCTGGGTCAGGGTCTTCTCTCTGGGAGGAGTAATTCAACGTGGGCCTGGCACTGTGCCCTGTCACATTTTGGGGGTCACTGTGTTCTCTGGCCCAGCTGGTGAGATGTGATTCTGGGTATGACAGCATTTTGGGGAGCTACAGGCTTGGGTGTGAGTGACTTGTGTCTCTGGGGTGCTGAAGGCCAGGGTGCAAGGGCCGGGATGTCAAAGTGTGTCTTAGGGACACAGAGGCTAGCCAGGGACAGTCTTTCCAGTGTGGACCTTTGGTGTCCAGAGAACTGGAGCCGGAGGCTAGTTCAAGGCCCCAACCCAGGGTAGACAGCTATGGACACCCTCACTGAGGGAGCAGGCAGGAGAGACTGGGATGCTGGGAGCTCCCTTCTGCTCAGGGAGGCACCTGCACCCCCCACCCAGCCTCCAGCCCCCTAGTTGGGCAGCAAGGGTTGGAGGATTGATGTGAAAACGAAGATTGCCTGTTGGGAAGGACCAATTTGGAGCCAACTAGGGCCATGGCTGCTGGGGGTAGGGGCTGCAATTCCTGGTGCACGCGGGAGCCCCTTCTTCCAGGAAGGGGTAGGAGAGGCACAGGTGCAAAGTAGGCCTGAGTGGCCACCTCTGCTTGCCTGCTTCAGGCCTGAGAGGATTGGGGAGGGGATACCCCAGGGGCCTGTGAACTTCGAGTGCTTGGTAGCCGCGAGTGCTTGGTAGCCTGGGCGCTGGGAGGCTGCAGACAACCTGTGAAGACAGCTGGTCCCTCAGACATACAGCATTTGGGCAGGGGAAGGGGACACAGCTGCACTTCACCCACGTGCCCACCTGACACACAGTCCGACACGGATCTGCCCGCACAGGCAGGCAGCTCACAGAGTTCCCAGGCAAGTGTGCAGACAGCTGGCAGCCCCCTGCCTGCTGTCACAGACCTACCCAGGGCAAGAGGCCCAGTTCCATCCTTTCAAGCAGCTAGTGCTGGAGAGGGCTCCTCTGGGCAGCCCACTGGCTAGCCTTGGGTCTCTGGATGGGAGCGGCCCCCTTGAGGCTTCCCACAGGAGCGGGGAGCAGGCAGCCTGAGCCCAGCATCAGTCTCTTCTGACACTGCTTCAGTGGGCGTGCATTTCTTCCCAACCCAGGGCCACAGCCAGGAGATGCCCCCCCACCTGGGGCTCCCAGGTTCCTGCCCTGCATGAGGGATGGCTCAGATCCAGGCCTGCCTCTGCCAGTCCCTCCCAGGCCTGTCCCACACCCTTCCCCTAGGAAGCAGCTCCAGGGGCCCCTTCTTTCCAACCCCCACGTTTCTCACTCAGAGGCTGTCTCCCCCAAGCCGCATGCCAGGTCCATGGGTATGTGTACCTCATGGTCACAGAAACTCCAGGGCAGAATATGAGTATGTATGTGCCTTGGGGACCCTGCACAGGGGCCCTGCAGGCCAAGCACCTCCCAAGAGGAGGTGCTGTCAGAGGCTGAGTTTTCAGATCTGTGTGCTGTGGAACTGGGGTGGGCTGGCCGAGGTCTGTAGTGTGGAGGAGGTATGTTCTGTCCTTGGGCAGGGCGGGTGCCAGGGAAGCTGTCCTGGTCCTCAGCACCCCCACCAGCCACCCCAGACCTGCCCTCTAGGTGCCTTGGGGTGTGGCTGGGGTGCCAGTGTGTCCCCACGCCCGACTCTGTGCATCACGGGGCTGAGGCTGGCATGCAGCCTGGGCTCCATTCCCAGCCAGCCGGCCCTGGCCTCCTTCCAAAGGGCAGTCTTCTGGTCCTTGCTTCCCTCTCTTCCCATTCCACAGACAAGAAGCAGAGAGAAAAGCATTGTGTCTTCTTCTCAAAAGAAAGGAGGTGGGAGGCCGGGCGCGGTGGCTCACGCCTGTAATCTCAGCACTTCGGGAGGCAGAGGCGGGCGGATCATGAGGTCAGGAGATCGAGACCATCCTGGCTAACACGGTGAAACCCCGTCTCTACTAAAAATACAAAAAATTAGCCGGGCGAGGTGGTGATTCCTACAGTCCCAGCTACTCAGGAGACTGAGGCAGGAGACTGGCGTGAACCCGGGAGGCGGAGCTTGCAGTGAGCCGAGATCGCACCACTGCACTCCAGCCTGGGCGACAGAGCAAGACTCCGTCTCAAAAAGAAAAAAAGAAGAAGGGAGGTGGGAGAGGAGAGGCTGTCAGAGCCCCTAAGCCCTGGTGCTTGGGCTATAGAAAGGCAGAGCTGAGACTTCCCAGCACAGCACACTCCGGACAGGCTGTGGCTGCTGAAGTGAGCCCCGAACTCCGGCTGACACGCGGAGGCCTGAGCAGACAGGCACTGCACCTACGGCCTTGGCTGCACGCTGTGGTCATTGGGGTTGGGGGCAGCCCGGGGCCAGGGCAGGGTCTCAGCAGGGGCCTTGGACCCCATGCCCCACCCCCTGCCCAGCAGTGCTGGGTTTTCCCACTGAGCTGTTGTGGAGAGAAAGGAGGGGACTCAGCGCAGGCCCAGTGGCCGGTGAGGGGGACGGGGGCTTCCGCCTGGGTTGGGGGATGCTCTAGCTTCCAGACCCTTGAGGAGGGGGCACTGTCCAAACTGAGCTGGTGCTGGGGCTGTGTGTTTGAAGGTGATGGTGGTTCTAGGTCTGAGGAGGACACCCTCCTAACACCTTCATCCCCAAGCTCCAGGCTGCGTTTTGGCATTGGGAGGGAGGAAGTCCAAGGAGGCCCCGGTGACTGAACAGAGCAGAGGGAGTCCGTTAGATGCTCTCAAGGGCTCTGCCACCTCCTGAAGCCAGCAGCCTGTTACTACATTTTAAAAAGCCTCCCGCCCACTGGAAAATCATCAATAACTTTCCTTTTTCCCCTGGGGGTGGCAGGACCTAAAAACACTGGAGGAGTCCGGAAGTGCCTGGGGCTGGGCCAGAGCGAGCGTGCTGTGCAGGGTGGTACAAGCGTGTCCGCCGCGTGTGTGCGTGAGCTTGGGGCTCAGCTGTGCTCTGCGGGGACCACACCGGGCACGTCTGTGCTCCCACCCGAGGCACCCACCGCTCCACACGCTCGTTCCATGGGTGCAAGGGAGATAGGAAGAAGAAGCCATGTGAAAGATGCCAGGCAGGGCTGGTGGAACAGAGGACCTGGGCTGGTCAGGGCTCCTCGTCTGGTGACCTGTGAGCCCCAGGCCTGCAGTCTGTGAGGGTTCAGCTCAGACAGTTGCCAGTTGCCTTGCGCCCGGCTGCAGCTGCCCCTGAGCTGGGCTGTGCGTGGCGCTGATGAAACAGAAAAGGGCATTCGCTTGTCAACATTGGCGTCGGTGGCAGGGTGTGGTGGGGCAGAAGGTTCACAAAATATGGGTGGGACTGGCAGCCAGATACACGGAGGTAACATGTGCACTTGAGTGCACGCCCACTAGAACCAGCCCCAGGCCACAAACAGATCCCAGGAGACACGCAGGGGCCCTAAGAAGGGAGCTGGGAGTGAGGGGCACACAAGCCCGGGACGGGGGCCCCGACTCGCCCTGGAGTTGGCCAGGACCCTCCAGCATTCTCAAGGGCTGTGGTGGGGTGGGCAGAGGAGGGCTGAGCCAGTGGGCGTCGTCTGTAGGGGGATGCCCAACTGAGGCCTCATCTCTCAGCTCTCCTCTGGGTCTCTGGCCAGCTGTGGCTCCTGCTGGCCCCAGGCCCATCCTGGAGGTGGGTGGAGGGAGGATGGCTGCTCCGAGGGCACCTCCGCTGTGCCTGGGGCTGGGCCTGGGGTGAGAGGCCAGGGCAGACCCCCGGGAGACGCAACAGCCCGGTCCAGCCTCACCTTCCTGTCCTCCTGCCCCACCAGAACCGGGGGCGGCTGGCAGACAAGAGGACAGTCGCCCTGCCTGCTGCCCGGAGCCTGAAGAAGGAGCGGACTCCCAGCTTCTCTGCCAGCGATGGTGACAGCGACGGGAGTGGTCCCACCTGTGGGCGGCGGCCAGGCTTGAAGCAGGAGGATGGCCCGCACATCCGTATCATGAAGAGAAGGTACTTGGACCAGGGCCGGACAGGAAGGCACAAGGCTCAGATGGGGTTGGAGCTTCCGGCCTTCAGCTGCTCAGATGAGAGCGTCCACACTGGCCTCCCACACTTCCCTCGGATGCTAGTATTTTTGGGGTCCTGTGTGGGTCACTGGCAGGAGCTGTTTCTTCATCTGCCCCGTCTGGTGTCCCCTCCCACCTCTGCTCTGCGGCGCTCACTTGCAGGAGGCAGGTTGGTAGCAGTTGGGACCCAGAGGTCTACACCTGCCTGGGCCGACGCTCCAGCTACCCCTGCTGACCGGGTCCCAGTCTGGCCAGAGCAGCTCCAGCAACAAGGAGCTCCATTCAGGCTCATGACTGACTGTGCGGAAGCAGCCTCGGCCCCTACCTGCTGTAGAACACCAGGGCTCCTCTGAGTGCAACAAGACGGAGGGAGAAGGGGCCTCGGTTCTGTTTTCCTGACGTCTGTGTCTGCTGAGGCAGGAACTGGTCCATGGGCCTCTCCTGGCAGGAGACCCCAGCACGTTGAGCCAGCAGCAGATGGTGCTGGGCACAGCAGCCGCCCTCGTTCACTGCCCAGGGCTGTGGCCCAGCAGGGCACTGACCCGAGACAGGTCTGCTGTCCTGAGGCTGGGGTCAGGGGCCTCCAGAGCAACATGGACCTTCTGCTTCCCTTCCTGCAGAGTCCACACCCACTGGGACCTGAACATCTCTTTCCGAGAGACGTCCTGCAGGTAGGAGCCGTGCTGTGCGTGTAAGAGGGGGCCGTGACTCCCCTCCCTCCCTCCCTCCCACCCCTGCCTGTGGCCTGCTGGCTGCTGTCCCCCGTCTCAGACAGCGTGAGCTGATGCTGGCTGAGCGTCTGCCAGGTTTGACGTGTGCTGCAAGGTTGTCCCCCAGCCCGGGAGGCAGACAGTGTCGCACCCAGTTGAGACTGAGGGACCCCAGGCCCAGTCAGAGGTACAGGTGTGAGTTCTGTGTAGCCCGGCCCTAGAGTTGGCGTGCACTTCCTCCCATGTGAGACTGGCCATTTGAGCCCAAAAATGAGGCTGTCACCTCCCCCTTCCCACCCTGCTACAGACCCACCAGGAGGTGAGAATGGTGTGTGAGTGGGGCCTTGAAGATGTGTAGGAGCTCACTAAGGCGAGGGGATGTCTGCAGAGAGTGGAGAAACAGGGAAGGGCGTGTAGGAGGGAGGAGGAGTGAACCTGGCAGCTGTGGCTCAGTTGGATGCTGAAGGCTCGTGGATGCTGGGCCTGTGGGCGCTGTCCTCTAGGCAGGGAGCCCCTGGAAGTTCTTGTGCGGGGCAATGACCAGGTGTGCGTTTGGAGAAGGTCCCTCCGGAGGCCCTCCTGGCAGACGGGGGATTGGATTCAGGCTGTGGAAGCAGGACAGTAGCGGGTGCGATTCCAGGATGTGGGAAGGAGATGAAAATGAAGAGCCCCAGGGAAGAGGTCAAGGCAGTTGGGGGACCCGAGTTCCTGGCTCCAGGGGGAAGCGGGTGGTCAGTCTGTGAACAGAGCCCAGCTGTGGATTCTGTCAGTGGGGTCAGGTCTTACCCTGCGGCTTCCAGGGCAGCAAGGCAGGAAGGGGGTGTCCGCCGCAAAGCCAGCTTCCCGGGGCCAGAGCCGTGAGGGCCCAGGGGACCTGCAGGTCCTGGCTCCACGCCAGATGTGTTATTTATGTCTCTGAGGATGTCTGAATCTCAGAGCCGAATTACAATAAAAACATCTTTAAACTTATTTCCACCTCATTTTGGGGTTGCCAGCTCAACTGATCATTTTTATGAATTGTCATGAACATTGATGACATTTTATGAGCCTTTTACTTGGGACACTACAGATAAATTTGTCAGTGAGGCCTGCAGGGAAACCAGCCGCGGTTCCCCCCGCTCCAGTAACGGCTCCTCCTGCCTGCAGCCCCTCCTCTGTCCACCTGGCCTCGGGAATGCAGTGACCCTCAGCAGCACTGACGGCTGGCAGCCTGGGGTGCCCTAGGAAGACGCCAGGTCTTCCATCCTGCATGGGCCCTAGAAGGGGCTAGAATGAGTTTCTGAATCTCCCAAGGGCGAGATTTCGGTCAGAGGGGAGGGCGTGCTGGGGTCCCCGAAGGAGAAAGCGCAGCACGTCTGAGTGGACTAAAGCCCCCGTCTGTGGACCTGACCCTGGTGTCTGGTCAGAGTGGGTGGTGGTCCCTGAACCCAGCGGCCACACTGGCCCCAGGCCGTGTCTGTGTTTCTTTTGGCCTGTCCCTGGGTCCGTCTGCCTCTGCGGGCTCCCACAGAACCTGTGCGGGCTCCCACAGGTGCCTCTGAGGCCAGGCCACCTCCATCTGTGTGTTCATTTGCTCCCATCCATTGGTCTCCACCCATCTGTCCGTCTGTCCTTCCATCCCTGTCCCTCTGTCTGGCTGGCTCTGCAGTGACCACCTGCCTTTTGGAGCCCGAAGAGCCCCAGGCCATCCTCCTCTGCCTCAGGAACCAGGGCTGGCAGATGCTCCTCAAGCCATTGTTTGCAGGCGGGGGCTTGGCCCCTCTCTCCTGGGCCCCTGAGCTGGTGGAAAAATGGGCAAGGGCTGGACTGTGTGGTCATCGCTGAGGGGCGGTGGCGGGAGGCCCCTGCCTGGGGAACTGGGGTCACACCTGCCAGGCTCTGGCCTCCCCCTCACTCTCTCCTTCCTGCACCTCCTGCCCTGGCCCTGACTGCGTCTCCCAGCTTCCCCACCTCCTGACCTGCGGCCCGGCCCCACCACAGAGACCCTCAGGGACTTTGTCCCTTGTGCGAAGGAGGGTGCAGAAGGCATTCTGTGGTTCGAGGACCATGATGTGCCCCGGGCCAGGTTCCTGCGTCTCCGCTTTGGCACGTCCAGGGCGTGTTTCTTTACATAAAACTGGCATAATTGGTTCACTGAGTGGCCGAGTGACCAGAACAGGTTTTCAGGGGCTGGGCCAGGCCAGGCTGTGTCAGAGCCTCGGGAGTAAACTCCAAGGTAGAGACCAGGAGTGGGGAAGGCGGGTGGCACCTGGTTCCCCACCAGGTGCCCCTGCCCAGCCACAGCCCCTCCACCCAGCTGTCAGGCCCTCCCTCACTTTCCTTCTGGGCGCCAGGCTCAGGGCTCACAGCCAGCCCCCACCCTCTGGAGTCTCTGGGAAGCTAGTTCTCCTCCTGCAGGCGTCCCGGGGACACCAGAGGGGGGACCCCTGGGGAGAACTCCACGGCAGCTGTGGCTGCTGCCAGGCCAGCCCTCGGCCCCCACCCCATGCTGAGGCCAGCAGTCCTCTCCTGACACCCCCGCATCGATTAGGATCATGGAAGGGATGAGACTCGCTGCCGATTAATCCCATAAAGTACTTACTCCCACCCAGCTGCCCTCCTGTGTGCCTGGGGGGGGCTTGCGTTCCCACTGGGGGCCGGTGGGGGTGGGGAGAGAGCCGGCATCTGGGTCTCCTGGAAGGCTTGAGAGCCCAGCCTGGGAGTCTTTGGTGCTCGGCTTAGGGGCAGCCCTGGATTAGCCCAGCTCCAGCCAGCCCAGGTCAGGGGGGCTGGGGGCTATTTAACGAGGTTTAGGGTTGGCTCCCAGGTCACTGCGCCGGGAGGCTGCTCCGTTACAGGTGGGCAGGGGCTGCGCTGCAGGAATGCTGCTTGGGGAGCGGCGCCTGGACCCTGAGCCCCTTCTCTGCTGACCTGGGGAGAGGCTCACGGAACCGGGAAGGGGTGGAGAGCCGTGCTCCACACAGATCCTCCCATTGCTCTCTGGAACTCTGTGGTTGTGGGATTTGGCTGAATTAGCAAGAAGAGGAGAAACGAGGGAACAAAAGAGTTAAATGCATGTTGATTCCAAGCCCACACCTGCTTGGGGGACAGTGGGAGGTCGGAGCACACAGCCCTGGTGCCTGGTGCAAGCTGCAGGTGTCTGCTGGTGCTCTGTGTGCGTGCATCAGCCACAGGACTGTGCTCTGGGCCTCAGTTTCCTCGTGTGCAGAAACCGGGGGTCCGGGAATGGTTGCAAGTTTTCACCGAAATTCATGACCAAGGGGCTGGCAGCTCGCATGTGGCTTGTCCTCTCCTGGGGCCTGTCCTGCGACTGCCCCTGTGCAGACCAGCCTCTTCCCGTGCGGGGTCCCTCTGCCGGGTGGGCCCCTCGACCCCCTTTGAGGCAGGGAGTGAGGTAACAGTGCGATTCCCTCCGGAGGGCGTGAAGGCAGAGCCGCTGGTGCTCCACACAGACGCTCCCTGGGGCAGCAGTGGGGTCCCAGTGCCAGGTTCTGTGTCGCTTTGGCTTGCTCCGTGGGTGTGCACACGGTGGCATCACAGGCCACATGCCGAGGTGTGGGCACAGCCACGCGGCACTCAGAGGTCGTCCCCACGATCACACGCAGAGCTAGGCACTCCCTGTGCCCAGGCTGGGCTCCAGCCTCTCGCAGCTGCCCACGGGGTCAGCCTTTCCCGCTCTCGTTCTGCAGCCAGGACGGCAACCTTCCCACCCTCATATCCAGCATCCACCGCAGCCGCCACCTCGTGATGCCCGAACATCAGAGCCGCTGTGAATTCCAGAGAGGCAGCCTGGAGATCGGCCTGGGACCTGCAGGTGAGGAGCACAGGGGGCCTGAGGGCGGGGTCGGGGCTGTGGGGCCAGAGGACAGTGGCGTCTCCACTCAGCACCAGCAGCCTTGGCAGGCAGCCAGAGAGGCAGGAGGAGCGGCCTGTCCCCCGGGGCTGCATGTGATGGTAATTGTGTTAATCCCAGCCAGCGGGGCAGACAGGAGGCAGAGGCGGTGGCTCCGCTGTGGCTGCCTCCACTGTGGCTGCCGCTGGGGTGGGCTTGGAGTGGCGGGGCCCTGCCACCCCCTCTTCACAGAGCAGACGTAGGCGTGGCCTCAGAGGTTCAGAAATGCACACCCTGGAGGAATGCACTCACTCCCACAGAACCGTGCAGCGCACGCCTGACTGGTCCCGCCTCCTAGGGCTCCGGGAGGAAAGGGGGTCCGGGAGGGAAGGGGTTCTGGGAGGGAAGGGATCCGGTGCCTGAGGGAGGTGCTGCTGCCTGGTCACAGTTGTGGGGGGATAAGGGGAACCCGGCACAGGACCTCAGAGGGAGGGGGCAGTTTGGGGACCCAGGCCCCCCTCAGAGGGCACTGCTGTAGAGAGGGGCACAGCAGAGCCTCAGCCCCAGGGCAGGCCGTGAAAGGAGGGGGTCACCCCTGAGGCCCTGTGGACCCCGGGCAGGGGTGTTCCCAGCAGGGCCTGCATCTCTTGGGAAGGTGGGGTGGGGGAGGCCGCCCCCATCTGTGTCCCCCATCCACGTTCTGTGCGCCTGGAAATGCCTTTGTGGGACTGGGTGGGGGCAGCTTCTGATGCCGCGTGGAGGACAGCTGAGAGGCGGTTGATAAAATCTAATTGCCCCATCGATTGGCAGAGCTGAGGGAGCCCCACAGTGATTGAGATATTCTGAGCCAGCAGGCCCTCCCTCTGTGCCCTCACACAGGGAGACCTCCTCAGGTACACGCGTGCGCATGTGCAGGCATGTGTGTGTCTGCGGTCCTGTGGGGTGCACGTGATGGGGGCTGCCAGGCAGGTCTCACCCACGGAGTCAGGGCGTGTTCATGCACTTCCAGGCTCCTAGGCTCTACAGGGCCCGTGTGTCCTGTGACCCGTGTCCAGGTCTCCCACGCACACTCCGTGTCAGGGCCTGGCCCGCTCCCTGGAGCTTCCTCTTGGAGGGGCCGTTCACCTCTTCTCCCTTCCTGTGACCCCAGGAACCACACATCTATGCTGTTCCCAGCCCGGGCCCTCCCGCTGAGCTGCACCTCCCTGGGCCCTGGACTTCGAGGGACTCAGAGCAGGTCTTGCATCTGCCTCTGTGAGACCGCTGGGGTCCACGAGTGAGGAGCGAGCGTGGCCTCATCGGCCTTCCTGCGGTCTCCTGGCAGGCCCCCTTCCCTCTGACTCCCCCACCCAGTCACCTCCCCCAGGCTATGAGGAGGCCTTAGCCCCCCACATGAACGGAAAGGGGAGTTTCCATGTGTAAAATGGAAAACTAATGGTCAGGAGGTGAGAGGCCTTGCTAACCCTGAGGGCATGTGCGTGGTGGGCCAGGCAGCAGGTGCGGAAAAGGGCCAGGCTCCTCCAGCCTTGGCCCACCCCTCCCAGCCCACGGAGCTCTGGCATGTCCCTGGATCCGTGCGTGGCCAGGTGCCCCCCGCCGCCCACGGGGCCCAGCCGCCCAATCTGTCACTGAGGCGGGGAGCCTGGACCAGGCCCTGGGACTGACCCTGTCTCTGGGGCCGGGCCTGACAGTGGCCGGGCCAGGATCAATAAGTTATTAGCACCGCTCTGTCAGCTGTAATGTGGGATTGATCGGTGTGGCCGCCGCACTTCCCCAGCCTGATAAAAATGACAGATTAAGGGAATAGGAAAAAAGAATTAGGCCTGGAGCTGACGGCAGGGCTTGTGGGGGGACGGGCTTGGGAGCCCCACTGCCTAGGCCTCACGGAGGTCTTGGGTCACAGGGGGGTGGCCCCTCACCCCACCCACCTAGAGGCCTCATGAGGATGAGGAGGGGCCAGAGTCGGAGGCACTGGCTGGCCTGGGAGGCCCCCAGGGCGTGGAGTCAGGGGCTTGGGAGGAGCTTGGGGTAGGTCGGAGATGGGTACATGGATGGTATGGTCTGGAATGGGTGTGGTCAGCAGAACCCAAGGGAGGACCTCAGGAGAGTGGGCTGGGCCTGGCCTGGGCCTCCCCTCTGCCACCTGCTGGGCTGGCCTCCTGGCTGAGGAGGTGGGTGAGGCTACTGGGAGGTGCACCCCAAGAGCCCAGACCCTGGCTGGGCAGGTGGACAGGACGTGACAGCCACACTAGGGTGCTAGCTCAGGCAGGACTGGGCCAGAGAGGAGGACTTGGGCCTTCTAGGGGGAGGGATGGGTATGACCAAGTAGGAGGCCTGGGAGTGGAAGGGCCTCAAGGTGGCCTGGGGGGCCCACAGGCCAGTGACTCACAGAGCAGGAAGAGGTCAGGTGTGAGGTCCTTCCCGGCTTGTCCTACCCCACGCTGGCATGTGACCCTGCACAGCCTGCCCTCACCCCTGTCCAGGAGGGGAAGGTGCTGCCCAGTCCAATCAAAAGCTTTTTATTCTCCTCCAGGGGGATGATGGGGGGCTCATTAACTGCACAAGAAGCTAGGCTGGCGGGTGGGGCAGCCGGGTGCCTGCTGTGGATCTCTTCTGCACACATGCACCAGCACCAAGGCCAGTGTGAGGGCTCTCCTGGGTCCCTGCCCCACCACAGCCAGGCGTGATGTCCTCTGCGCTGAAGGCTGGGGCTCCCAGGGCTGGGCAGGCCTGTACTCACCAGGACCAAGGGCCCCCTGAGAGATGGTGGGTGCTGTCCAGGCTGAGCTGGAGCAGGGGCTGGGTCCCCCTTCCACTCCTTGAGATGCAGGTGGGCACTCACTACCCTCCCGCAGGTGACCTGTTGGGCAAGAGGCTGGGCCGCTCCCCCCATATCAGCAGCGACTGCTCTTCGGAGAAGAGGGCACGAAGCGAATCCCCCCAAGGTAAGACCGTGTCTCTTACAGGTCACCAGGGGAGGGGGCAGTCCCCGAGGGTCCCTGGACCTCAAGCAGGGGCTCTAGAGGGGGTGTTCCCCGGCAGTGCCTGGAGAAGCCTCTCACCCCGGGTCCTCCCCAGTAGAAGCACTGCTGCTGCCGCCAGAGCTGGGGCCCAACATGGCCCCGGAGGACCACTACCGTCGGCTCGTGTCGGCGCTGAGCGAGGCCAGCACCTTTGAGGACCCTCAGCGCCTCTACCACCTGGGCCTCCCCAGCCACGGTGAGGACCCACCCTGGCATGATCCCCCCCAGGAATGAGCCCTCATCACCTCCCCACCTACGTGTGCTTGGCCATTCCTGTTGCTGAGGCTCTGCTGACACCAAGGCCAGGCTGGATGCAGGTCCCTGGAGGGACTCTCTGCCACACGTCCTGCCCCATGCCCCCCGGGGCGGGCCACACCTCCATGTCCTCCAGGCCCCCAGGCTCATGGGTGACTCACATTTTGTATATGGAGAAATGGAGTCTGGGGTGGACCAGGTGAGGGTGGACGGTGGGCATTTCAGCAGCACCGCGGAGGAGAGCTCCTGGACCCTGTGGCCTGTGAGTTGTCTCTCCAGCCGGGGGACGCTGACCTGCCAGATGCCGGCCCCGGGAGTCTGGGGAGGGGCAGTGAGCAGCACGGCCGGGCTGGGTGCAGTGGGCATTTTGCCACCAGGACTCCCCAAGTGGTGAAGAGACTCCAGCTGGAGGGGCTGCCCCTTCCCTCGGGTCGGCTCTGACCCTGTCCACCCCACCTCATGACGTTCTCCAGGGTCACTCCGGGATGCAGTCGGACCTCCCGCCCGCTGCACTCAGCCTCCCAGGCCCCAGCCGCCCGCCTGGCAGGGGAGCTTGGCTTTTCGGGCTAGAGGTGGGTGGGGGCGCCGGGAAAGGAGGCAGGATTCCTCACACCAGGCACCGTCCCCCAGGGCAGCTCAGGCACCAAGAGCCTGAATAATTCACCAAATGTTAATAATTTAAAAATCCTCCTTTTTAATTGCTTTCCCTGCTCTGCCTGGGGCCGCTCTGCTGGCCGCGCGGGGGACGGGGCGCCGGCCGCCGGGGAGCGCGCTGTCAATCAGGCCGCGCCGCCGCCCCCGCCCCCGCCCCGCCGCGGAGCCGGCTGTAAATAACCCCGGCCGCGAGCGCGGGGGCGCTGGGCCCCGCTGGGATCGATGCGGGCGGCCGCGCCGGCTGGGCTCTGCGGGCTGGCACCCGGCCCGGGGCGGGACCCACCTCCGCTTTCGGGTAATTAATTTATAAACAGGCGGCGGTGGAGCTGGCGGAGCCTGCACAGTGGGGGCTGCGGGGACTCGGGAGGCCCGGGCCTGGGCGGGAGGGAGAGGCCGAGAGACCTGGGAGGCGGCGCCTTAGACGCGGGCGCTGCGTGCGCATCGGGGCGAGTGTGGCCACGCGGGACAGTGACCCTGCGCAGCCGGCGACCCCTGTGCTAGTGTGGCGTGCGTGCACGGGCCCTGCCTTGCCGTTGTGACAAGCTCTGGCCGGCCGTGTCTACTATGGGGACCTCAGATTTTCTTGCCTCCCACCGAGGAGGGGGGTGCCCTGGGCGGACAGCCCCCTCCCCGCAAGGCTCACCGCCTCAGGCCAGCGGCCTCCAGGCTCCCGGCTGCCCTTCGGGCAAGAGCCTTTCCCGACACTTCCCCGCCCAGCATCCTGTCTGCCGCCCCGGCCCTGTGGCCGCCCATCCTCCTGCCCCGTGCCCGAAACCAGCCCGGGGCCGAACGCGCCCGAGTGCTGCGGTTACTTCCCCACCTCCGTGTTCTACGCTAGGACGCGGGCTGGGGAAGGGGGGCGAATAGCCAGGGGGTCACTGCTGTTGTCCCCCACCCAGATCTCCTGAGGGTCCGGCAGGAGGTGGCAGCTTCGGCTCTGAGGGGCCCCAGTGGCCTGGAAGCCCACCTGCCCTCCTCCGCGGCAGGTCAGCGTCGGAAGCAGGGCCTGGCTCAGCACCGGGAGGGCGCCGCCCCAGCTGTCGCCCCGTCCTTCTCGGAGAGGTACTGGGGTGGCTGCCGTTCTCTGCTTGTTTCTGGGGTACGACCCGCACCCCACGCTCTCAGCCACCAGCACGCGCCCCGAGTGTGCCAAGCACTGTGTTCAGGTCTAGGTTCGGGTCCGGGCAGAGCGTTTCGGGGGTGACACCGCTCTGGGCTGCAGTGTTGAGGGCGCCACTGGGGTGGGTGAGAGAGGCTGAGGCCGGTCCGGGGGTTCCCTGGAGGAGAAGCCAGAGAAGGGGAGAGCTCCAAGGCTGGAACCCCGGGGTCAGTCGGGAGGGGTTGGCCAGAGGACTCAGAGCTGGAGGCGGAGGGGATCCTGGCTGGCGCTCAAATTCAGACGCCGGCGCCGGATCTGTTCCCGGCACAGACAAGGCCTCCGACACAGACCCGGGTTTCTGGGGTCCAGGAGACAGGGCGGGGCGGGGGCGGGGGTCCTGGAGAAGGGAGGGGCCGCCTGAAGACCGAGTCCCCGCCCGGCCGGTGAGCCCGGCGTCTGCAGCTGCCTCCACCGCCGCCCGGATTGCGGCTAATGACGCCCCCGCTTCCCCCGCCGCTCGGGTCCGCAGGGGAGGGGAGCAGGCGGGGCCGGCGCCCCGCGCAGTAATTACCGCTGCAGCCGCCGCCGCCCGCCGGGTCAGCGCCTCCGCGCCGCCGCCGAGATTAATTGGCGCCGCCGGCGGGGGCGGGGATGGCGCGCGACCTGGGGCCGTAACGAGCTACGCATCGACCGCCCGCGGGGCCGGCAATTAGCGGAGGCGGCGGGGGAGGGGCGCCGGGGCCTTTACGGGAATGGGGCGGGGGGGGGGCGCCGCTCATTGCGCTGCCGTCCACAGGGAGCTGCCGCAGCCGCCCCCCTTGCTGTCGCCCCAGAATGCCCCTCACATCGCTCTGGGCCCCCATCTCAGGCCCCCCTTCCTGGGGGTGCCCTCGGCTCTGTGCCAGACCCCAGGTGAGGAGGTGGGTGCGCGTTCCTTGGGATCCGCGTGGAGTTCCGCGGACCCGTCCCTGCCCCTGTCGGACCGAGACGGACGGGGTCGGGGGCTGCGAAGGGCGGACTCGGACCCCCGACCCCGCGTTGTCCCCTCCCCACCAGGCTACGGCTTCCTGCCCCCAGCCCAGGCGGAGATGTTCGCCCGGCAGCAGGAGCTCCTGCGGAAGCAAAACCTGGCCCGGTAGGTGCGGGGAGGCGGGCGGGCCCGCGCAGCCCGGGAGGCGGCTGACCCGCGTCTGCCCCCGGCCCAGGCTGGAGCTGCCCGCCGACCTCCTGCGGCAGAAGGAGCTGGAGGGCGTGCGCCCACAGCTGCTGGCGCCCGAGGCCGCCCTGCGCCCCAACGACGGCGCCGAGGAGCTGCAGCGGCGCGGGGCCCTGCTGGTGCTGAACCACGGCGCGGCGCCATTGCTGGCCCTGCCCCCCCAGGGGCCCCCGGGCTCCGGACCCCCCACCCCGTCCCGGGACTCTGCCCGGCGAGCCCCCCGGAAAGGGGGTCCCGGCTCTGCCTCGGCCCGGCCCAGCGAGTCCAAAGAGATGACGGGGGCTAGGCTCTGGGCACAAGATGGCTCGGAGGACGAGCCGCCCAAAGACTCGGACGGAGAGGACCCCGAGGCGGCAGCTGCTGGGTGCCGGGGGCCCACTCCGGGCCAAGCTCCAGCTGGAGGGGCCGGCGCCGAGGGGAAGGGGCTTTTCTCAGGGTCCACACTGCCCCCTCCGCTGCCCCTGGGCTTCCCCTATGCCGTCAGCCCCTACTTTCACACAGGTGGGCACCCCCACACTCTAGATCCTTCCAGAGGCCACAGGACTGGCAGGCCGCCTGTGGAAGGGTCTTGGGGGAGGAGGGGCCGTGGGGAGGAAAATCCCACTTAGGTTCCCATCCCACACCTGAGCAATGGGGGCACACGAAGGTCAGGAGACGGGCGGGTATTGGAAAGCCAGCCAGAGCTCTAGTAACGTGCCCCACAACTTAGGCGCCGTAGGGGGACTCTCCGTGGATGGGGAGGAGGCCCCAGCCCCCGAGGACGTCAGCAAATGGACCGTGGATGATGTCTGCAACTTCGTGGGGGGCCTGTCTGGCTGCGGAGAGTACACTCGGGTAAGGGGGGGCTATTCCCCGGGGCAGGACTGGAGCTGACACTCACTACTTCCCTGGAAAGCATGGTGGGGTAGGGCTATTCCCCGACGTCCTCTCCCTCCCTAAAAGCAGCGCGTGGCAGGGACAGGACTATGAACCCCACCTTTTTTTGCCAGGTGTCTTCTGCCTGACACCGACTCAAACCCAACAGATCATTTTTTTAAAAAATTTCTGTGAGCTGCACAAACAGTTCTCCTTGGCTTTCCTGGGCTGGAGGATGAAGCAGGCACCCGGGTCCTGACCCACCCTCTCTTCCAGGTCTTCAGGGAGCAGGGGATCGACGGAGAGACCCTGCCACTGCTGACGGAGGAGCACCTGCTGAGCACCATGGGGCTGAAGCTGGGGCCCGCCCTTAAGATCCGGGCCCAGGTGAGCTGTGTGTGGGGGAGTGAGGTCAGGATCTCCAGACCACAGCTGGGCAGAAAGCTCTGGGTGGGTGTGCGCCAGCCCCCACCAGGCCCTCTCTCTGCAGGTGGCCAGGCGCCTGGGCCGAGTCTTCTACATGGCCAGCTTCCCTGTGGCTCTGCCACTGCAGCCACCAATCCTGCGGGCCCCGGAGCGAGAACTCGGCACAGGAGAGCAGCCCTTGTCCCCGAAGACGGCCACGTCCCCCTATGGAGGGGGCCACACCCTTGCTGGTCGAGCTTCACCCAAGCAGGAGAATGGGACTTTGGCTCTGCTTCCAGGGGCCCCTGACCCTTCCCAGCCTCTGTGTTGAGGTGGCCGGGGGTACGGGGTGGGGCCACACAAATCTGCAGGAGCCACCACTCACTACAATGGCCCTGCCTCCCACAGCTTTATTTCTTTTGGTTTTGGATGCAAAACAAAAAATTTTGAAGGAAAATATGACTTCAAAGGAAAGGAGGAAATTTCCAAAGACTTGGGGGAGTGAATGTAGAGCCTGGTGCAGCCGAGGTCTGCAGATGGAGGGCAGAGGTGGTGGAAGGAGCCAGGGGTCTGCAGGCCTCCCCCTGGAACTAGGACTGGTCTAGTCTCCTGACATCAGGGTCATCGTCTCCCCAGCGGAGCTGGCTTCAGCCCAGAGCTGTGGGGCTTCGGCAGCCACGCCAGCCCAGCACAGCTCTCAGTCCGTTTGGTCTTCCATGCTGAAAAATAAATAAAGCCTGTCCCCTGTCTACTGCCTCCCCCAGCTGCACAGACGCCAGCCTCTGGGCCTGACTGCCAGAGAGATGGGAACACTGGCCACCAGCACGGCAGCCCCTGCAGGCCCCCAGATGGGCTGCCTTAGTCCTCTTCGGAGAGCTGCAGAGCCTCCAGCTCATCCTCCGGCCCCTGGGCCAGCTGCTGCAGCTCCCCAGGGGCCAGCCCCGCCTCTGCGTCTGGGTCTCCATCTGTGGAGAGATGGAGGCCACATACATTCTGCTTTATCAGGAAGAAGCCAGCCTTGGAGGTTACTCATCACTAATTAATCACGGCACTAATTAATTTAGCCCTGCCGCTTTTGCTGGCTGCCAGAGCCAGAGAGAATAGACCATTTGGCCTCCCCAGGGAGGGGAAAGCCTGGCCCCGAGCCCCCGGCCCACCTCCCCGCCCCGGTTATGCTCTGCCCTCCCGCCAGATGGGATCACAGGGCCACACCCCCTCACCGCAAGACCATTCACCCTCCGAGTCGTCCTCATCCTCTTCCACTCCATGCCGAGTGCCCAGGGGCCCCAGCGTCTCGTCCTCTTCCACCCCATGCCGAGTGCTCAGGGGCCTCAGTATCCCTGAGGAACAAGGAGCAGAGCCCATGTGACTCCCACCCACAGGGTCCAGCAAAGTCACAGTGGGGGCAGGAGGGTGGCCAGGCTCACAACCCTGCCTGGATGCCCGCCCTTCCCTCCGCTGACTTCAAGCACGTGGAGAGGAACTGGGAGGTCACAGGCCTGGGGACAGCGTTACCAATCCCAGTAGGCCTTTACTTCGAGGGTCACTAGCACCAGAAGCCTGGGAACACTGAGGTTGGCCCCAGCTGGGCCAGAGACTGGTGAGCCCCGCAGGGTGGGTACAGATGGCCCTCGTGGCTCTGGGAAGTCCAGCAGAGCCCTCCAGGCCAACCCTTCCCCTGGAAGCACCACACAGGCCCCACCTCTCTCCGAGTAGCCCTCAGTGTCGTCGTCCTCTTCAGAGCTGTTCAGGTCAAAGAGGTCTTTAAATTCCTTCCTGTCCTCATCCTTCCTGTCCGCCACCTTCCTTCGTTTGATCTCAGGGAAGTTCAGGTCTTCCATCTGGAAGGCCAAAGAGCCAGGGGCTCAGGTGGGAGAGGGCAGGGGCTGACGGCCACAGCTGGGCCAGGCATCGCCAGACCCACCACCAAGACCGTGTGGCCAATTTCTAGTCCCCTCTCTGTTCCCCAGTCAGCACAAAGCCATCCTCCAGGTTACCCACCCCATGTCCAAGGTCAAAGGCAGAGCCCTTCCTGCTTCTCCCCACCTGCCGGCCGGGGTGGCAACGTCAGTCCAGCCACTCCACCTGCCCAGAGCCCCCAGCCCATCAGGCCTGAGGGGGTGTGGCCTCCCCAACCCAGTGCAGCCCCGGGCTTCCCCTCTCTGGAAACACCTGGCTCTGGTCAGTTCTGTAACACCTACCCCCTCTCCAAGTTGAATCATCTGAGCACTGCCCTGGCAGTGCAGCCCAGCGCCATGGCCCCGGCCGTCTGGCACTGTTTCCAAACCCTCACCCTGGCGACAAAGTCTCACGTCACAGTCCATGAGCTAGATCTGAAAACCCAGCAAGTCACACCACACCCCAGGCCCCTCCCAAGCCGCACCCGCTCTTTTCCACTGATCTCCAGCTGGATCTCCCGGTCACGCAGCTTGCGCCAGTGGCTGTAGTACCAGGTCAGGGGGGTCCCCTCTTCCCGGGTCAGCTTCTCCCAGGCTTCCTGGGGGGTTGGGGGAGTTCAGGGTCATGCCTTACCCTGGGCAAACCCCCACATCCCAGCTACACCCCTGGCAGGTGCCCTCAGGTGGCACTACCCCCCCGATTCCACTAACCACTGCCTGCTGGTCAGACACGCCAAAGGAAAGCCTCTGGCGGCGGCTGCAGATGTGCTCCGAGTTCTCCTGAACCTTCCCAAGCAGCTGCTGCACCTGCCGGCAGTAGTTGGCCACCTTGCACTCCCGGAGGAAGGTCTTCAGCTGTGGAAGGGAGGGGTCAGCCACTGAAGCCCAGGGCTGCTCCATGTGCACAGCTGGCCCAGGTCCCCTGCAGAACCACGCGTGGCGGCCACGGGGATACCCCAGGAGGGAACTCAATCTCAGGGCTCAAGTGCATAGGTGTTGCGGCTGGGGTGGCAGAGGCAGAGTCACCCCACCCTCTGGGCCAATGCTGCCCGCCGCCACCTCGGGAAATAAAGTTTTATGCCAGGTGCGGTGGCTCACGCCTGTAATCCCAGCACTTTGGGAGGCTGAGGCGGGTGGATCACCTGAGGTCAGGAGTTCAAGACCAGCCTGACCAACATGGCAAAACCCCGTCTCTACTAAAATACCAAAAATAGCCGGGTGTGGTGGTGGGTGCCGGTACACCTAGCTACTCTGGAGGCTAAGGCTGGTGAATTGCTTGAGCCCAGGAGGTGGAGGTTGCAGTGAGCCGAGATCGCACCATTACACTCCAGCCTGGGCAACACAGCGAGACTCCACCTCAAAAAATAATAATAATAAAATAGTTTCACTGGTGTGTCCATTGCATGGCTCCTGCAGCTGCCTGTGCAGCTGAACATCTGTGGGAAGCAATGTTCACCGTTTGGCCCCTTACTGGAAACATTTTCTGACCCCTATTCTAGACCCAGCCCTGGGCCCTGGAGTCCAGAAGCAGAGATGCCCCAATGCCGGGCATCGCCACGCAAGAGGACACGGGAGGAACACAGACTGAGGCCCCTGCTCTGAGTGCCCCCAGAAAGAGGGTCCCGGCTCTGTGCCTGTGACACGTGACACGTGTGTGTGGCCATGTGTGACTGAGTACACACACACACACACACCCACCCCTGTATCTTGATGAGCCTCTGACCAGTTGTGGCTCAGGTGGGCAGACCCCTCCTCCCCACAAACCTGTAATTGGCACATCTGATTCTAGCCACCAGGGCCAGACATCGGGGCCTCCACCCCTCCCTTTGGGCACAGGCCTCCGAGGCTGGAAACATCAGGGCTGAGAGCAAACAGGCCTCCCGTGGACCCCGAAGGACCTTCTGACGACAAGGACAAGCCCCTCCTCCGCCCTCCTCCGGCCTACGGTGAGGCTGACTTGGGGCATCTGGCGAGGCAGGCCGGGCCTTCCAGCCACTGAGAAGCCACTCCACCCACTCCCCACACCCGGGATGGCCCAGGGAAGTGTGCGGTCAGGGCACCAGCCTGAGCCAGGGTCGGCACACTCAGTCCCAACCCCGAAATGAAGATCAGCCTTGTGGCTCCCCCCTGGGAGGAGGCTGTTGTACTCCCAGGGTCCTTAGCCCGCTGCCCAAGCCTGCCCGCAAACCTGAATGGCTTAGAACCCCTTGTCAGAGTCCCATGGCCCCCAAGGACACCACAGGCTCCCCATCAGCCCCTCCACGGGGGCCCAGGGTGGGGACTGCCAGCGTGGAGCCTCTACACCAGTCGGGCTCTGCCCCGGCCCCAGGTACCCGGGACAAGGACACCTCTACCGGCCCGGGGCAGCCGGGCCCATTATAAGACAGGATGAGTCGGCCACAAGCAGGTGTGGGCAGGACACACACCTGCAGGACCACGGGCAGCGCCAGCTCCGGGAAGCCGATGCAGTGTGCCTGACTGTGCAGGTACTCCAGGGTGAGGTCGTACAGCTGCTCCACCAGGCCGTCCTGAGGAGCAGGGGAGAGGACTGAGTGCGTTAGGGAGAAGCAGGGGCTGGCACTCAGTCTCCTCCACTCAGGCTATCAGGTCAGCCTCATCTCCAGAGCAGGGACTGCAAGACAGGGCCCTGGGCCCCCAGCCCTGATAGACCATGAAGGTCCATACTTGAACTCGGAGGATGCCAGCCCCCTCCCATTCACCTCAGCACCCCCAACCCCACCCTGGGAACTGCTCAGGCCCCTCCCCAGGAGGCCAGCCTCACCCGGTAGGCCTTCTCCTGAAGGTTGACATTGGACAGCTTGAGGATCACAGAGAAGTTGATGGGCTTGGAGCTCATGCGCCCCGGCTTCTTGTTGAAGTCGACCTGCTGGAACATCTGGCCCGAGGGCCGTGTCAGGCTATCTTGGCCCTGTGCCTGGTCACCCTGGCTGCACCCTGGTCCCCCGATCCCCTCGGCCCCACACCTGGTCCCCCTTGTCCCCTCGGCCCCGCGCCTGGCTGCACCCTGGTCCCCCTTGTCCCCTCAGTCCTGCGCCTGGCTGGACCTAGTCACCCTGGTCCTCAGGCTTCAGCATGAGGAGACCCAAGCTAAGACCAGAGATGGGCAGCTAGGCATGGTCCCAGCCCCGTGGCCTCCACGGCCTGCTGTGTCCCTGAGTGGGGTTCTGGTCAGCAGGGCAGGATCAGGAACACGGGTCCTTTCCCAGAATCCTGGGAAGCACTAAGGACCCGGGTCTGGAGACCTAGAGGTCCCTGCCACACAGAGTACAGGACAGCCCCCATTCCCGACAACGTGGCACTGAGGCCCGTCCTGGCCCTCAGCACGGCAGCGCCACACAGGGCTCTGTCCTGAGCAACCAGAGGATGCAGCAGCAACAGCGAGGAGTGCCCAACACAGGAAGGGACGGAGAGGCCTGGGGGGCCCCCTCCCACATCCTCCACAGAAGCCACAGGCTGTGCACCTCCATAGAACATGCCAGGAGAAGGAGTCTAGCCCGGCCTCTTAGTCTTGTGACCCCTCCCCAACCACCAGGAGACCCCTCACACAGGGGCCCTCCGGCTGTGAACCATGGAGATTCAGGGTACATGCTGAGGCACCCAGAGGACAGAAGGTTATGGGGGGCCCAAGGGTGGAGGCCCCAGCAAGAGACCCCACTCAGCAGGGGTGGCTGCCAGACAGCTGAGCTCAGGTCCAGATGGAAAAACGCCCTGGTACTGATGAGCCTCTGGGAGGGCACTGCCCTTCTCTAGCCTGGGCCGAAGTATGGGCGGGCGACTGGCTTCCTGCCCAGGCACCGGGGAAGGGCGGGCACAGCCTACAACTGAGGGCTTTGCTTTAGCCTTCAGGGTTTGCTTTTTCCGGAGAGGAGAAGCCTGCATCCCTGCATGAGAGGGGCCTGCGGGGCGCGGCTGCAGTGAACCAGAGCAGTGCAGAGGTGAAGAAACAGACACTGCAAGAGAGCAAGAAAGCCGCCACCGGGGAGACTGAGCAGAGCGGACGGACACAAAACATGCCTGGAGCTGGGCAGCAGAGCTGGAGGCCTGCACACACAGGGGCCAGGCCAACGGCTGGGCAGTCAGAGACCACCGCTGGCTGCCGTAGAAGTGAACGTGGCTTCCTAAAGATGTTCAGCATCCCTGCCTCGGTGGAAGGGGAATCAGGACATGCCTGGGGCTTCCATACCTTCTGGACCTGGCAACCTGGAGACCCAGCCCCCGAAACAGCTGTGACATGACTCTGGGCCTTCATGAGGCTGAGAACTAATTAGATAAACAAAGTGGACATCGTGAAGTCCTAAATTTATGGTGGGCTTGGGCCTAACCCACCCACTGAATGTCGAAACTTCAGACTCCAACTTTTCCCTACCTGAGTGACACGTGTACATGCAAAGATGCATGCACACAAGTATATACAGACGCATGTGCATGCACCCAGGTGCACACACACACAGGTACACGCAGATATGCACAAGTGCACACATGCACAGGTACACACACGCAGACGCATGTGCAAGCATACAGGTGCACACACAGATACACGCACAGATACGCACAGGGGCACACATGAATAGGCGCACACACGCAGACACACATGCATGCAACCAGGAGCACACACACAGGTACACGCAGATAGCAGATATGCATAGGTGCACACACGCACAGTATACATATGCAAATGCATGCACACAGGTACACACATAGGTACACACATGTAGACGCACATGCATGCACCCACAGATGGTGCACACACATACGCATGCATGCACAAAGGTGCACACACAGGTCCACACACGCAGATGCATGTGCATGCATACAGGTACACAAAGGCATACACACGCAGCATGTATGCACACAGATGCACGCGTACAAAGGTACGCGCACAGATACACGCAGACATGCATGCACACAGGTATACATACGCACATACCTGCAAGCACACAGGCATTCATGGATACACGTGCACACACACACATGCACATATGGAAACATGCACACATGGACCGATATGCGCACAGATTTGCACACGCATGTGCACACAGATGGTGCACTCACACGCATGCACGCACAGACATAAACGCACTCACCCACAGATGTACACACCCCCCCATACAAATACATACACATGCACACAACTGTCGGGGCAGAGCCTTGCAGAGTGTACAGTTCAGCAATCAGACTGGGGTTTTGGCCCCGCTCTCCTGCCAACTCGTCTTGGGCAAGCACCTATAGGGTCAGGGCCTGGCATCCTCAAGCGCAGCCCTAGCAGCAGCTGTTTTCATCTCCAGAGGCCCCACGTCCCCCAACACTGCCCCCGGCTCGCAGAGGAGCACCGTCCTCAGGACACCGGTGACAAGGACCAACACTGCCCCCAGCTTGCGGAGGAGCACCGTCCTCAGGACACCGGTGACAAGGACCAACACTGCCCCCGGCTCGCGGAGGAGCACCGTCCTCAGGACACCGGTGACAAGGACCAACACTGCCCCCGGCTCGCGGAGGAGCACCGTCCTCAGGACCCCGTGACAAGGAGGCGGCCAGGGCTCCGGGAGGTCGCGGGACAGCTCAGCACAGACGCCCTGAGCGGCAGATGCTCCCCACAGGAGCAGGCAGAGGGGCCGCACACCCACCACAGCCCCACTCACCTCCAGGATGAAAGGCAGCACTGGGATGAAGGCCCCCGAGCTCCCTGAGAGCAGCGTCAGGGCACGGATGCAGTGCATTCGCAGTGGGTAGAAGCGAGCAGTGGGGATGAGTCTGGGGGTGGGAAGGCCGAGTGAGCAGAGGCCCCATCTCTGGCAACCCCTGCCCCTCCCCCTGCCGTCTTGGACCCCCTCCCCCCTCACTGGCATCAGATCCCTCAAGCAGGGCAAGGCAAGTCTGAACCCCAGGGGACCTGCACCCCTTGCTCACCCCTTGCAGGCACCTTACCCAGCTTTCAGCTTCACTTCATGTTAACACGGTGCCAGGGGTCTCATCTGTTCCTGCCTCCTCTCCTCTCCATTCCCGCTTTCCTGCTTCTTCCCTTCGACCTCCCACCTCCCTTCCCAGCTTTGAGTTTCTAAGGCTCAGCCAGACAGATGCCGCCTCCTGGCCAAAGAGGCCACAAAAGCGTCCGGCCAAAGTGCCGCTCCCACCTTTTCCTGCTGCAGCCCCTACCCTGCCCGGACCCTCCTGAGTGCTCACACCCAAAATGCAGCTCACTGCATCAGATGTGCTCCACCCATAAACCCCACGTAATGAACCAAATTCACTGTAAACTGCACACAAGCCCCGAGAACACACGCCGGGTGGCACCCAAGGCAGCTAAACCGCTGCTGGAGGAGCTCATGTCACAGGTGCCCACCAGCCCAGCTCTCCAGAATCCAGGGCATCTCCCTGTAGCAGGTACAAGGACCCCAGCCCTTCCTCAGGGACGGCCAGGACACAGACTCAGGCCCCAGGGCCCTGAACGCCAGAGGTACTGCCCACACAGTCCCAGCAAATTTGCTTCTCCTGAGCCTCCTGGACAGCCCTGCCCACCCCACAACTCACTTGATACAGCCAATGATGACCTGGGCAAGGGGGTAGACCAAGGGCTGGAGAGCTTCGCTGGGGCCCAGAGTGCTCAGGACCCGGCACCACAGGTAGAGGCAGTGCACGTACTGCCAGTTGTACACAGACTGGTACGTTTCCTGATCAGAGAGAACCACGTCAGCCACTGGCCAGGCTGACCGGCCGGGCTGATGCACATTCCTCCTGGGCTGGCACAGGAATCATTTCCTCACCTCGCACGCGGGGTCTCAACCCATCCACCTTCCCCGACCTGCGAGGACCGACTGCACCGAGGTGCTCGGCTGTCTCCAACAGACGGGCTTCGGGGAGGCCCCAGGCCCTGCCTTGGGTCAAGCACCTGGGCTGCCCCACCCCATGCCCAGCATGAGCCTGGAAGGGCCCACCACACACCTTCTTACGGGTGGTCATGGCGTTGCGCAGGTGTATGGCGAGCTGGCGGACGTAGAGGAAGGCGTGCTGGTAGGCCACACCCGGCTCCAGGGCCAGCAGCTCTGTCAGGGTCCGCTGCATGAAACTGATGAAGGGGAGGGCCCCAGGCGAGGTGAACTTGCAGTTCCTCACATACGTGATGTACATTTGCTGCGGAGGGACCCGGTCAGAGCCACCTGGGATCAGGGCCATGCACCTCCACCGCCCACTCCAGGCCCCCTGTGAACCCCTGGGCCTTCCCCTCCGAGCTGGGCCTCAAGGAAGAGCCGTAGCCCCTCACACAGCCCCCACCCCCATGTGCCCACCAGCCTCAGGCCTGGGAGGAGGTGGGGCACAAGTTCCTGCTGCACACTGGACCTGTCTGGGGGCTGAGGGTCCCCACATGCAGGCCACCCACGGCTGGGGGACGGGCAGGACTGTACCCTGACCATGACCTCAGATGCCAACACCCAGTGTCCTCCTCCAGCCAGGGAGGCCCTCACCTGGGGAAGTTGTGTGAAGCAGGGTCCAGGTGGGGCCCTGAGAAGGCTGAGGGCTCTCTTCCCTGCCCACCACCCCCAGATGCTCTGTAAGACATTCGTGGTCCAAGAGCCCAGGTCTGCTCAGAGCCGCAGTGCAGGGCCCAGTGAGGGGCACCACCAAGGCAGCCTCCCGCGCCTCAGGCTGAGATTTCCAAAGCAGACGCTGAGGGACACAGATGCAGGGCCCCCAACTACCTTGAGGATGGGGCCGAGGAAAGTGGCCTTCTTGTGCCGGCAAATTCTGCTGAGGACCAGGAACGCCAGCACCCGCAGGGACTCCTCCCCAGTGCTCCATACGACCACCATTCTCTGCAGAAGGTCAGACATCACTGCTGGCCCCCCAGCCTCCTCAGCTGGGATGCCCCAGGGCCAGCACAGCCCTCCCCAGCCAGGCAAAAGCTCCCGTGGCCACCAGCTCTTCCCAAAGCACGAGGGAGCTGTGAGTTAGGAGCTCAGTTACAGAAGTAAACACAGAACAGGCGCGTTGCTCCTCGTGAGAAGAGGACCACAAAAGCGTAGGTCAGACACGCCGCCGTATGTGAAATCACACCAGGAAAAGAACAGCTCACGTGGCCAGGCAGGTGGGGGCTGCCTGAGATGGAAACTCCAGGTGGGGGGGGGGGCAGGTGCTTCTGTGGCCTCGCTAGCCAAGTGGAGCCAGTGGAGCGTGGGCACTACCTGTGCCCTGGTCAGGAGTGGGATGTGGTGGGGGCAGCCGCGTGGCCCCCCCAACCCCATGACAGACAGGGAGGGGACTAGGCCGCCCACCTTGAGCAGCATCCGGCACTGCTTGGGGAAGGTCAGGAAGCAGGGCACCAGCACGCTGATGTGCTGCAGCACGGCCGCCAACACCGTCGTCTCCGCCAGACAGGACACCAGCTAGGGGCAGGAGGAGACAGTGAAGCCCCAAACCCACACGTTCTGGGATACAAAAAAGGGCTGGACCACCAGATACAGCCAGGCCCCTGTGCCCTCCCCACCAGAACAGCACCTGTATGACCGAGCCCAGGTACGCCTTGATGTCCACACGGAGCTTCCCCCAGAGCGGGCTGCTGGACGGCTGCAGCATCCTGCAGAGAAACCACCCCTCCCTGTCTGGGAAGCCCCACGGCTTGGACGCAAGGCTGCTCAGCGTCTTGGCGCGTGTCCTGGCCAGCGCAGCCTCCACAACCCTGCGAGACTCCCATCTCCCCTCTCGAGAAAGCTCAGGGACCTTACAGCTGGACGGACACAGGGGCTTAGCAGGACCCTCTCAAGGGCACTAGCCCCTCCTTCAGTGGCCCTGAACTCCTGTCTGCCCTGGCCCAGGGTTGGCCACCTCCCTAAGAGTCCCCAGAAGTCCCAGCCTCCAGCTCCATCTCTCAGACATAAACCTTTTCTAAGTCCCCTTGATCATATCCCCACGAGACCACATGAGGCCCCTAAGCCCAGCAGCTGGTACTCGGTGCCTCTGGGGTCTGCCAGGCACCACCAACTGCCGCAGGCTGGTTTCCTTTCGCCCACATTTGCTGCACAAAGAAAAGGAAATCAGAGGACGGGTGTGGAGGCTCGTGCCAGTAGTCACCGCAGTTTACGAAGCCAAGGCAGGGGTATCAAACTCCAAGCCCAGAAGTTTGAGAGCAGCCTGAACAACATAGTGAGACCCTGTCTCTATAAAAATATACAAAACATCATCCACGCCTGCAGGCTAAGGTGGGAGAACCCAGGAGGTTGGTGTCACAGTGAGCTGTGGTCAGACCACTGCATTCCAGCCTGGGCAACATAGCAAGACTCTGTCTCATAAGCGGAAAAAAAAAAAAAAACCATTTACCAGGACCCATGCAGTAGGCGCTCACTAAAATCTGCTGAAGCACGGGAAGGACAAAGGGCAGGGCCCCAGAAAGGCCCCCCTGTCCTCAACCCCTCCTCACACCTGTGTTGACACTGGCTGCTGGGCACCTGCTGCTGCTCCCCCACGGCCTGACTCCCTCTGGCACAGTTGCTGCCTTGACAGGCGTCCCTGACCTAGTGGCTCAGGCTGCTTGCTGTCCCCCAATCACTGCCTGTCCTCCACGCCCATCTGCCAGCTTCCCTGTCCCCTTCCGACAGCACTGCCTCCATGTGGACACAGCTCTGCTCGATCCGCCCAGCCCCGACCACCACCACCAGCAACAGTGCCCGTCTCCTGAGCCGCTGTCTCCTGCCCCCGAGGTGCTGATGGCGAGACCTCTCCCTTGGGTCTCCTTTCTTCCTCTGGAAGGTGTCTTGGGGCAATTTCAACTCTAGGCCTCCACTGCCTCAAGGTCACATGGCTGCACGGCCCCTGGAACCCCAATGTGACCCACGCTCTACCAAATGCTTGGCTGTACATCTCTCTCTGAAAACCTTCCACGGCCTTCTCTGCCCAGCCCTCCTCTAAGGGGGACGTTGAGGCCCTCAGGTTCTCAGCATTGATGAGGCCCCTGTCCACAGACACACACAGCTGCAGGAAACAGGCCAGTCACAGTGCAGAGGTCAAGGAGCATGGACAGAACCTCCAAGGCCGTACGAAGGGGAAGAGAGCAAGCACCCTAACCTCCTAACCTGGGAAATTCTAAGCACAAAGGCAGCCGCACATCCACACCTCCTGAGACTCTGAGCAGAGAACTTTCCTTTCCAGGAAGGAAAGAAGGTGGGGCCACTCCAACTGGCCCCAAGTGCCCAGCCTCTCCCAAGGGTCCCTCATGCCTCGTTGCCTTCTCAGGGTCCCCGAGAAGAGCCTGGCTCGGTCACCACATCTCTGTCCTGGCCACAAGGCCTCTGGCTTCTCCTGTGTGTAGTCCCAATCCCCCTTTCACTCCCTCCCCTCTTACCTGCTGCTGTCCTTTGCCGCCTTTCCAAACAGCAGCTTCTGGAGACAGCCAATAAGGTCTCTGATGCAGAAGGTGACCAGAGCATTAAACACTGCAATGAAAAGGCCCGGATGTACTCATGGGATAGAGAACACAACAGACAGCCTGGATGCCAGGGTCCCCTCAAGCTCACCAGCCTGGATGCCAGGGTCCCCCCAGCTCACCAGCACTGTCCGTGACCTGGAATTTGTTGGCCTCAGCACTTTCCCGGTCCCCTTGGGTGGTGGCCACAGCTGCTCGGAACGCCTGTACCACTTCATGGAACAGCTTTGGAGTGAGGCGTTGCTAAGGAGCAAGAGTACCAGGGGCGTCAGGGGAGCCAAGACTGCACTGGGCAGAGTGGAAACGGCGGCCCCAGAGAAAGGCACCCTCACCCTCAGACACAGGGCAGAGGTGGGGGGGCCCACAGAGCTCCATACGGATAACAAAAATGGAAACAAAGTCTAGAATTCTCTGGGAAGGGGAGGGAGTCTGGCTCAGGAGCCCCAGGGAACGGGCTGGGGGTTCCAGATCCTGGACTATGGCCACCTCCAGGTGGTATCTGGAGCTCTCCCTATCCTTGTCCCTAGAAAAACCACTGAGAGAGGCTCAGAAGGACCCCAGCTCCCCCAGCCAACAAAGGTACAGACAGTCCATCCCACCCACAGTGGGGCAGATTGTGGGGAGCCAGGCACCGACAGAGCCCCTGGAATCTACCCAAAGGTGAACACACAGTCCTGGGGCAATCAAGCAAGCAGGAGGATCAAGGCATAGTGACCTGCGCTGAAGAGGACTCCAGTGTCCCCTGCGTGGAGAAGAGCTCCTCCCACCAGCACAGCCTCAGGCACCCCAAGTGAGGCAAGGCCAGATTCCTGCCTAGGGCACCGGCTGCCCACCCCTCGCTGCTGCTCACCTTTGCTGCCTGCTTCCATCTCTCAACCATGGCGAGGGTCACAGGAACACAATTCTTCTTCCCCTTCAGCCCTCTGGGGACTCTGTCCTCATCTTCCCCCTCCTCTGCTCCATCCTCCTCCTCACTGGCTTCCTGCACAGAAAGGCTGAGCTGAAGGAGGGTGTAAAGGCCACAAGTGCCCTCCTTCTGGTTCGGCCCATGCCCTCACCTCCAGCACATCCGGCAGGGAGTGGAACGGCTCCTCCTCCTCCTCAGAGCTGTCTGAGTCGCTGAAGTTTAGCAGGCTCTGGTCATTCTCCTGCAGGAACTTGTAGAACTCGGGGTCTCTGTCCTTCAGCCGAGACAGCTGGTCCTTGTGCTCAGAGGCACGGCCTTTACGCCGGCTGAGAAGGCACAAGTCAGCAACCCCAGTAGAAAGTGGAAGTAGAGGGGGTGGGGAGTGGCCTACAGGGTTAGTCTGCTCCATTCACGAGAGTCACCAACAAGCAAGGTAGGAGGATTGCCAGGAGGTATGTTTTTGGCAGACCCATCTCTCCTGCCCAACAGCCTCTATAACATACGCTCAAACCCAATACACAGGACCCCCAGCCACGGTCTTCCCTAGACTTGTTGCACCTGTGCCATGCTCTACTCTGGCTGTTGGTAGCTTCACCCTTCCAGGGACTCAGACTAAAGGCAAACCTCTGTCTCAAACCTCTGTCTCTAATCTCATTAGCAACACCTTCAAAACCATTCACACCTCCTCTCAAACCACCAGAGTTCAACTCTCAGTTAACATAAAAGTCTCTCCGTTTCCACCCTTGCCACCTACAAGGCACTCCACCGCTCAAACCCAGAAATAACTTCCTGTTTTACAAGGTAACCTTAGGACAGTCTATGGCCCCTGGCTCTTCATCACCCTTCCGGGCTCAACTGCCCCTACTCACCAGCTCACTCCTGCCACAGCCACCACGTTTACCTCTGCATCCTCCCCAAATGCTCTCACTGCACGGCCTTTACTGTTTCTGCTACCTGAAATCCAAGACACGCTCCCCCTACTGCCTGCGTGGCCTCCTCGCTTGAGGTCTTTATTCAGACATCATCTTCTCAGTCACCTCCGCTTTTCTTTTCTTTTTATTTTTTCTGAGATGGAATCTCACTGTCGCCCAGGCTGGAGTGCAGTGGTGCAATTTCCACTCACCGCAACCTCCGCCTCCGAGGTTCAAGCGATTCTCCTGCCTCAGCCTCCCAAGTAGCTAACACTACAGGTGCATGTCACCATGCCCAACTAATTTTTGTATTTTTGGGTTTCTTTTTTCTTTTTGAGATGGAGTCTCACTCTGTTGCCCAGGCTGGAATGCAATGGTGCCATCTCGGCTTACTGCAACCTCCACCTCCTGAATTCAAGCGATTCTCCTGCCTCAGCCTGCCGAGTAATTGGGATTACAGGCACCCACCACGCCCGGCTAATGTTTGTATTCTTAGTAGAGACAAGATTTCTCCATGTCGGTCAGGCTGGTCTCGAATTCCTGACCTCAGGTGATCTGCCCGCCTGGGCCTCCCAAAGTGCTGGCATTACAGGTGTGAGCCACAGCGCCCAGCCTCCGCTCCTTCTAACAGAGCAACTCGGCTCCCCTGGCAATTCTCTCTCCAGCCTGTCTCTCCTTTCCCTCCCCAGCACTTATCTGTTCCACTGAACTGCAGGCGGTGATTTTACCCAAGACCGTGCGAGCTCTCCCAGATCGCGAAGAGACGTTTGCAGAACCCCCAACATACGCTCGTAGGACGTACATAGGACAGGGTTTGGCACGGAGCAGGAGCTCAGCAAACAACTGATGAAACAGTAAGCTAAGCTGAAGGCGCTGGGGGTAGAGGTCGGAGGTCCTTAGGCCTTGACCCTGAGACCCCAGGCGAGGTCAGCAAACTTGCGGCGGGGTGGGCCAGGACGAGCAAGGAGGTTCTGCTCACCCCTGTCCCCACTCACCTGGCCGAGGGACTCCCGCCCGGCTCATCCGCACTCCGGGCAGCCTCGCGTGTCTCCCGCGTGTCCGCTTCTGGGGAGTTTTCGGACTCGGATTCGGACTCGGAGTCAAAGCCCGAAGCTAGGAACTCGTCCACCGTCAGCTCCGCCAGACGCCTGCGGGTCACGCAGGAGTCACAGCTGCCCGCAGGAGCAGCTCGCCCCAGCCCCGCTGAGAGGAGCAAGAAAAGCCCCTTGGATACAAACACCCACCGAGAAGCAGAGGCGGCCCTCGGACCCGCTGCTTACCTCTTGCGGCTCCGGGGAGCTGCCATGACACCAGCCCACAGCGTGCACCCTACTTCCGGCCCCAGAATGCCGCGCTGCGGCGCACTTCCGCCGCCCAGGCCCCGCCCCGTTCCCCGCCCCGCCGTGCCACGCCCAGCCGAGTGGTTCTACGGTTCTCCGACCGCTGTGCCTGCTGTCTCCGGGCGGGAGGGCGCGTTCGCGTGCACGGTGCGGGCAGCCCAGGTGGAGCCCCGATGAGCCTCCCGCTCGGCGCCCGGCTCAGCAGGACGCGGCGACGCCGGTGTCCGCCCCGGGAAAGAGAGACCAGGTGCCCCGTCGCGCCCGCAGCCCACCCGGCGCTCCGAGGGCACGCGCCTGCGAGGACGCCAGACTGCGACGGCGGGGCCCCTATGCAAAGAGCTCCCACGAATCAACAATAAAAAGTCGAGGGTCCAGTAGGAAACGCGAGGGGCGGTGGGAACCGCACTGATGTCGCCAACTCGACAAAAGACGGGCGACCCGAGGGCCAGGCTGGCTTTGCCCGATCCGCGGAGATCGGGCCAGCGCCACGAACACCGCGCAGGGCGCTCCCCGTCCACGGCCCTCTGGACGCCGACGGTGGCTCTTCTGCGGCCCTTCCCGGGGACGCCGCACGGGGTGAAGGCGGTGGGGAGACCGGCGCCTTCCTCCCTGCTACCAGCCTGACACCGGGGCCCGCGGGCCTGGACAGCCAGACCCCACGACAGGGGCGCCCTGGGGCGCAGGCGCGGCTCCGCCAGCCCTGGCGCTGAAAGGGCGAGTGAGGGACGCGGGCGGAGTGGCCTCGGGGTCCCATTTGGCCTCTTGGTGCTGCGGGGCCGCGGGGCTCCCCGGAGGAGAGCAAGTTAGGGGGTCAAGGGGGCGGGGATGGCTTCCTGGGGGAGGAGGAGGGCGAGGCTTGTGGGGGCTTCCCAGAGGAGAGTGAGGCCTGGGAGGCTTCTCGGAGGAGGAGGAGGGGGAGGCCTGGGGGGCTTCCCGGAGAAGGAGGAGGGCAAGGCCTAGGGGGGGCTTCCCGAGGGAGGAGAATGGTGGGGCCTGGGGAGCTTCCCGGAGGAGCAGGAGGGCGAGGCCTGGGGGGCTTCCCGGAGGAGGAGGATGGCGGGCCCTGGGGGGCTTCCCGGAGGAGGAGGATGGCGGGGCCTGGGGGGCTTCTTGGAGGAGGATGAGGGTGGGGCCTTTAGGGGGCTTCTCGGAGGAGGCGGCGAACCCGGGGCGCGGCGCTGGAAGGATCCGCGTCCAACATCTAGTCCCCGAAGCCTCTCGGCAGGCGGGGCGGGCGGCGCCGAGAAACAGCGGCTGCGGGCGGGAGCGGCGGGACTGAGCGACGCGAGCGGGCCGCCACCGCCGAGCAGCCCTCCGGCAGTCTCCGCGTCGGTTCGCCCGCGCGTCCTCCGCGAATCGGCGGCGGGTCCGGCAGCCGAATGCAGCCCCGCAGCGAGCGCCCGGCCGGCAGGACGCAGAGCCCGGAGCACGGCAGCCCGGGGCCTGGGCCCGAGGCGCCGCCGCCGCCGCCACCGCCGCAGCCGCCGGCGTGAGTGGGCGGGGGTCGGGGCGCGGGGGGCGGCCTCGGGACCTGCCCGGCCCCCGCCCTCGCGTCCGTTCGCAGAAGGGGCGGGGGCCGCTCCCGAGGGCCCGGGGAGGTCGGGACCTGGGTGCGGAGCGGGGTCGGCCCGGAGTAGCGTCCCCACCGGCGCCCCGCGCTCCCAGGTCGCCGCTCCCGCTGCGGGCCCGAGAGGGCGGCTGGGAACGCGGAGGAGCTGAGCTCGTGGGGGCGCCGGGGAGCGGGGCCAGGCGCGGGGCTCTGACGGCGCCCGGGGGAGCAGGGGCGCAGCGCAGGCCTGGACACGGCGCGCGCGGGGCGGGGGTCCTTGGCGGAGGTCAGGCGAGGGCTGCCGGCGCCCCCGTCGCACCAGGGGCTGGGTCCCCGCGGGCTGCCCGGGCACGGCCCAGAGTCTCCAGGGCAACCAGGGCGGGTGGGCAGCGCCAGCCGGGCGAAGCCTGACCCGCCCGCCCCCTGCAGCCCCGAGGCAGAGCGCACGCGGCCCCGGCAGGCTCGGCCCGCAGCCCCCATGGAGGGAGCCGTGCAGCTGCTGAGCCGCGAGGGCCACAGCGTGGCCCACAACTCCAAGCGGCACTACCACGACGCCTTCGTGGCCATGAGCCGCATGCGCCAGCGCGGCCTCCTGTGCGACATCGTCCTGCACGTGGCCGCCAAGGAGATCCGTGCACACAAAGTGGTGTTGGCCTCCTGCAGCCCGTACTTCCACGCCATGTTCACAAGCAAGTACCCGCCTGCGCGGCGCTGGGGACTCCGTGGGTCCCTCGGGTCAGCCCCTCTGACACGCTGTCCCCACAGATGAGATGAGCGAGAGCCGCCAGACCCACGTGACGCTGCACGACATCGACCCTCAGGCCTTGGACCAGCTGGTGCAGTTTGCGTACACGGCTGAGATCGTGGTGGGCGAGGGCAACGTGCAGGTGAGGCTGCCTCCCCTGGGGCCCGGTGAAGTCCTCTCAGCCAGATCCCGCTGCCCTCCACCTTGTGCCTCCCTCACCCGCATCTCGGTGCCCCGTAGACTCTGCTCCCAGCCGCCAGCCTCCTGCAGCTGAATGGCGTCCGAGACGCCTGCTGCAAGTTCCTGCTGAGTCAGCTCGACCCCTCCAACTGCCTGGGCATCCGGAGCTTTGCCGATGCGCACTCCTGCAGCGACCTGCTCAAGGCCGCCCACAGGTACGTGCTGCAGCACTTCGTGGACGTGGCCAAGACCGAAGAGTTTATGCTGCTGCCCCTGAAACAGGTAACAGCTGGTGGGCCCAGCCCCCGCCCTCCACCCCACCCGTTTTTGCTTTTGACTCCCGACCCCATTTTGTCCTGATGCAGCCCTGCTCACAATCCTTAGTGCCTGCTGTGCATCCCCAAGACCCTCCTGGATGGAGGCCCCCCAGGAGCCTGGTCTGTGGCTCCTGACTCTGCTCAGCCCCTCCCAGTATGAACACTCAGCCCCCACCCCCAACCCTCCTCCTAGGCATCTTCGGGGCTCCCTGGGCCCACAGGACCCTCCCCAGATCTCAGGTCTGAGGACCTCCACCCCCAGGTGCTGGAACTGGTCTCTAGTGACAGCCTAAACGTGCCTTCGGAGGAGGAGGTCTACCGAGCAGTCCTGAGCTGGGTGAAACATGACGTGGACGCCCGCAGGCAGCATGTCCCACGGGTGAGGCCCGGCCCCGGGGGCTCCCATAGCATCCAGGAGGGCATGCAGGTGGCTGAGGGCCTGGTGCGCCCTGATCTTTCCCAAGTTCAGGGATTCCGTGGGGATGGTACCCACCCTGTCTGAAGAAAAACCCGTCACACAGGTGGTACAGGCGTCTGGGGGGTTGTCTCAGCCCTGGGGCCCAGTGTGCCCGAGGGTCCCGCCTGAGCGTAGTGTTCCCTGCGCCCCAGCTCATGAAGTGTGTGCGGCTGCCTCTACTGAGCCGCGACTTCCTGCTGGGCCACGTGGATGCCGAGAGCCTGGTGAGGCACCACCCTGACTGCAAGGACCTTCTCATCGAGGCCCTGAAGTTCCACCTGCTGCCCGAGCAGAGGGGCGTCCTAGGCACCAGCCGCACGCGGCCCCGGCGCTGTGAGGGGGCCGGGCCTGTGCTTTTTGCTGTGGGTATGGCTCCCCGCCCCTTTCCTTCCTGCCCTGTGCCTTCTGCTCCCCACCAGCACAAGCCCACCCCACCTGTGCCGGTCAGGTCCTGACCTGCCCCTCCGCCCCTCCATCCAGGGGCCTCTCCAGGAGCCCGGGGTGTGGCCCAGCAGTGGGATCCACTCACGAGTCCCGTCTCCACCTGCCCTCCCCAGGCGGTGGGAGCCTGTTTGCCATCCACGGAGACTGTGAGGCCTATGACACGCGCACCGACCGCTGGCACGTGGTGGCCTCCATGTCCACGCGCCGGGCCCGGGTGGGAGTGGCTGCGGTGGGGAACCGGCTGTATGCTGTGGGCGGGTAAGCCCGGAGGCTGGACTTGGGTCAGGTCTGGTGGGTGCCCCATGGGGACCGGCTGTATGCCGTGGGTGGGTAAGCCTGGAGGCTGGACTGGGGTCGGGTCTGGCGCATGCCCGCCAGGCCAGTCTTGACCTGCAGTGGGTTAATTCTGCTAGCTATGACGGGACCTCAGACCTGGCTACCGTGGAGTCCTACGATCCCGTGACTAACACGTGGCAGCCGGAGGTGTCCATGGGCACCAGGCGAAGCTGCCTGGGTGTGGCCGCCTTGCACGGACTCCTGTACTCGGCTGGCGGCTATGACGGGGCCTCCTGCCTGAACAGGTAGTAATGGGGGTTGGGGCCCCAGTGGCTTTGTAGGGTCCACCTCGCAAGAGGCGAGTTTGTGTCACCATCATGGAGGTCGTATCTGACGGGGTGTTAAAGGGGGTGATCTGCGAGGCCGCTTCACCCCAGGCCACGGCCACATTGGGCCTGAACTGGCTTTGCTGCCCCAGTCCCCTTTCCTCTCTGGGATCCCTACCTCCGGTCCAGAGGCTGGGCCCAGGTGGGTGTACGCCCAGGCTTTTCCAGGCAGCCAGGGGCCTGTGCCCACCAGCGGGTCCTGGCTGGTAGGACTTTGCGGTCTGAGTCTCTGTGACTCCTAGGGTAAGATTTCGGCCGTTCTGCTGGGGAGGGCAGGTCCTGGGGCCGGGACGCCTTTCTGTCTCTATTGAGCTGTGGCGGTCCTGGTGCCCACAGTGCCGAACGCTACGACCCCCTGACCGGAACGTGGACATCCGTCGCTGCCATGAGCACCCGGAGGCGCTATGTGCGAGTGGCCACGCTTGGTGGGTGATGGGGCCTGCCTGGGGGGGTCCCCACCTTCCCCCACCCTGGAAACCCCACTGCCAGCAGGAGTGCCACGGGCATGTTGACTTTCCGCAGATGGGAACCTGTATGCCGTGGGCGGCTACGACAGCTCCTCACACCTGGCCACTGTGGAGAAGTATGAGCCCCAGGTGCATAGTGCACCCCTCCTGGCCACCCCCTCCTGTGCGCTGCGGGGCCCTCCCCTCTCTGGTCACCCACATCCCACCCATTCCTGACACCCCACGCTGGAGTTGGGGCTGCGGCAGGGGAGGGATGCCTGTGGCGGGTCTGCCTCCAGCCCACACCCTTGCCCCCAGGTGAACGCTTGGTCGTCCGTGGCGTCCATGCTAAGCCGACGCAGCTCAGCAGGTGTGGCCGTGCTGGAGGGTGCCCTGTACGTGGCAGGGGGCAACGACGGGACCAGCTGCCTCAACTCGGTAGAGAGATACAGTCCCAAGGCCGGAGCCTGGGAGAGCGTGGCGCCAATGAACATCCGCAGGTCCGCAGTGGGGCTGCGCTGTGGGGAGGGGTTTCCCCACTTCAGGGGGCATGTCCCGCCCCCACTGCTTCTCGTGGCGCGGCCCCTCCCCCCGCACCCCTTCCTGCAGCCAGGGGCTCACCCCGCCTGCCCCCCAGGAGCACGCACGACCTGGTGGCCATGGATGGATGGCTGTACGCCGTGGGGGGTAACGATGGTAGCTCCAGCCTCAATTCCATCGAGAAGTACAACCCGAGGACCAACAAGTGGGTGGCCGCGTCCTGCATGTTCACACGGCGTAGCAGTGTGGGTGTGGCGGTGCTGGAGCTGCTCAACTTCCCGCCGCCGTCCTCGCCCACGCTGTCCGTGTCCTCCACCAGCCTCTGACCCCCCCAGCCCCAGAGGCCTGCAGCCTCCCACATGCCTTAAGGGGGCCGTGGCCCCCACCAGGGACATCTTGCATCTTCTGTTCACGTCTCTGCGTCCATTCCTTCGTGTCTATGTTTAGTTGTTTATTTATTTAGTTATTTATCTTATTTATTGAGGGGTGAGCAGTGCTGCGGCCGCCCGTCCTCCCCTCCGCTGCCTGCATGGCGGGCAGCCGGGAGTGACCAGGTCGGGGCCTCGCTGCCCCAGGGCCATTGCCTGCTCAGACCCTGCAGGCCGCGGAGCCAGAGGCCCTGGGGCTTTCCAAGCAGCTGCAGACCCCAGCTCGAATTTTGTACACGGCAGGGTCCCGGGAAGGGTGGGGAGCAGGTGTCCTTCCTGTCATCGTCTGCTTTGTGTCGTCTTCCCTGGATCTTGTAGTGGGTGCACACGTGTGCACTCGGGCCCCACACAGCAATACAATCCCAACTTGAACAATAAACACATTTCTGGGGCTTCCCAGGCTGAGCATCTCTCTGGCTTGTGGGGCAGCTGCGCAACTTTGGGTCCTATCTGGGGGTCCAGGGTGAGGGGCGTGGGCGGGTGGCCTGAGATGCTGCACCGGTGTCTGGGGGCTACAAGGCAGAGCTGTGCATCCAGGGAGGGTGGGGGCCATGGAGTCTCTCCCACTGTAGGTGGGGTTTGCCTGGGCTGGGTCCTGAGGCTGAGGTCCCCGCCACGTCTTGGGCTCTGGGGGTGCGGCGGGGGAGGACAGCACTGCCCCTGCGTATGCTGACTGTCCTGGCCGCCTAGGTGGCACGTGGCCTTCCAGAGTCCCCTTAAGCCTTGAGGACCCTGAGGGGTCTGGTGAGGGAGCCCAGGCAGGAGGGGAGGCTGGGGTGGCTCTGGGCACTGTCTCCTACGCTGGAATTCCTGCCTCAGCCCTCCCTGCAGTCACCGGTGACTCAGGCCGGCCAGGGTTTAGATGGAAACAGGATGTGTGTGCACATTGTTGGGGGGGTGCTGGAAGGTGGCCCCGATTTCACAAAGCCTGAGCACAGGCAAGTGGGGTGCCCCTTGCACACTGGAGGCCTTGTCTGGGCCAGAGGGGAGATCGCCCCAAGGCTGGCCCCTCGGTGTGGAGGGCCCAAGGCAGAGACCTGGACGGCTCAGGTAGGGGCCAGGCCTCTTCCAGAATGGCTCCACCCCCGCCCAGCCCTGGGTGACGGGCGGGACGTCCCAGAGCCCCGCCTGCCTGTGGGAGGCGGGGGCAGGAGGCTGTGGACAGGGACCCAGACTTGCCGACCTGCACGACTCTGGCCATGGGGAACAGCCACTGTGTCCCTCAGGCCCCCAGGAGGCTCCGGGCCTCCTTCTCCAGAAAGCCCTCATTGAAGGGAAACAGGTGAGCGGGGTGTGGGTGTGGCCACCTGGGCACGGGGCTCCCCCACCCGCTCCGGGGCCACGAGCTCCCTTGCCTTGTCCCCAGAGAGGACGGCGCACGGATGCCGGCTGGCCTGCTGGGCCCCGAGGCTGCTGGAAGCGGGGACGCCGCCGCCAACAAGCTCTTCCACTACATCCCGGGCACGGTGAGCGCGGCGCACGCGGTGGCTGGGGTCTGGGAGTGTGGCTCTGCCCGCGCGTGTGTGCCGCGTGTCCGTGCAGTTCAGGGTCTTCCCCTCGGCCCGGGGGGATTCAGACCCCCTTAGGTGAGGAGCGGACGCTGACTGCCCCGCCCTGGGGAGCTCATCCGGCCGAAAGTCTGAGCGGAGAGCGAAACCGCGACGCAGGACTGAGTCAGTCGGGAGCGAGCTGGGCGGGGCGGGCCGCGGGCGGGGCCTCCCGGGACCTCCTCCCGCAGGGGACCGGCGCACGCGTCTCTGTCGCTGCAGTGGGGCTGGGGTCGTGCTGGTCGTGTCACTTGACAGTAAGGGGCTTCAGGTGAGCAGTGAGCCAGCCGGCCACCTACCCGCGGCCTGTTTCTGACGGGATGTCCCGCAGGAAGCTGCTGCTGGATACGGCCGCCCTGTCCACAGCAACCCCTCTGTGCACGCAGGGCCTCCTCCCAGCCTGCCAAGGCCACGCAGCAAGGAGGCATCTCCCGAGCACACACTAGGCCACCTCTCCGTCGTGGAAGGAGCAGAAGAACCCCCATGCCCATCCCCCCGCCCAGGCCCCCATAGGACTAAGGGTCTTCACAGGGTAGATGCCCAGCCCCTTTCAGATGTGCCTGGTGCTGGGTTGAGGGAACAGGAGGAGGAACCCCCACGGCACCCCTGTCAGGCAGGCTGGATGCTATGTGCAGGCCCTAGGAGCGTCTGGGGGAGAGGACCCCTGCCCTGCACTCCTAGGTCCAGCAGCTGGTGTGGCCGTGCAGACCCCGTTGCCAACATGCCCCCGCCAGGCAGGAGGCTCGTGCCATACCCTCTCCTGACCTGCAGAGTTTCAGGGTTCCCTGCAGACAACAGGTGCTGGTTTTGGAAACCACACTGCCTCAGAGGAGTGGGCAGGCAGAGGGGGCCAGGCTGGCCTAGGGGTGGGGTCCCTTTGGCTGCATCTCAGACGCTACTCTCTCTGTCCAGGCCCAGGACATGCAGTGGGACCCTGGTAGGGTCCTATGAGGTGTGGTGGGTGGCCCTAGTGGTCCTCCCTTGCCAGGACATGGTAGCCAGAGAGGGAACCCGCTGAGCCTCAGGAAATGGGGCTGGGGGAGGAGCTCGGGGCCAGTCCTGGAGCCAGTGCTCCTCTGCCCTGTGCCTGGGCTCTGCACCCAGTGCTGTGAGCTGGCTCTGCCGGCTCCAGGCTGAGTCCTCCCTGGGGCCCCGAGGCTGAGCTGGGCTGCAGGGCTAGCTGTGTGGCCCTTCCTGGTCTGTGGCCTATTTTTCATAGGTGCCTACCCGGCATCAGTTCCCACGCTGGGTGTGGGTACAGGAGGCCCCACCCAGAGGCGGGAGGCCGGGAAAGCCTATGCGTCTGTCTGTTCACATTCCTGGGCCTGCTCAGGGGCAGCTAAGCTTGGCCAGGGCACAGCAGCACTGCAGGTAGCCCTTGCCAGCTCCTAGAGGGAACAGGACACCTTCCCACTTGCCCCTGAGCCTGTGGATCACAGAGCTCTCCAGCCCCAGGTTCACACCCGTCCCCTTTCTGATCTCTAGCCTGGTGATCAAAGCCTGCATTTGTAGAGGACTGTGCCAGGATTGGCTAAGTGTGGCATGGATGTGGATTCCTCTCCCCTCTCAGCACATGCAGTGATACCCACAGCACATCCCAGGCCCTGCCTTAGGCTCTGGGGACACAGAACTGAACGGAATAGACAACCCCTGTTCTCACGGTGCTCCCACTCCCAGACGATGGGGCAAATAAATAGAAGATCCAGTGAGAAGGGTGGGGTTGGTGCTAAGGAGAAAAACAGCGGGGACGGGTGCAGAGGATCAGGGAAGGCTGGAATTTTAGAGGGGCTTTCAGAAAAGGACCTCTTGGAGCAGGTGATGTCTGAGCAAAGCTGCAAAGCGGGTAAGGAAGGGGGTGGGGACTGAGCGGTCCCCGAAGCGGGAAGAGCACATGCAGTGGCCGGAGAGCGGGGGTCTGACCCCTCGGGGCACTGCCAGGACCCGGCTGTCACCTAAGCAAGTGGCCAGCACACACTCAGGGGATCGACCCCGGAAATCTCCTCACATCTTTCAGGCTGGGGGCTGGAAATGGGCGGCGCTGAGAACATTGACACTGAGGAAATTGACAAACGTTACAAATCAGGGCATTGGTGTGTTTCTGTGTCTGTTTTTTGTAGAACCAGGTGTTAAACGTTTACCAGCCAATACTGGAGACGTGGGAGGGTTTTGAGTGTTACCCAGACACCCCCAAATTCTTCTAACAAGTCTTCAGAGGTTGAATAACCAAAGACATGTCACACAGCTTAGGAAATAATGAAGATAGGATTTAATCCACTGAGTTCAAATCTCACCATCTCTACCACTAGACCAGGCAGCTCTGTGTGGGGAAGTGTGTCTGTGTGTGTGTGTATGCACGCACATGAGTGTATGCACAAGTGTGTATGTGTATGTGTGCATGTGTATGCACATGTGTATATGTGCGTGTGTGTGCACGTATTTGTGCACTGTGTATGTGTGCATGCATGTGTGTATGCATGTGTGTATATGCATGTGCAGACGTGTGTGCACACGTGTATGTGTATACGTGTGTTGGTGTATTGGTATGTGGATGTGTATGCATGTATGCACGTGTGTGCATGTGTGTGCAAGTGTACGTGTGCATGTGTGTATGTATGCATATGCGTGCATGTGTGTACACATGTGTATCGGTGTGCATGTGTGTATGTGTGCGCATGTGTACATGTGTTTGTGTGCAGTGCATGCATGTGTGTGTACATGTGTATATGTGTGCGCACATGTGTATATGTGCACATGACACGTGTATGTGTATACATGTGTGTTTTGGTGTATGTCTGTGTGTGGACATGTATGCATCTGTGTGTATGTGTGCAAGTGCATATGTGTGCACGTGTGTATCCATGCATATGCGTGAATGTGTGTGTACATGTGTGTGTACATGTGTGTATGCATCTGTATGTGTCTGTATTGTGTGGCATGTGTGTGTCTATGTGTACGTGTACGCATATGTGCGTGTATGCACGTGTATGTGTGTGTGTGCATATATGGATACATGCATGTTGCCTGTATGTGCATGTATCGGGGGTGTGTGCATGTACGTGTATGCAAACGTGCATGTGTGTATATATGTATGCACGTGTGTGTGTAAGTTCTGCCATGACTGTTTTCCTGTGGAGAGGCTGAGTGTGCAGGTTCTATGCCTGGGGGAGGCTGTTCTTCACATATATGCTGGGTGGCTGTGCACAGGCAGACCATGCCTATAGTCCTGTAGCTGTGTGGATGCCAGCGGAGGGGGTGGGGGGCCCAGGCAAGGCCCCTCCCCTGAGCGCCGCTCCTCCTAGGACATCCTGGACCTGCAGAACCAACGAGAAAACCTGGAGCAGCCGTTCCTGAGTGTGTTCAAGAAGGCGCGGCGGAGGGTGCCTGTGAGGAACCTGGGAAAGGTCATACATTACGCCAAGGTCCAGCTGCGGTTCCAGCACAGCCAGGTGGGGGCCGGGCCGGGCCGGGGGGAGCAAGCTGCGGGTGCAGCATCCCCACCAGCCTGGGGCTCCCCAGACCCTGCACTGACGACCCTGCTGCCCGCGCAGGACGTCAGCGACTGCTACCTGGAGCTGTTCCCCGCCCACCTGTACTTCCAGGCCCACGGCTCGGAAGGACTCACCTTTCAGGTGAGGCAGTGGGCGGCGGGGGTGGGGCCATGGCCACCCTTCCCTCCGTGGATCCCTGAAGCTCCTACCCTGTGCCTGGCAGGGGCTGTTACCACTGACGGAGCTGAGCGTCTGCCTGCTGGAGGGGTCCCGAGAGCACGCCTTCCAGATCACAGGTGTTTGGGATGCTCCCCGGGCCCCCAGAGGCACTCGTGACCCAGGACTTGGAGAGGGGCCTGCCCTGTGGGCTGTGGGACATGTTTGTGTATGTGTGTGCCCTCTCTGCCCCGCCCACAGGCCCGCTGCCCGCACCCCTCCTGGTGCTCTGCCCCAGCCGGGCCGAGCTGGACCGCTGGCTTTACCACCTGGAGAAGCAGACGGCCCTCCTTGGGGGGCTGCAACACTGCCACTCAGCACCGCCACAGGTCAGTGCCAGGGACCCCATGCCCCTCCCCACCCAGATCCTCGCAGCCTGCTCTGACCTCCTCCTCACAGGGGTCCTGTGGAGATGAGCTCCCCTGGACTCTGCAACGCCGCCTAAGCCGGCTGCGGACGGCGTCAGGGCACGAACCAGGCGGCAGCGCTGTCTGTGCCTCGAGGGTCAAGCTGCAGCACCTGCCCGCACAGGTGGGTGGGAGGTGCATGGGGCTGTAGGGGGACAGGAGGGGTGCCGGGTGCTGGGCAGGGCAGGGACTGGCCCTGGGTGCACAGCAGCTCAGCCCCCGCATCGTTTGACGCCCCCCACTCAGGAGCAGTGGGACCGGCTCTTGGTCCTGTACCCGACGTCCCTGGCCATTTTCTCTGAGGAGCTGGATGGGCTTTGCTTCAAGGTGGGCCCCTCCCCACTGTGGGCCCGCCCCAGGGAGGCACCTGTTTGGGGGTGGAAGGGGGCGGCCGTGCAGGAGGAACCTGTATTTCGGGGCCTGTTGAGACAGAGCGCGAGGCCCGCAGTCCTGGTCAGTCTGGTCTCCCCGTGACGTGGAGGAGCCCCTGCCCGCCCTGAGCTTCTCACCCTGAGGTTCTTGACCGTCACCCTGGGGCAGGCAGCACGGGGCTGAGAGCCCCTCCCGGGGACTCCCTCATGTGTGCCTGCCCGTGAGGGGTGTGTGTGCACACGTGTGTGTGCCTGTGTCCCCCAGGGTGGGCACCGGGAAGGGGGTGTGCACTCATGGTAAACTTCAATCACTGAGGAACAAACACAGGGCCCTCCCTGTGGTTCCCCCGGCCCAACTTCCTCTCTGGGGACCCCAGGAGGCCAGTCCTGTGGCTTTGTGTGTCTGCCCCTAGCCAGCGAAGGTCCCCCCGCCAGGGCTAGCAGTGGCCCCAGGACATATGGGACCCACTGGCCTCCCTCAGGGCGGTGGCCTCGGTGCCCAGCTCTCCAAGTACCCAGCCAAGCTCTGGAGGGCACGAGGGTGGGACGAAGCCAGGCGGGGCCCCGGGGCTGCCCCCACAAAGGCCTGGCCCTCAGTCTCCGCCCCCACAGGGGGAGCTCCCACTCCGTGCGGTCCACATCAACCTGGAGGAGAAGGAGAAGCAGATCCACTCCTTCCTGATCGAAGGTGGGGCCCTGACCCCAGTTCTGCCTCCTGCCTGGCCAGGCCATGGTGGGGCGGGAGCCTGGGGGACACCCGGCTCTTTAGTGGGGGTGCTGAGGGGTACACCCCACCCTGCCAGCCCCTCACAGCATCTGTGTGCCAGGCCCCCTCATCAACACCATCCGCGTGGTGTGCGCCAGCTATGAGGACTACAGCCACTGGCTGCTGTGCCTTCGTGCCGTCACCCACAGGGCGGGGGCCCCGCCGCTGCCTGGCGCTGAGAGCTTCCCAGGGCTGCAGGTGAGGCATCAGCAGGCCCCACAGCCCAGGTGCTGGGCAGTGGTAAAAATGGGGCAGCAGACCGGGCGTGGTGGCTCACGCCTGTAATCCCAGCACTTTAGGAGGCTGAGGCAGGCGGATCATTTGAGGTCAGGAGTTCGAGATCAGCCTGGCCAACTTGGAGAAACCCATCTCTATTAAAAATACAAAAAAAATTGGCCGGGCGCGGTGGCTCACGCCTGTAATCCCAGCACTTTGGGAGGCCGAGGCGGGCGGATCACGAGGTCGGGAGACCGAGACCATCCTGGCTAACACGGAGAAACCCCATCTCTACTAAAAAATACAAAAAACTAGCTGGGCGAGGTGGCAGGCGCCTGTAGTCCCAGCTACTCAGAGGCTGAGGCGGGAGAGTGGCAGGAACCCGGGAGGCGGAGCTTGCAGTGAGCCGAGATCTCGCCACTGCACTCCCGCCTGGGTGACACAGAGAGACTCCGTCTCAAAACAAACAAACAAACAAAAAATTAGCCAGGCGTGGTGATGCACCCCTGTAATCCCAGCTACTCAGGAGGCTGAGGCATGAGAATCGCTTGACCCGGGAGGCAGAGGTTGCAGTGAGCTGAGATTGTGCCACTGCACTTCGGCCTGGGAGACAGAACAAGACTCCGTCCCAAAAAGAAAAAAGCGGGGGCAGCAGGGTAGGTCCAGGCAGGGGCAGGTGGGGAGGGGGTCCAGCCCTCATTCACCCCCACTCACTGCCCACCCAGGTTACGGGCAGCGACCGAGGCTCACTGTCCTCAGGCGGACGGACCAGCTGGGACTCGGGGTGCCTGGCGCCCCCCTCCACACGCACCAGCCACTCCTTGCCTGAGTCCTCAGTGCCATCCACTGTGGGCTGCTCCTCCCAGCACGCACCGGTGAGTGCTTACAGGGTGGCAGACGAAAGTGGGACAGAAGACTGTCGGGTAAGTGTGTGTTGGGGACCCTGGTTCGTCAGGGGAACTCAGACTGGAGGGAGCCCCTTGCAGCCTCAGAGAGTTACACAGAAGAGGGGCCAAGGGGCTCTCTGTGGAAGGTGTGTGGTCCCCACAGGACCAGGCCAACTCTGACCGCACCAGCATTGGCCGACGGAGGACTGAGCTGAGACGTAACAGCAGCCGGTCACCCAGGAGCAAGGCCCGGGCAGAGGGCCGCGGCCCTGCCACCCCACTGCACCTGGACCTGACCCAGGTGGGCCCAGCACACCCACCCGGCCCCTGGCCTGGTTCCCACCATTCCGCACCACTGGCCTCTGTCTCTGGGCCTGGTTGTCCTGGCGTCACCCGGGGTGTCTTGCACTGGCCTCTGTCTCTGGGCCTGGTTGTCCTGGCGTCACCCGGGGGGTGTCTTGCACAGAGAAGGGGTGGCCTAGGCTGCTTCTGGCCGAGAAGCCCATCTCTCCCACCTCTGCCCTGCAGCTGAACAGGCTGAGCCTGGAGAACAGCCCAGACGCCCCTGACCACGCTTCGGAAACTTCACACTCACCCCTCTATGCTGACCCCTACACGCCCCCCGCCACCTCCCACCGCAGGGTCACCGATGTCCGGGGCCTGGAGGAGGTGAGGCCCCTGCTGGGCGACAGAAAGGGCGGGAGGTGCCTGCAGCCTGAGGTTGGGGAGGTCTAGACCGTGCCTCTCGGCCTGGGGTCTGGGGCTGCCCCGAGCCTGAGGTTTGTTCAGGCTCTGATGGGAGGTTGAGGTTCTGGGGGTCCCTGGATGCCACTGAGGCCCCAGCCCAGGCTCTCCTGGCAGTTCCTCAGTGCTATGCAGAGCTCACCTGGACCTGTGCCCTTGAGCCCACTCCCCTTGGTACCTGTGTCTGTGCCTGCCTCTGACCCCGGCTCCAGCTCCTCCGGCCCCTCGGGCCCCCACTTGCTCTCCAAGAAGGGAGTCATGCAGTCCAGAGCCTCTCAGAGACACCGGGGCTCAGCCAAGGACGGGGGGCCGCAGCCCCCAGACTCCCCTCAGCTTGTGAGTAGCAGTCCTCACGCCAGTGTGCCCTGCGCTCCGGGGTGCTGGGGGCGCTGGTGTGGGGCCTCCTGGGACTCTGAGGGAGCGGGGAGGGAAACAGGAGGACGGGGGCAGATGGAGACCGGGGAGGCCAGCAGGGAGGTGGGGAGACGGGACTTGGGGGGGAGAGCAGGGGGACGTGGGTGATGCCAACCCGGGGGGTGGGGATCTGCACATCGACCGGCCGTCTCCAAGCTCCCTGCCTGGGGCTGTACCTGGCTCTCAGACTGGCGGTTTGGGCTTCCCAGGTCTCCTCTGCCAGGGAAGGTTTGCCTGAACCCCGGCTGCCTCTGACAGGTGAGTGAGGGTCCTGCCTCCTGGGGTGAGTGCCTGTTGCCTCTCACAGGCTGACACATCTCTGCCTTCCCTCATAGATGGCTGGTCCTCCAGGAGGAGCCAGGGCCCCGGCTACGACCACCTCTGGGACGAGACTTTGTCTTCCTCCCACCGGAAGTGCCCCCAGCTTGGAGGGCCTGAGGCCAGTGCGGGTCTGGTGCAGTGGATCTGATGGCCACGGTGAGGCCGGCTCTCAGGACCACCCTCACCAAGCTCCAGGGTACCCGCCCCTCTAACCCACTTCAAATTACAAGTCAGGGTCTGAACCCAGTGTGATGGGGGGTCTCCGGGGCCCTGAGTTCAGAGCCTGTCCTCGGCTCCTGCTCCTCAGTGCCAGCAGCTGGGGCAGGGAGGGGATGCCCTGGCTGGCGAGGTGGGTCACAGGTCAGGGAGGTCCTGGCCATCCACAGGGTCGGCCCTCAGCTCAGCTCGCCAGGAGTTGGGGGGGAGACTCACTGGGAGTGGGAGGGCGGCATGGGCGTGAAGGTCGGAGGAAAGAGAAAGGTCAGCAGGGTCAGATGGTATGTGAGGTCAGAGGGCATGAGGGTCACAGGTCAGCAAGGTGTGAGGAGCACTGGCCAGGGTGTCCCAAGGAGGAGGGCAGGTGGGTCCTTGCATGGCCTGGGCATGCGCCATAGGGCAGCACGGGAGATGCTGACACCACCGGACAAGAAAGAACAAAAAGAGAAAAGAGAGAAGAGAAGAGAAGAGAAGGAAAGAGAGAGAGAGAACGAGGAAAAGAAGAAAGAAAAAGAAAAGAAAGAATTTTATTGGTGCCGTGTACACGTGTTCTCCGCTCAGCAGCCAGGATCTCCCACAGTCTTGAGGACCCTGCACACACTGCCTTGGCAGGACCCCCACCCGGGGACCCCCACCTGGCACCCAGCCAGGCAGCCCCCTTCCTCTGCCACCTTCGGCCCCTCACCGACCTTCCCAACTCGTCTCTGACTCCCCTTGGCCGTGGGCCCCCAGCTGCCCCACAAGAGCCGCCAGGACAACCCCAGGAGCCCAGCCCTCCGTCTGATGCCGCCAAATTCTCCCTCTGCACCTGCACCCAGGGCTTCCCAGGGAGGGGCTCGCAGCTCTGCCACAGACCCCCACCCTGCAGGGGCCGCCGGGCTGCCTTCACTGTCTCAGGCCTGAGCTCAGAGAGGCCTTGGCCACAGTCCCTTGAGGATCAAGAGTGATGGGCCTTGGAGCCCTTGGCAGCCCGGCCCACCTGTGAGGAGGCTGCCCTGTGTCCTCGCCCCTCCGTTTGCCCAGAGCTCCAACCAGAGCCTCTCGCTGCTCAGACCCCTCCAGGGTCCAAGTCCTGTCCTGCCACTCAGCCCCCACTGCATCCCGGAAGAAATGCAGGGTGTGGTTAAATGTGATTTCAGATAAACAACAAATAACTTCTTAGTAAAATGACCTCCCCACTATTGCATGTCTGAAATTAACCAAATGCCCTGTGTTCTCATCTGTGAATCTGGCCACCCTCCTATCCAGCCACCTGCCTCCCTCCACCCACCCAGACTTTAGCACCTTCCCTCCCAGGCGTGGGGAGTGGCCATGGCCACTGGCTGGATCCTCAGGTGAGTCCGAGGGAGCAGCACCAGGACACGCCCCCCTCCTGGACACCGTAGAAGACAGGGGTCAGAGGGCTCGGGCAAGGGTGGCACCTCGTCCCGTCCTGGGTGCCTGTGGTCATCTCCTCATCCCGCATCTCCCTGGCCCGGGCCTGGCTCCTAGGAGCTGGGGCTGTGGCGCTCTTGCCCCACCTGCCGGCGGAAGTAGCGGATGGCAGAGATGGTGCCGATGTTGGCCAGCAAGACTGCAAGAGAAGCACAGGGTCTCCTGAGGGCCAGCTTGGCTGTGACCACTGTCTGCCCACAAGACCCAGCCCTCAAAGGGCGGGCTAGGCCGGTGCGGCCAGGGCCGCAGCTCAGCCTAGGAGGAGCAGGTCAGGGGAGAGCCCTGGGGCCCCCATGCACCCCTCGTCCTGCCAGTGCCCCTCGGTCTGGCTTCTAGCCACAGCTCCCTCTGCCCCCAGCACCCGAACCTGTTTTCCAAGCGTCTGGGGTGTGCAGATCTGACGTCCTCACAGCCCAGGTGGCAAGGGCTACAAACACCAGGCACATGTCATTCTGGCTGAAGGCAAATGACGGGACAGGCCCCCGGAGCTCCGCTAGGAGAGAAGCTCACCGTCAGCCCCATGGCTGCACTTAGAGACGGCCCCGCACATGCCCGCCCGGAACTCCCTGCACCGCCCCAACCCCGGGAACTGCCTCCCCCCCAATCCTGGGAACCGCCTCCCCCCCAATCCTGGGAACCGCCTCCCCCCACAACCCCGGGAACCGCCTCCCCCCACCCCAACCCTGGGACCCGCCTCCCCCCACCCCAACCCCGGGAACCACCTCCCCCCCAATCCCGGGAACCGCCTCCCCCCCAACCCCGGGAACCGCCTCCCCCCACAACCCCGGGAACCGCCTCCCCCCCCCCCCAACCCTGGGAACCACTTCCCCCCCCAGTCCCGGGAACCACCTCCCCCCAAATCCCGGGAACCGCCTCCCCCCCAACCCCGGGAACCGCCTCCCCCCACCCCAACCCTGGGAACCACTTCACCCTCCAATCCTGGGAACCACCTCCCCCCCAATCCCGGGAACCGCCTCCCCCCGAATCCTGGGAACCACCTCCCCCCCAATCCTGGGAACCGCCCCCCCCAATCCTGGGAACCACCTCCCCCCCCAATCCCGGGAACCACCTCCCCCCCCAATCCCGGGAACCACGTCCCCCCCAATCCCGGGAACCGCCTCCCCCCCCAATCCCGGGAACCGCCTCCCCCCCCAATCCTGGGAACCGCCTCCCCCCCAATCCCGGGAACCACCTCCCCCCAACCCCAGAAACCCCCTGCTCCCTCCAACCCAGGGAACCGTCTGCCTTGCACATGCCCACCCCAGGGACCGCCTCCCCCCCCAACCCCCAGGAACCGCCTCCCCCCAACCCCGGGAACCGCCTGCCCCCAATCCCGAGAACCACTTCCCCCCCCATCCCGGGAACCACCTCCCCCCCAATCCCGGGAACCACTTCCCCCCCCAATCCCGGGAACCACTTCCCCCCCAATCCCGGGAACCGCCTCCCCCCAACCCCAGAAACCCCCTGCTCCCTCCAACCCAGGGAACCGTCTGCCTTGCACATGCCCACCCCAGGGACCACCTCCCCAACCCCAACCCCGGGAACCACCTGCCCCCCAATCCCGGGAACCGCCTCCCCCCCAAACCCCGGGAACCGCCTCCTCCTCAATCCCGGGAACCGCCTCCCCCCCAACCCCGGGAACCGCCTCCCCCCCCCAACCCCGGGAACCGCCTGCCCCCAATCCCGGGAACCGCCTCCCCCCCCAACCCCGGGAACCGCCTCCCCCCAATCCCGGGAACCACCTCCCCCCCCAACCCCGGGACCCGCCTCCCCCCAACCCCGGGAACCGCCTGCCCCGCACACGCCCGCCCTGGGAACCGCCTGTCCCAGACACGTCCACCCTGGGACATGTCTGTCGTAAGAGACATTTGTCCTGGACACGTCTTCCCGGGAACTGCCTGCCCCGGGGGCCGCCTGCCCCGGAAACCACCTGCCCTGGACGTGTCTGTCGGAGTCACATCTGCCCCATGCTTCCTCTGCCTGAGACTTGGGTGACCTGGTTGAGTTGGGCCAGTCTGGGGGGACTGCCTGTGGAGCCCCCATTTTCTGGTCTGTGAAGCATCTCCCAGAGGAGATGAGTGTGAGATGTCGCCTCGAAGATGCCTGACCCTGAAGGCAGCGAGGCCGGGGCGGGAACCCTGCCAGAGGCTGGGGGAGGGACGCTGTCGTCCCGTGGGCCCGAACACAGGGCAACAGCCAGTGCAGAGCCAGCCCCCTGAACAGCCCGGGCGCCTGGCCTGGGCCACCCCGTCTGGACTGTGTCCTGGGGTGACTGGGGGCTGGTCCCCCACGCTCCCCTGCCAGGGGATGACCTGAGCCCTGCCTGCCCCTCCCCAGTGGTCCCCTCCCTGGCCAAGCTCCCTGGACAGTGTTTGCCTGGGACCTGGACGGGGATCCGAGAGCACGTACCTGCCCGCCTAAGAGCCAGGTGGAGCCGCTCTACTGTGGCTGGCTTGAGGGGGGTCCCCGGCCCCGCACCCTGGAAGGCCGACCTGGGAGGCTCCGGGGCCTGCAGCTGGGGCAAGACAGCCGGCCCTAGCACGCCCTCAAGCCTGTCGTCCCCGAAGAAGTGTTCATAGACCTCAGGGATGGAGATGGGCACAGGGTCTCCAGGTACGGGGGCTGGTACAGGATCAGCTCTTGGGAGTGGCGCCGGGGACCCCCGCTGCCTCGGCCTCTGGGCTCCAGCGTCTTGGAAGAAGAATTCGCACATGTCCGGCCACTGGATGTCTGCCAGATCCTGACCGGCTGCTGCCGCCTCAGCATCCTCGTCCTCCTCGATGGTGTCACAGAAGAAGAACTCGTAGGCCTCCGGGAGGGTCACGGCAAAGCTGCGCCCAGGTCGGGCCCTCATCACGGCAGAGGGAGGGGGGCGAGGCAGGTGCTTGAGGATCCGAGGCTGGTGGGGCCGGGGAACGACAGCCACAGCATCCCAGGCTCCGGGTCCCCCGTGGCCCCCAGTTGCTGTCCGGGGGGCTGAGGGCCTGGCTGTGGCCGATGGGGCCAGGCCTGAGGCCTCTCCTGGGCCTGGCTTGTTGGGGCCGGGCCCAGCCACAGAGAAGCGCACTTTCTTCTTCTTGGGGACTTGGGTGAGACCCAGTGCGGGCTCCCCAGAGCGGTATCCAGGGGCCCCGGCTGAGGGCGCAGACACAACCGCCTCCGTCTCCACATCAGGCCCAGCTCTGCGGGTGGGAGACCAGGCGGGGCCAGCGGCGTCAGCTGTGGGAACAGGGGTAGACACAAGCCCACTGGACTCGGTCACCCTCGGCATAGCCTCTGAGACAGATGGAGATGAAGCCACCTGTAGCTTAGCCACTGGGCCTGCTGTCGGCAAGGCCATGTCCAGGCCGTGCTCGGAGGCAGGTGTGGACACAGCCGTGTCCGTGTCAGGTTGCAGCTTGGAGACGGGTGTAGACAGGGCCACACTGGACTGAGGCTCAGAAGTCAGTGTGGACACAGCCATGTCAGGTTGCGGCTCGGAGGCAGGTGTGGACACAGCCAGGTCTGACTTAGCCCATGAGACACCTGGGTGGGCTTCCTGGACAGGTGTGGACCCCGTGTGCAGCTCAGCTCGGGGAGGGGCTCTGATCTGGTCTGTGCCTTGCTCAGTCACAGGGACGGGTGTAGATAGGCCCAAATCTGGCCCTGGCTCAGGGGCTCCTGTAGGGCCTGGCCCCAGCTCCTCCTGCCTGGCTTTGGCCGTCAGCTTTGCCGTCTCAGGACTGGCCGCGGGGAGCAGCGGGGAGCCCGTCCGGGCAGAGGTAGAGGCCCCTGCGTGCCCACCCCCCTTGGCACCCACAGCTCGCCTCTTCTTCCGGCTGGGGCTCCGTGGTGGGCCTCCAGGGCTATCGGGGGGCCTCTGAGAGCCAGTGCTGTGGCCAGGGGACTCGGGACTCCGAGGGGGCTCACCAGGGGGCCGTGGGGCAGGGCCCTGCAGAAGCCTCTGCATCTGGTCTCCAGAAGACGCCGGACCAGGGCGGGATGAGCACTGGCCGGGAGGGCTGGCGCCGGGGCCGAGGGACGGTGGAGCCTCTGCCCGTGTGGACGTGCTGGGTGTCTGCTGACCGGTCCCCAGGGCCAAGACAGGCTCACACAGAGACCTGCTGACCAGCTGCTGTGTGGCCACGTCCTCCCCCTCGCAGCCCCGCCAGCTCCGCCCTCCTGCAGCTGGCTGCCCAGTTGGGAGAGGCGGGGGCCTGGGGGGACTGCTGCCACTGCTGTCCCCTTGGTCAATGTCACTGGACAAGGGCTCGTCCCCAGAGGCCAGGCCAGCCTGCAGGAGGCCACACTCATCGGCAGTGGCTGAGAACTCAGCCCAGTCCTGGTCACTCAGCTGGACGCTGTACTGGAAATTTTCCATGTGGGGTCAGCAGAGGCACTGGAGGGTAGCAGAATGGGTCCAGTGGGGTCTTCGTGGGTTCAGGCCCCAGGCACTACACTGCACATGCGGCTCCTGCCGCACGAGACCCGGGGGTTCCACCGCCTCGGGGCTCCATCTGGGCCCTGAAAGGAAGAGAACATCTCGAGGGGAGGGTCGCGCTTCCTTCAAACGTAGTGGTGATGATTTCCAAGTTAGAAGATCCCCAGCTCCCATGACCCTAATTCCCAACGCACCCCAAATGATAGCTGTGTGATGATTACATCACATCGTGTGTTACGTTTCTAGAATCTAGGATGATTTTCTACCAGTGAAGTTATAAAACCAGCCGCCCTCAGGGTCGAACGCTCAGTTTCCCATCACACCTTAGCTGGGGCGGCCTCACTTCCTCCACCTTCTGCCAGAGCTGTCTTTACACGGCAAAGCACCTTTCAGGGTCCACCCAATGGGACCAGTGCGCTCGGGAGGCGGGCGGCCCTGGCCCATCCTAGGGCGCCCCAGCTGGCAGCCGGCCACAGGAGAGGTTTGCAGGGCCCAGCAGGTGCCCAGCCCTCGGTGATGACCTTCCGATCGCATTGGCTGGGCCAGGCTATTCTCTGAGCTCCAGGTGGTGCTCACCAGAGCTGGCCCCGGTCAGCAGGGAGAGCCTGGGCAGGAGGTGCAGGGTGCAATGGGTCTCTTGACCCAGCAACCACCTCGGGCCGTCCTCGAGGTCTGCAGCACAACCCAGGCCTGCCTGGCTGCTCAGGGTGCCTTCCTTTGCCCCATTTCAGAGAAGCAAGGAGAGCCTAGCCAGCTGTCGGGTCTACCCCTACTGACCTCGGCCTCAGGTCAGCCCCTCTGGACCCAGGGGGTAGGAAGTCCCTTTGGCAGGGACAGAGTCCTGAGACGGAGGCCAGGGATGGTGGCTTCCCGCCCACTGACCTTCGCCCTCCTCTCTGGTCTCTGGAGAAACCTCTGTGGGGGTTGTTGCCATTGGGACCCCTTGGGTCAGGAGCAAGCAGCTGACCTTGTCCTACCTGGGTCCCGGCGGCCAAGCTGGGGGTCTGAGCTGCCCATCCCAGGGCGGCATGGTGCTAGGCTGGCTGCACAGGCTCCACCCCCGTGCCAAAAATACCGCGTCCCTGTGGTCACACGTGACTTGTGCCAGCCATCAGGGTCCAGGCCACAAATAGATGGCATTTGAGGGCCCTCCAGCTACAGTACGTGAGAACGACTTCCTGGCACGGGGCCGGGCCGAGGTGAGGTCAGACACAGGCCGGAGGACGCTGACCTGCAGGCAGCTCCGTTCCCGTGCTTCCGCCACCCACAGTGAAACCTCAGACCTGCCCTCCCTGCCACCCCTGGAATGTTCCTGGCCTGCTTTTGAGATGGCCTCTGTGTCCTGGCCAGGGCTTGTGCCTCCCTGTCCTGACCTCCGGGGCTGATGTGAAGGCTCATGTGTAGCCACACAGCCAGGGAGCGTCAGGGTCAGGTGTCCCCACGCCCAGCTCTGCTCAGCTGCACCCTCCAGGCTGTCCTGACCTTGGGGTTCACGGTGCCCATTCCCAGGCCGGTTCCGAGCCAGGGGACAAGAAGACAGGGCAAGAGATCCGACAATAAACATCCAATCTAACAGGCAGATGAGCTCAGCTCCGACGGCAGCTCTCCCGAGAAGGAAGTAGGGAGAGGGGTGGCTGGGGGGGCCAGGGATCTCTCTAAGGAGGGGTTTGGACCCGGAAGTTCTTGGGAGTCCAGGGCACAGGACTAGGAGACTGGGGCCTGCACTGTGAGGGGTGGCAGCGAGAGCTGGGCGTGCGGAAAGTGCCGCCTGGTGCCACACGATGCTTTTCCAGACAGTAGCTACCACAAGGCCGCAGGACACGGCGTCCCGCCACCCAGGGCCAGCCTGACCTGAGCTTTCACAAGTGGAATCGCACCCTGCATCCCTTTCTGCGTCTGCGTCCTCGGGTCCACGCTGCGCTCGGGAGACAGCTGCCGTGCGGACGAGGCCGTCCTGCGTGAATGCCGCACGCGGCTGTGCCGTTTCCCGTGGGTGGTGATGTGGGTAATTTCCAGTTTGCAGCTACCACACGCGGTGTGGCCGTGAATGTCTGGAAACGCTCCTTTCAGCAAACCTCTCGCATTTCCAGGACGCGTGGGGTCAGCGTCAGAAGGTGCCGCCCCGTTCGCCAGGCGAGGCTGGAGTTGTGCAGGAGCTGCACGTCTGCTTCTGGGTGGCACCTCTCGGCTCTGGCCGCCTCCCTGTGCCTCCTCCTTTGGACGAGCTCTTCATTGAACTCTTGTACTGGGGGATCTTCTCCCTCTCTGCCTCCATGTTCCACCCTCTGAACGGTACCTTGTTTGCTTGTTTGAGACGGAGTTTCACTCTTGTTGCCCAGGCTGATGTGAAATGGCAAAATCTCAGCTCACTGCAACCTCCGCCTCCCAGGTTGAAGAGATTCTCCTGCCTCAGCCTCCTGAGGAGCTGGGATTAACAGACAGGCGCCACCACACCTGGCTAATTTTGTGTTTCTAGTAGAGACGGGGTTTCTCCATGTTTCCCAGGCTGCTCTCAAACTCCTGACCTCAGGTGATCCGCCCACCTCGGCCTCCCAAAGTGCTGGGATTACAGGTGTGGGCCACCACGTCTGGCCTATTCCCTCTTTTTTTTTTTTTTTTTTTTTTTTGTTGTTGACACAGAGTCTCACTCTGTCGCCCAGGCTGGAGCACAGTGGTGCGATCTCGGCTCACTGCAACCTCCGCCTCCCAGGTTCACGCCATTCTCCTGTCTCAGCCTCCGGAGTAGCTGGGACTATAGGCGCCCGCCACCATGCCTGGCTAATTTTTTTTGTATTTTTAGTAGAGACAGGGTTCACTGTGTTAGCCAGGCTGGTCTCAATCTCCTGACCTCGTGATCCACCCATCTCCGCCTCCCACAGTGCTGGGATTACAGGCATGAGCCACCACGCCTGGTCTATTCCTTCATTTAAAAAAAAAACTTCATTGTGTTGCCTTTCACGCTCGGCTCTGCCACACACCTGGCGTTGACTTTTGCGGACGGTGGGAGGTGGGGGGCACGGGGCTCCTCTCTGTCTTCACGTGGACGCCCAGCTGATCCAGCACCACATCCTGGGTGGGCATCCAGGCCCACGTGGACCATCACGAGATGAGAAGGCTTTGGGGCTTGGGACAGGAAAGGCAGGGAGGCCCATGGCAAGGCAGGGAGCTGTGGGAGGAGGTCTAGGGCTGCGGAGGGAAGGGCCCTACCCTGAGGCCTTTTCACACCAGCTATCAGTGGAGTTGGCCTGAGGCTTCAGCGGGAAGCCCTTCTCTGCGCTCCAGCCCAGTCGTGAACCTTCCTGGTGGGAGCGGCAGGGGGATGGCGGCTGTAGGATGAGGAATAGCCAGGGCCCCCCTGCACTTCAGGCAGCAGCACCCCTCAGGCCGGGGAGGAAGAAGAACCCAGGTCTATGGTGGAGGCAGAGAGGAGCCCCCCGGGCCTGCCGGGCAGAGTCCCCTGGGAGGACGGGGCATGCTGTGCCCCCAGCGGCCACCAGAGGGCACCAGGCCCCCACTGCGCAGGGACGGGGTTGGCTCTGCGGCTCCTGCCCTGGTCAGGGGGTCCCGGGCCCTGCCCCTCGTCTGGGCGGGCAGGGGGCGAGAAGGGCGCCTCTTGGGGGGTTACTAGGCTCCCCTTCCTGAAGCCACGTAGCCCTGGTGGAAGCCCTGGACCCTGCGGCAGTCAGGGAGCAAGACCGAGTTTCACTGTGTCGCCCAGGCTGGAGTGCAGCGGCGCCATCCCAGCTCCCTGCAGCCTCGACCTCCCAGGCTCGAGCGATCCTCCCGCCTCAGCCTTCCGAGTAGCTGGGACCACAGGCCCCATCGCCAAGCCCGGCCTCCTTTTCAGTTTTTAGAGCTTTATTGAAGTATAATTAACACGTAATACACTCCAAGTATTTATTTATTTACTGTTTGAGATGGAGTCCCACGCTGTCGCTCAGGCTGGAGTGTAGTGGCTCCATCTCGGCTCACTGCAGCCTCCGCCTCCCAGGTTCCAGTGATTCCCCTGCCTCAGCCTCTCAAGTAGCTGGGACTACAGGCGCCCGCCACCATGTCAGGAGAATTTTTGTATTTTTAGTAGAGATGGGGTTTTGCCATGTTAGCCAGGCCGGTCTCAAACTCCTGACCTCAAGTGACCTGCCCGTCTTGGCCTCCCAAAGTGCTGGATGACAGGCGTGAGCCACCACGCCCGGCCCACTTCGACTATTTAAAGTGTGCAGTTTGCTAGGTTTGGACACGTATACCCCTGGGAGCCCCACAAACATCTCCGACACTCCCAGATGTTCCTTCGGCCCCTTGGTGATTCTTTCCCTCCCCACGCTCAGGCAACCACGAATCTGCTGTTCCGGCAGAGTAAGTCGCGCTGGCTAGAATCATCCACGGGGCCCTCCTTGTACAGGACAGAAGAGTAGGACACGCCTGTCCTCGGTGACAGCGTTTCTTAGACGCTCACCCACACTGTGGTGTATGCTCATTGTTACTTTTTATAAAAAGTGTTCCGTTGTTGGATACACTGCAATTTCTGTATCCATTCCTCTGTTGAAGGACATTTGGGTTATTTCTAGTTTGGGGCTCTCACAGGTAAAACTGCCATGAACATTTGTGTACAAGTGTTCGCAGTGTGAAAGGAAAATGAATCTTGGGATCCCCCAAATCACTGAGCCAAACGGAAAAGTCAAGCTGGCAACTGCTTAGGGCCAACCAGCCTTGTGTTCTAGTCTTTAAAAAGACAGCTAAGATTTAAAAAAATAAAAAAACTGCCTAACTCCCTCAGGATGTGTTCACAGGGAAATTCCCTGCAGACACAGGAGGGACAGAATTCCAAGCCATTCCTCTGCTCTGCTCACTGAGATCAAGGAACATCCGATGGCTTTCTTGGGAAAGGCTAATCAGACACAAAAGAATGCGACCCTTTGTTTTACCACCTGTGACCTGGAAGCCGTCTCCCCTCTTCAAATTGTCTCAACTCTTGGGACTGAACCAATATACATCTTACACATATTACTCACATATTATTGAAGTCTCGTGTCTTCCTGAAATGTAGAAAACCCGGCCGTACCCCAGCCACCTCGCGCACGTGTCGTCGGGACCTCCTGAGGCTGTGTCATGGGCACGTCCTTAACCTTGGCAAAATCAACTTTCTTTTTTTTTTTTTTGAGACAGATTCTCCCTCTGTCGCCCAGGTTGGAGTGCAGTGGCGCGATCTCGGCTCATTGCAAGCTCCACCTCCCAGGTTCACGCCATTCTCCTGCCTCAGCCTCCCGAGTGGCTGGGACTACAGACGCCCGCCACCGCGCCCAGCTAATTTATTCTGTATTTTTAGTAGAGACGGGGTTTCACCGTGTTAGCCAGGATGGTCTCGATCTCCTGACCTCGTGATCCACCCACTTTGGCCTCCCAAAGTGCTGGAATTACAGGCGTGAGCCACCGCGCCCGGCCGGCAAAACCAACTTTCCGAATGGAGTCAGACCTGTCTCAGATACGTGGGGGTGGCGGTGGAGACACAGCTTTCCTTTCTCTTGAGTACATACTCAGAACTGGAGTGGCTGGGTCATGTGATAGGTATATATTTAACTTTTTGAGAAACTGCCAAACCATCTTCCAGTGTGGTTGTAGAATTATTTATTCCCACTAGAGGTTCCAGGCTCCGTGTCCTCGCCCGCTCTCAGCGCTGAAAGCTTTGTAATTCAGTCATTCCAGAAGGCGCTCATTCTGGTTTTAATTTGCATTTCCCTAACAGTGAATAACACCGGGCATCTTCTCACGTGTGCATTTGTTATCCATATATCTTCTTTGGTAAAAAGATTGATCAGATATTTTGTCCATTTTATTTTATTTGAGACAAAGTCTCGCTCTGTTGCCCAGGCTGGAGTAAAGTGATGAGATCTTGGCTCATTGCAACTTCCACCCCCCGGGTTCAAGCGATTCTCCCACCTCAGCCTCCTGAGTAGCTGGGATTACAGGTGCCTGACACCACACCTGGCTAAATTTTGTATTTTTAGTAGGGACGGGGTTTCACCATATTGACCAGGTTGGTCTCAAACTCCTGACCTCAAGTGATCTGCCTGCCTTGGCCTCCCAAAGTGCTGGGATTACAGGTGTGAGCCACTGTGGCTAGCCTATTTTGTCCATTTTAAAAGTTAGGTTGTGGCCTGGTGCTGTGGCTCACACCTGTAATTCTAGCACTTTGGGAGGCTGAGGCAGGTGGATTGCTTGAGGCCAGGAGTTTGAGACCTGCCAGGGCAACATGGCAAAACCCTGTCTCTACAAAAAATTAAATTAGAAATAAAAATCAGGTTGTTTTTTCTTATTTTTGAGTTTGCAGAATTCTTTTTTTTTTTTTTTTTTTTTTTTTTTTTTTTTTTTTGAGAGTTTCACTCTTGTTGCCCAAGCTGGGGTGCAGTGGCACAATCTCAGCTCACTGCAACCTCTGCCTCCCAGGTTCAAGCAGTTCTCCTGCCTCAGCCCCCTGAGTAGCTGGGATTATAGGCACGTGCCGTCACGCCCTCCCACTAAGTTTTTTGTGTTTTTAGTAGAAATGAGGTTTCGCCATATTAGCCAGGCTGGTCTCAAACTCCTGACCTGAGGTGATCCACCCATCTCGGTCTCCCAAAGTGCTGGGAGTAGAGGTATGAGCCACTGCACCCGGCCCAGAGTTCTTTATATATTCTGCATGTAAGTCTTTTATCAGATATGTGATTTATTTTCTTCCAGCCTATGGTTTGTCTTTTCTTTTCTTTTTTTTGAGATGGCATCTTGCTCTGTCGCCCAGGCTGGAGTGCAGTGGCGCGATCTCAGCTCACTGCAACCTCCGCCTCCCGGGTTCAAGTGATTCTCCTGCCTCAGCCTTCTGAGTAGCTAAGACTATAGGCACCCACCACCACAGCCGGATAATTTTTGTATTTTTAGTAGAGACAGGGTTTCGCCCTGTTGGCCAGGCTGGTCTTAAATTCCTGACCTCAGGTGATCCACCCACCTCAGCCTCCCAAAGTGCTGGGATTATAGGCAGGAGCCACTGTGCCCAGCCTTTTCATTTTTTTAGCATTGTCTTTTGAAAAACAGTTCATGCTTAACAACGAGGATGCACAAAATTTTTTTTAAAAAGAAGAAGAGGGCCGGACGTGGTGGCTCAAGCCTGTAATCCCAGCACTTTGGGAGGCCGAGACGGGTGGATCACGAGGTCAGGAGATCGAGACCATCCTGGCTAACCCGGTGAAACCCCGTCTCTACAAAAAATACAAAAAACTAGCCGGGTGAGGTGGCGGGCGCCTGTAGTCCCAGCTACTCGGGGAGGCTGAGGCAGGAGAATTGCGTAAACTCGGGAGGCGGAGCTTGCAGTGAGCTGAGATCCAGCCACTGCACTCCAGCCCGGGCGACAGAGCAAGACTCCGTCTCAAAAAAAGAAAAAGAAGGCCGGGCGCGGTGGCTCAAGCCTGTAATCCCAGCACTTTGGGAGGCCGAGACGGGCGGATCACGAGGTCAGGAGATCGAGACCATCCTGGCTAATATGGTGAAACCCCGTCTCTACTAAAAAAAAAAATACAAAAAACTAGCCGGGCGAGGTGGTGGGCGCCTGTAGTCCCAGCTACTCGGGAGGCTGAGGCAGGAGAATGGAGTAAACCCGGGAGGCGGAGCTTGCAGTGAGCTGAGATCCGGCCACTGCACTCCAGCCTGGGTGACAAAGCGAGACTCCGTCTCAAAAAAAAAAAAAAAAAAAAGAAAAGAAAAAAGAAAAAGAGAAGTTATTTTAATAAAGTCTAATTTGCCCATTTTTCTTGATATATTATTCTTTTAGTGTTGTATCTAAGAAATCTTTGCCTAAAGGTCACAAAGATTTTTAAAGTTTTCTCCAAAAAGTTTTATGGTTAGATTTTGCATTTAGGGCTATGATCTATTTTTAGTTAATTTGTATATATGATGTGAGGTAAGAATCTGTTAATTTATTTGCATATGGATATCCAATTGTTTTTGAACCACTGTTGAAAAGACTCTCCTGGCCGGGTGTAGTGACTCACGCCTGTAATCCCAGTACTTTGGGAGGCTGGGGTGGGTGGATCACAAGGTCCGGAGTTGGAGACCAGCCAGACCAACATGGTAAAACCCTGTCTCTACTAAAAATACAAAAATTAGCCGGGCGTGGTGGTGTGCACCTGTAATCTCAGCTACTCAGGAGGCTGAGGCAGGAGAAAATGCTTGAATCCAGGAGGCAGAGGTTGCAGTGAGCCGAGATGGCACCATTGCGCTCCAGCCTGGGTGACAGAGGAAGACTCCATCTCAAAAGAAAAAAGAAAAGAAAAGAGAAGACTTTCCTTTCTCTACTGAATTGTCTTTGTACCTTTGTCAAAAGCAGCTGACCATCCATCCATGGGCTGGCCCTTTTCTAGAGTTCAGGGTTGATTGTTTCTGGAGTTCTGGGTTGATTGTATCTGGAGTTCTGAGTTGACTGTTTCTGGAGTTCAGGGTTGATTGTTTCTGGAGTTCAGGGTTGATTGTATCTGGAGTTCGGGGTTGATTGTTTCTGGAGTTCAAGGTTGTTTCTGGAGTTTGGGATTCATTGTTTCTGGAGTTCAGGGTTGATTTTTTTCTGGAGTTCAGGATTGACTGTTTCTGGAGTTCTGGGCTGATTGTTTCTGGAGTTCTGGGCTGACTGTTTCTGGAGTTCAGGGTTGATTTTTTTCTGGAGTTCTGGGTTGACTGTTTCTGGAGTTCTGGGTTGATTGTTTCTGGAGTTCTGGGCTGACTGTTTCTGAGTTCTGGGTTGACTGTTTCTGGAGTTCTGGGCTGACTGTTTCTGGAGTTCTGGGCTGACTGTTTCTGGAGTTCTGGGCCGATTGTTTCTGGAGTTTGGGGTTCATTGTTTCTGGAGTTGACGGTTGATTTTTTTATATTAAAAAAGAAAGTTTTTATTGGGGCAAAAAAAGTCAGTTTATCTGATGTGTTTCTTAGTAATGGAATTTTGGGTAAGAACAAAAGCGGGCTCTGGGACTCACATTGCTTTGGGGGAGGCTAAGGCTTCCCAGAGTCCCTTGTCCCTCCCCACTTTGGGCACTTAGGGGTGGGGCTGGGAAGTGAGAGGGACAAGGCAGGGAATGATTGATTAAAGCTAACGAGCAGACAGAAGGCACTGGTGGGTCATATCTCAGGCCTGGAAGAGGGAGGGCGTGGGCCAGGCCCCATGTAACACCAGGGGCTCCTTGGCATCCAGGCTTGGCCTCTAGTCCTTTCCCTTCCCTTTCTTGGCTTTGGCCTTGGCTTTGGTCTTGGGGGTGCAGGGCTTCATGACGCGGATGGTCTCCTGGCACTGGGCATTGTAGCGCGCCTTCTTCAGTGTGCCTTGGCGGACTTTGGTGCCTGTGTCCCCATCACACGTACCCCAATTCTCAAACTTGTACTTGCAGTCGGCTCCAAACTCCTTCCAGTTGCAGGGCACCCTGCACCGGGTGCGCTGGGTCTAGCCCCGCAGGTGCCCTCGTGGAAACCCACACTGCAATCCTTGCTGCTGGGGGTGCAGGGCCCCCAGGCACACTCACTCCCCAGGCTGCCCTTCTTCACCTTGTCTTTCTTTTTGGCTACTGCGGAGGTGAGCGCCAGCAGGGCGAGGAGGGTGAGAAGGAGGAAGCCTCGGTGCTGCATCTCGCTCGCTGCCCGTGCTGCTTCACTCCCTCCCACGCCAGGCCCATCCCGCTCTGCCGGGGTTGATTGTTTCTGGAATTCTGGGTTGATTGTTTCTGGAGTTCTGGGTCGATTGTTTCTGGAGTTTGGGGTTGATTGTTTCTGGAGTTCTGGGTTGACTGTTTCTGGAGTTTGTGGTTGATTGTTTCTGGAGTTCTGGGTTGATTGTTTCTGGAGTTCAGGGTTGATTGTTTCTGGAGTTCTCGGTTGTTTCTGGAGTTCTGGGTTGATTGTTTTCTGGAGTTCTGGGTTGATTGTTTCTAGAGTTTGTGGTTGATTGTTTCTGGAGTTCTAGGTTGCTTGTTTCTGGAGTTCTAGGTTGCTTGTTTCTGGAGTTCAGGGTTGATTGTTTCTGGAGTTCAGGGTTGATTGTTTCTGGAGTTCAGGGTTGATTGTTTCTGGAGTTCAGGGTTGATGGTTTCTGGAGTTCAGGGTTGATTGTTTCTGGAGTTCTAGGTCGATGGTTTCTGGAGTTCAGGGTTGATTGTTTCTGGAGTTCTGGGTTGATGGTTTCTGGAGTTCAGGGTTGATTTTTTCTGGAGTTCTGGGTTGATTGTTTCTGGAGTTCAGGGTTGATTGGTCTGGAGTTCTGGGTTGATTGTTTTCTGGAGTTGGGGGTCGATTGTTTCTGGAGTTCAGGGTTGATTGTTTCTGGAGTTCGGGGTTGATTGTTTCTGGAGTTCGGGGTTGATTATTTCTGGAGTTCAGGGTTAATTGGTCTGGAGTTCTGGGTTGATTGTTTTCTGGAGTTCTGGGTTGATTGTTTTCTGGAGTTCTGGGTTGATTGTTTTCTGGAGTTCAGGGTTGATTGTTTCTGGAGTTTGTGGTTGATTGTTTCTGGAGTTCTGGGTTGATTGTTTCTGGAGTTCAGGGTTGATTGTTTCTGGAGTTCTGGGTCGATTGTTTCTGGAGTTCTGGGTTGATGGTTTCTGGAGTTCTGGGTTGATTGTTTTCTGGAGTTCAGGGTTGATTGTTTCTGGAGTTCTGGGTTGATTGTTTCTGGAGTTCTAGGTTGCTTGTTTCTGGAGTTCTAGGTTGCTTGTTTCTGGAGTTCAGGGTTGATTGTTTCTGGAGTTCAGGGTTGATTGTTTCTGGAGTTCAGGGTTGATTGTTTCTGGAGTTCAGGGTTGATGGTTTCTGGAGTTCAGGGTTGATGGTTTCTGGAGTTCTAGGTCGATGGTTTCTGGAGTTCAGGGTTGATTGTTTCTGGAGTTCTGGGTTGATGGTTTCTGGAGTTCAGGGTTGATTTTTTCTGGAGTTCTGGGTTGATTGTTTCCTGGAGTTCTGGGTTGATTGTTTCTGGAGTTCAGGGTTGATTGTTTCTGGAGTTCTGGGTTGGTTGTTTCTGGAGTTCTGGGTTGATGGTTTCTGGAGTTCAGGGTTGATTGTTTCTGGAGTTCTGGGTTGATGGTTTCTGGAGTTCAGGGTTGATTGGTCTGGAGTTCAGGGTTGATTGTTTTCTGGAGTTCTGGGTTGATTGTTTCTGGAGTTCTGGGTTGATGGTTTCTGGAGTTCAGGGTTGATTGGTCTGGAGTTCTGGGTTGATTGTTTTCTGGAGTTCTGGGTTGATTGTTCCTGGAGTTCTGGGTTGATGGTTTCTGGAGTTCAGGGTTGATTGGTCTGGAGTTCTGGGTTGATTGTTTTCTGGAGTTCTGGGTTGATTGTTTCTGGAGTTCGGGGTTGACTGTTTCTGGAGTTCGGGGTCGATTGTTTCTGGAGTTCGGGGTTGATTATTTCTGGAGTTCAGGGTTGATTGGTCTGGAGTTCTGGATTGATTGTTTTCTGGAGTTCTGGGTTAATTGTTTCTGGAGTTCTGGGTTGATTGTTTTCTGGAGTTCTGGGTCGATTGTTTCTGGAGTTGGGGGTCGATTGTTTCTGGAGTTCAGGGTTGATTGGTCTGGAGTTCTGGGTTGATTGTTTTCTGGAGTTCTGGGTTGATTGTTTCTGGAGTTCAGGGTTGATTGTTTCTGGAGTTCGGGGTCGATTGTTTCTGGAGTTGGGGGTCAATTGTTTCTGGAGTTTGGGGTTGATTGTTTCTGGAGTTTGGGGTTGATTGTTTCTGGAGTTCTGGGTTGACTGTTTCTGGAGTTCAGAGTTGATTGTTTCTGGAGTTCAGGGTTGATTGTTTCTGGAGTTCGGGCTTGATTGTTTTCTGGAGTTTGGGGTTGATTGTTTCTGGAGTTCGGGGTTGATTGTGTTTGGAACTCTGGGTAATTTCCTTGTCAATATATTTTGCCAATGTTTCCTCCCATATGTGATGTCTTTTCACTTTTTGATAATGCCATTTGAAACATAAGTTTTAAATTTTGATGATGTCTAATTTATCTATATTTTTCTTTGGTCACTTATACTTCTGGTATCTGTTTTAGTCTATTTTGTGCTGCCCTAATAGGATATCTAAGACTGGGTAATTTATGATGAACAGAAATTTATTTCTCACAGTTCTGGAGGCTGGGAAATCCAGATGAAGGTGTTGGCGTCTGATGAGGTCCTTCCTGCTGTGTCATTCCTGGCAAAGGGCAAAGAAGACAGAGAGGGAGAAGAGGAGGGGCTGGACCCCCCTTCCCTGAGGAACCCACTCCCACGATAACCATTCATCTCTTCGTGAGGGCAGAGCCTTCATAACCTAAACCCCTCTTAAAGGCCTCACCTCCCAACACTTCCACATGGGGGATCAAGCTCCCAGCACGAGCTTCTGGGGAGACCAAACCACTGCAGTGTCCCATGAGCTTCTGGGGACACCAAACCACTGCAGTGTCCCACCTAAGAATGTTTTTGCCCAAGGTCTTTCCAAACCCAAGATCATGACAATTTACTGCTATATTTTCTTCTAAAAGATTTATAGTTTTAACTCTTAACTTATGTCTGTCATCCATTCTGTTTTATTTTGTTTTATTTTATTTTTTTTGAGATTGAGTCTTGTCTCCCAGGCTGTCTCCCAGGCTGGAGTGAAGTGGTGTGAACTTGGCTCACTGCAACTTCTGCCTCCTGGGTTCAAGCGATTCTCCTGCCTCACCCTTCCGAGTAGCTGGGATTACAGCTGCCTGCCACCGCACCCGGCTAACTTTTTGTATTTTTAGTAGAGATAGGCTTCACCATGTTGACCAGACTGTTCTCAAACTCCTGACCTCAAGTGATCTGCCCGCCTCAGCCTCCCAAAGTGCTGGGATTACAGGCATGAGCCACTGCACCCGGCCCTTTTTTTTTTTTTTTTTTTTTTACATGAAGTTTCACTCTTGTCACCCAGGCTGGAGTGCAATGGCACAATCTCAGCTCACTGCAACCTCTGCCTCCCAGATTCAAGCGAGTCTCCTGCCTCAGCCTCCTGAGTAGCTGGGACTACAGGCGCCTGCCACCATGCTGGCTAATTTTTGTATGTGTAGTAGAGACAGGGATTCACCATGTTGGCCAGGCTGGTCTCGAACTCCGGACCTCAGGCGATCCGGCGTGAACCACCATGCCTGGCCTGTCATTCATTTTGAGTTCATTGTGTGTGTGATGTGGATGAGGCGAGCAGCTTCCCTCACATGCATGCAGATGTTCGGGGGTCTCAGCACCGTTTGTTAAAGATGATTCTTTCCTCCATCGAATTGTCTTGGCACTCGTGTTGAAAATCAGTTGACTGTAGGCCGGGTGCGGTGGCTCAAGCCTGTAATCCCAACACTTTGGGAGGCCGAGGCAGGAGGATCACTTGAGGTCAGGAGTTCGAGACCATCCTGGCAAACATGGTGGAACCCTGTCTCTACTAAAAATACAAAAATTAGCCGGGCGTGGTGGTGGGCACCTGTGGTCCCAGCTACTCGGGAGGCTGAGGCAGGAGAATGGCGTGAACCCGGGAGGCGGAGCTTGCAGTGAGCCGAGATCGCGCCTCTGCACTCCAGCCTGGGCAACAGAGCGAGACTCTGTCTCAAAAAAATAAATAAATAAATAAATAAAGTTTCATTTTTATATTGTTCATTGCCCATGAAGAAATACAATTGATTTTTGAAATACTCATCTTGTGCCCTGCAAGAATTCTGTACCTTGCTGTACTTGTTTATTCATTCTAATAATTTTTTTAGTGGCTTCCTTAGGATTTTCTACATATGAGATCATGTCATCTGAAAAGTTTTACATCTTCCTTTTTCTTTCTTTTTTTTTTTGAGACAAGATCTCACTCTGTCACCCAGGATGGAAGGCAGTGGTGCAATCTCTGCTCACTACAACCTCTGCCTCCTGGGCCCAAGCAATCGTCCCACCTCAGCCTGCAGAGTAGCTGGGACTGCAGGTGCACACCACTATGCCCGGCTAATTTTTGCATTTTTTCCTTTTTTTCCTTTGGTAGAGACAGGGTCTCACTATGTTGCTCAGGCTTGTCTTGAACTCTTGGGCTCAAGCGATTCTCCTACCTCGGCCTCCCAAAGTGCTGAGATCACAGGTGTGAGCCACTGTGACTGGCCCTGGATGCCTTTCATTTCATTTTCACTTTATTTTCTGTTTTCTTTTCCTCTATGTGTATATATATATACACACATATATATATACACACACACATATATATACGCACATATATATATATATATATATATATATTTTTTTTTTTTTTTTTTTTTTTTGAGATGGAGTTTCATTCTTATTGCCCAGGCTGGAGTGCAATGGCACGACCTCAGCACACTACAGCCTCCACCTTCTGGGTTCAAGTGATTCTTCTGCCTCAGGCTCCCGAGTAGCTGGGATTACAGGCATACGCCACCACACCTGGCTAATTCTGTATTTTTAGTAGAGCTAGGGCTTCTCCATGTTGGCCAGGCTGGTCTCAAACTCCTGACCTCAGGTGATCCGCCTGCCTCAGCCTCCCAAAGTGCTGGGATTACAGGCATGAGCCACTGCACCCGGCCTCTTTTATTTCATTTTCTTTCCTAATTGCTCTGGCAAGAACTTCCTAGAATGTCGAAAGTAAGAGGCAGGAGTGGGCACTGTTGCTTTCTCACGGCATTTTATTGACGTGATTACGACGCTCTGGGAGTCTCCATCCAGGTTCTTGTGCTGAGAGGCTCCTTGGACTGCTGGGTTTATGGTTCTCATCAAGCTTGGAATAACTCCAGCCATTTTTTTTTTTTTTTTTTTTTTTTTTTTTTTTTTTTTTTTTGAGATGGAGTCTTGCTCTGTCACCCAGGCTGGAGTGCAGTGGCCAGATCTCAGCTCACTGCAAGCTCCACCTCCCGGGTTCACGCTATTCTCCTGCCTCAGCCTCCCGAGTAGCTGGGACTACAGGCGCCTGCCACCTCGCCCGGCTAGTTTTTTGTATTTTTTTAGTAGAGACGGGGTTTCACCGTGTTAGCCAGGATGGTCTCGATCTCCTGACCTCGTGATCCGCCCGTCTCGGCCTCCCAAAGTGCTGGGATTACAGGCTTGAGCCACCGCACCTGGCCTCCAGCCATTATTTCTTCAGCTATTTTACCTTCTTCCCCTCTTCTAGGACCAACTCCAATTACACGTATGTGAGGCCACTCAGCGTTGTCTCACAGCTCACCATTCTATTTCTCTGTTTTGTAAAATGTTTTATTTTAAATAGTTTTTATTGTTACAGTTTCAAGTTGACTACTGTTTTCCCTTCCAGTGTCTAACCTGTTGGGACTTCCACCCAGTGAACTTCTCAAATCACACGTCACAATTTTCATCTCTAGAAGTTCCCCGTTGGGATTTTCGTACCTTCAAAGTCCCTAACACATTTGATATTTCCTCTAGCTTCTGCTTTTCTAGTTGGTTTCTGTCTTTGTTTAGAGATGAGATCTCACTTTGTGGCCCAGCCTGGCCTTGGCATCTTGAGTAGCTGGGACTACAGGCACGCAACCACACCTGGAATAGCTTCTTGATTATCTGGAGTAAGTTGTAGCAGGGGCTTTCATATCCTGGTCTATGAATTCTATCATCTATAACATTGCTGGGATCCTCCTGTCCATGTGCGAAGGGTCGTGTGTCCGTCATCTGGGAGGGTCCCTGTGTCCATCATCTGGGGAGGGTCCTGTGTCCATCATCTGGGGAGGGTCCCTGTGTCCATCATCTGGGGAGGGTCCTGTGTCCATCATCTGGGAGGGTCCTGTGTCCATCATCTGGGGAGGTTCCCCGTGTCCATCATCTGGGAGGGTCCCCGTGTCCACCATCTGGGGAGGGTCTCCGTGTCCACCATCTGGGAGGGTCCCCGTGTCCATCATCTGGGAAGGGTCCTGTGTCCATCATCTGGGGAGGGTCCCTGTGTGCATCATCTGGGAGGGTCCTGTGTCCATCATCTGGGAGGGTCCCTGTGTCCATCTGGGGAGGGCCCCCTTTGTCTATCTATCATCTGGGAAGCGTCCTTGCCTGAGTGCCAGGAAGAGGGACACTCTCACTGTAACATCAGCTGCAACCCTTCGTGCTTTCATCGCTGCCCCCACATGGAGAAGGCATTTGCCCCAAGGATTTTGTGAAGCAGTGAAAGCCTTCTGCCTGCAGCCTGCTTGGTATCAGCAAGCCCCTGGCTTAGTCAGGAAAAATCCAGCCGAAATCCCGCATGGTAGATTCATCGGCCGCTTCCTGGAGTGCTGCTGTCACCCCTTCCCCAACAAACCAGCTTCCTGGGGACATGCTGACGGAGCTTCTCTTTTCCTAAAGCCAAACTGGAGAAACAGAAGGCGCATGGGCACACAACATGATGTCCTGGCCCCCAGGCGTCTCTGCCGACAGCTCGCGCTGCCTCCCCGTGCATGTGAAGGAGGAAGTCTGGCCACAGCCAGCAGAGCATCCCTGACCCAGGCTGGGAGGGACAAGACCAAGGGTGCCACTGGGCCTGGGGCTTAAGAGGCCGTGGTTGGGGGCATTGGCAGCTAGAGGGAACCATGCTGGAGCGCAGCCAGCCCTGCCATCTGGTGTGTTTGGCACAAGCCACAGTCAGTGATACGGTCTGGATCTGTGTCCCCACCCAAATCTCATGCTGAACTGTAATCCCCAGTGTTGGAGGCGGGGCCTGGGGGGAGGTATGGACCATGGGGCGGGTTTCTCGTGAATGGTTTAGCACCACCCGCTGTGGTACAATCCTTGGGTTAGTACATGAGCTCACAGGAGATCTGGTGTTTAAAAGTGGGTGGCACCCACCCCCCATCCCCTCTCACTCCTGCTCTGGCCATGTGACCTGCCTGCTCCCGCTTCTCTTTCTGCCAGGATTGGAAATCTCCTGGGGCCTCCCCCAAGGCTGAGCAGGGCTGGACATGGCAGCTCACGCCTGTAATCCCAACACTTTGGGAGGCCGAGGTGAGTGGATTGCTTGAGGTCAGGAGTTCAAGACCAGCCTAAACAACATGGTGAAACCCCATCTCGACTAAAAATATAAAAATTAGCCTGGTGTGGTGGTGCATGCCTGTAATCCCAGCTACTTGGGAGGCTGAGGCAAGAGAATCACTTGAACCCAGGAGGCAGAGGTTGCGGTGAGCTGAAATCATGCCACTGCACTCCAGCCTGTGTAACAGAGCAAGACCGTCTCAAAAAAAAAAAAAAAAAAAAAAAAAAGCTGAGCAGGTGCCAGCACCATGCTACCTGCGCAGTCTGTAGAAGCACAAGCCAATTAAGCCTCTTTTCTGTCCCCCAGGTCTTTTCTGTCCCACCACGCCCAGCTAATTTTTGTATTTTTAGTAGAGACGGGGTCTCACCATGGTGGCCAGGCTGGTCTTGAATTCCTGACCTCAGGTGATCCGCCCGCCTCAGCCTCCCAAAGTGTTGGGATTCCAGGCGTGAGCCACTGCGCTCGGCCTACAGTCAACTGATTTTTCAACACGGGTGCCAAGACAATTCAATGGAGGAAAGAACCATCTTTAACAATCACACCACTGCACTCCAGCCTGGGCAACAGAGTGAGACTCCATCTCAAAAAAAAAAAAAGCAACAGAAAAATAGAAGAATGGTGAGCTGTGGGACAAGTTCAACTGGTATACATGTACCTGGAGTCAGTCCCAGAAGAGGAGAGCTGCCCCAGCTCCGCCTGTCCCTACCCCCAAGGTCCCCCATACCCGTTGCCCTGTCCAGGTCAGAGTGAGCCCAATGGCTCAGATGCCACCGCCTTCCTCTGCCCACCAGTTTCCTCTCTCCACGCTCTATGCTGAGCTTATAGGCTGACTGTGAATCCGTTCTCACACTGCCATAAAGAAACGCCTGAGAGTGGGCCGGGCGCGGTGGCTCAAGCTTGTAATCCCAGCACTTTGGGAGGCCAAGACAGGCAGATCACTTGAGGTCAGGAGTTCGAGACCAGCCTAGTCAACAAGGTGAAACCCCATCTCTACTAAAAATACAAAATTAGCCAGGTGTGATGGTGGGTGCCTGTAATCCCAGCTATTAGGGAAGCTGAGGCACAAGAATGGCTTGAACCCAGGAGGCAGAGGTTGCAGTGAGCCGAGATCGCGCCACTGTACTCCAGCCTGGGTGACAGAGACTCTGTCTAAACAAAACAAAACAAAACCCAACCTAACAAAAAAACCTTACTGCAAAGCTACCGTCATCAAGAAGACAGTGTGATTGATAATAGAACAAGGATAGATGTATTGATCGGTGGAATAGAACTGAGGGTTCAGAAATAGGTCTTCACATTTACGGTCAACTGATTCTCTTTCTGAGACAGGGTCTCACTCTCAGCCCATCACCTTGGCAGGACCCCACTGACCCTGCAGACCACTGGACCCTCAGGACACTGAGGTGTGAATGCCAGGAGGGGCCGGTGGGACATCAGGGAGGCTGCCACCCCAGGCCCCTTGCCCTGGCTGCGTCCGAGGTGGGTACAGCCCCGGGGTTCCAGGGGGCAGTGGGGCAGCAGCCAGGCATGGTGAGGAGACAGTCCTGGAGCCAGGGGAGCCAGAGGAGGCTGGGACCCAGGTGAACACAGGGACCCGGGAGGGCGAGTTCAGCCTCACCTCTCACAAGCCCGGGCTCCAGGCAGCCCCAGTCCCACCCCCATCCCTAACTTCCCAGTGCCTGGAGTTCACGGGCCTGGCCTAGACTTCTGTCAACACAGGGACTGAGGTTCTCCAGATTTCAAAAGCCTGTTATCTGCAGTTGTGTTGCCCAGTTCCCCCCACAACAGACAAGCCCAGACACCACAGAGGCAAAGGAATTCAGCAAACATTTATTGACCCTCGGTCTTCATCAAGGAGGCAGTGGGAGATGAACTGGAAGTGACGAGGGGCCACCAGCCACACCCGCTCCACCGAGAAGATGACTTTCATCTATTATTCAGCAAAAAACCAAAAGCCAAGATAAAAATCGCTGGGGAGGGTCAGGGGCGGGGAACTGGGCCAGATCCCAGCTGCCCAGCGGCCACCACCTGAGGCGGGGAGGGGCAGGAAACGTCTGGACGGTGGGGAAGGCAGAAAGGACTTCTGTGTGAGGGGGCATCCCCCGTCTGGGGCCACAGGACGCAGGTTGTGGCGGGCGTCCTGGCTGGGTGTAGGCAGAGGCTGGCTCCCGGAGGCCATGGCGGGGGGGCTCTGAGAAGGGGGCAGCCTGAGGGGTAGCCCAGGACAGCCCCTATGTTGCCCGTCCAGTCCGGCCCCTCAGGCTGTGTTTCCTGAGACCTCCTTAGTCTAACCCAAACCTCCCAGCTCTGTCACTCAAATGGACGGATTAGGGCCCTGTGGGTCCATTTCCGTGTTTTGGGTACTGAGGACAGAGCTTCCAGACATACGGCCCTTGCCCTCTGGAGCCCCGTCCAGCTGGGCCTGGATGATACACCACCAAGCCTGCGGCAGATGGGACAGGTTAGGAGGAAAGTCAGGGGAGAAGCCGGGGCCGGGTGGTGCGGAGCACAGAGGGACCCAGAGCGCGAAGGGCCTGCCCACTGATTCCCCCAGAGCCGGAGTGGTCCCTCGGCAGCTACGAAGGGCCCTTTAGCCACAGTGGAGAGGGCATTCGAGGCCAGGGCCTGGTGGAGAGATGTCCTGCCCTCTTAGGACCCACAGCCTGGGTGACTTTGCAGGGTGCCCCAACTGCCCCTGAGCTCCTCCCCACACTCCCAGCTTCGCTGCCCCAGGCCCTCCCTCCCCTTCTGCACTGATGCCTTCTCTGAGCAGCTCCCCTCCCCTGGCCACGCTGAGCTTCCACCTGCCCCCAAGAAGACGGTCCCTTCCCCTTGCTGAGGAGGCCTCCCTCACAGGGTCTGAAGCTCCCGAGGAGAAGGGCTACTTTGAGGCTCCCCTGGGACTAGGACCCCCGGGGTAGGACTGCTGGTGGGACCAAGGGTGCGGCCCCCAGCCCAACGCTGCCTCCGCCCAGGGTCACTGGCCTGGCCCTCAGAGCTCAGGGAGAGGGCAGGGCAGCCAGGAGCCAGGGGTGGCCGGACTGCGAGGCTCCTGCAAGCTGCGCACGGCTGTGTCCTGGAGGGCCCGGGGGCTCCTGATGGAGGCACAGACTGGAGCCTTGGAGGGCCAGCGCTGATGGGACGGCTCACTCGCCTCCCGTGGGCCCCGGTGAACTCGGCCCCAGTTGGGAAATGGCCCTCGGCGCGGCTCAGAGGGACCCTCTGCCTCGGCTGCGTGCCTGGAACTGCGCCGAGCCCCCCCGAACACAGGACCCGGGATGGCGACCGCCTTGGTGGTTCAGGGTATGTCCGGCGCTGCCTGGTTAACTCGGTGGTCGACAGCGGCACGTGCTCAGGGCTATGAGGGAGGAGCCCCCAGTCCTCACCCACTGGGGAGGCGGAACCTCCCTTACCGGGGCTGGGCCCACGCCCTCGTGAGCGACGTCCTCGGCCCCCGCACTCAGTGTCCGCAGCCCAGCTCTGACCCGCGCGCGCTCCGGTCGGGCCCTCCCCGCACAGACACCCGGGGGAGGGGTCCGCGGTGGGCACGGGCAGCTGTGCACCTAACAGGAGAACCCAGCGCGGGTCTTCAGGCCCAAGGGCGGCCGCCCTCACCCCAGCTCGGCCCCGGACCGCAGCCTCCGCCTTCCGCGGTCCGGGGACTGGGAGGCGGGAAAGGGGCCTCTAGAAAGTAACTTGCCTGGCGATGCTGCGCGACCGCCTTCCAGCACTGGGAAGGTTCTGGGCACTCAGGGACATTCAGCTTCCCATCCGGGCCTCCGGGGGGAACCCTCACAACCGCCACGGCAGAGCGAGGCAAACCCCACGCGAGGGCAGAGGGCGCGTGCGCGGGCGGGGCTGCAGGGGTGCGGAGGGGAGGGAGGCTGCGGAGGGAAGGGGAGGGCGCGGAGCCGAGGGGTCCGCCCCACGGGTCCGCCCGACACCCCCAGCCACCTGCGGCCCGCGGCCCTGGGAGGAGGGCGGGACCCCGGCGCGGCGTGGCTGCGGGTCGCTCCCAAAGTCGACTCTTCACCAAGACAGAAAAGGAAAACTAGTGACGCGGCCTCTGGAATAATAAATACGTATTCTCTGCTACAGTCTCGGCAAAGGCCGCGGCCCTAGAACGGGGCGCCGCCTCCGATGCAGTCCCAGGGCCGCAGCCTCAGCGCAGCCATGGCCTCCAGGGTCCGCCCTGGCCCTGCAGCCCTGCCCTGGGGGCGACGGGCAGCGCCCCTGTCAGGCCTGGTAGCAGCGGCGGCGCGAGCAGGGGGAAGGGGCCGCCGAGCGACGGCAGCAGCGGGCGGCCCGCGTAGACCTCGGGCGCAGGGGCCTCTGCGGGGGCAGCCGGGGGCAGCGAGGCGGGGCGGCGGGAGGGCCCCAGCTGGCGCAGGCAGGCTGCCAGGTGGCCCAGCAGGCGGGAGCGCACGTCGGCCGGGACGCCCTCGCAGTCGGCCAGGAAGCGGTTCACCTCCGCCAGACACTCGTGGAAGCCGGCGCGGTACTTGCCCAGGACCGCGGGGTCGGCGTTGAGCGCGGCTACGGGAGCGACACGGGAGGAGCGGTCGGTGCCGGGCCCCGGGGATCCCGCGCCCTCCCGTCGCCTCCAAGCCGCGGCCGCCCGCGCCTCACCCGTCACCTGCACGCGACGCAGGCTCCGCAGGTGTCTCACGGTCATCTCCAGGATGTCCGCCTTCTCCAGCTTCGAGTGGCGGGAGCTCTGGGGGCGGGGACGGGCGGGAGGTCCAGGCTCAGCTGCGCCCCAGAGTCCGGGTCTCGGGCCTTCGCCCCCGACTTACCTCTTTTCTGAGGGCGTCCAGGATGAGGGTTTTGAGCTGAGCGAGACTCTCGTTAATGCGCGCTCGGCGCCGCTTCTCCATGACCGGCTTGGAGGACTGCGGGTCGGGCACCGGCTGAGTCCCGCGTTCCTCCGTCCCTCCCGCCCCCCGGTCGCCCCCCTCACGCCCGGCCGGGACCCCACCTTGCGGTGCTCGGCCGCGCTCCGGGGCTTGTCTGGGGTCCGGCTGGCGCTGGCCGGCGCTCCTGCCATCGGCGAGGCGCTCGGCTTCCCTGGCGTGTCTGCGGCCATGGTGCGCCCCGCGCCTCCCCGTGCCGGCTGGAGCGCGCCGCCGGGGACCGCGGGCGAGCGGCGAGCGCGCGGCGATCCGAGACCCTCGGGCGGGTCCCGTCCCCAGGCCCGCGCGCGCTTCAGGCCGCTCCCCTATTTAAGGCCTCGCCGCCGCGGGGTGTGTGAACCCGGCTCCGCATTCTTTCCCACACTCGCGCCGGCCAATCGGCGGCCGCGCTCCTCCCCCGCCCGCTGTCAGTCACGCCTCGGCTCCCGGCGCGGCCTCCGCGGGCGATAAAGGCTTGCGGGGCCGCCCCGCCCGCGCCCCGCTCCGACACCGCGGGGGCCACGGCCGGGTGAGCGCGCGACCCCGCTGCAGCCAGGGCCGAGCAGGGCGCCGGGAGGGGCCGCTGGGGGCGAACGGGGACCGGGACCCCCGGGGCTGGGCGGAGTCTCGGGGCTCGCTCTCCCGCCCAGGGGGCCGGGAGCCGGGGCGGGACGGAGCTGGGGCTGGCGGCGCGGGAAGCCGGGAAAGAAATATCCCCGGTGGCGCAGGGTCCGGCGGCGCCGAGGGGTGGGCGAGCCTCGGTCTCGAGCCTCCTCGCTTCCTCCGCCCGCCCTCCCTCTGGTCCCGGTTTGGGCTCTGCTCGGTCTCCGAGTTTGACCCGACACCGGCTCGGCCCCCGGGGGTCCCACCCTCAGGTGTGCGGCCGGGGGCACGGAGGGCTAGAGAAAGCCTTGGGAACCACAGAGCCGGGTCGGCAGGCCGGAGGCCGGCGGCAGCGGACGGTGAAGGGGCGCACGGGTCACCCCGCGGGGCCGGGCCGGTGATGGCGCGGGCCGGGCAGGACCACGAGAAGCGGGACGTGCGCGTGACGCGAGCGAGCTGGTGACGTCACCGGGCCCCGGGGCGGTGACGCAAGCCTGCTGGGATGATGTCATGGGGCCCTTGTCGCCACCTGCTTCCGGGTGTCCCTCTGGCGAGCTCGGCAGCAGCAAAGTGGGGTTCACGGAAAATGAGGGGTCACTGTTAATGTGTGTAACGGCAAAGGGGCGGGTTCCGTAAAACAGGGCTGTGGCTATCTTCGTGTTTGCTGTTTTTATTTCCAACGCCCCTGCGGGGTACGCTGGTCCTTTCGGCACTCGGGGTCCCCAGGGGCCTCGCGCGTCCGTGCAGCTGAGGCTTCCTGAGCCCCCTGGAGAGCCGGGCCTGGGCCCGGGTGTGGGGACCCTCCCGGGCTTTTAATCCGGGCAGGAGGCCGATGGCCGACTCCGCAGTCACGCCGTTGTAGGAGAACCGAATCGGGTGGGTGGCCTGGGGGGAGAAAAGCCCTTTCCACCGGGTAGTCCCAAAGGCTTCGGCGGGGTGGGGGGGTCCTCAGGGGCAAAGCCTCAAGGGAGGGCGTGGCATTCCCAGGGTGCGAAGGGGCGCAGGGTCGAGGGAAGCGGGGAGGGACAGCTGGACCAGCGGGAACCGGGAGCTTCTGGCCGGGAAGGGGTCGGGGAACCTTTTAGGGAGCTTTGCTGAGCCAGGGAGTCGGCTGATTGGCAGGTTCATGCCTGCCGGGGCACCTGGACCCGGGGTCTCTGTCCGGAAGCCTCCCCTCCCCTCGGACCCCCCGTCTAATCTGGCCCCAAGCAAGTCCTGCGGCCCACGCGGGGAGGTCCCGTCTTCTCGGCGCTGACCCTGGCCCTCCGCGGTCCCCCCGCGGCGCCCCCCACACCTCGCCGCCGGCACAGGGGCGCGCGCCTCCGGGGGGCTGTGAGGCCGGAGCGGGGGTGGCGCCCTCTCCGCGGAGACGCTGTCCACGCCCCTCGCCGACCGGGGAAAGCCGCGGGGACTGGGCGGGCGTCTCGGGGGTGGCCCCGCGAGCACTTAAGCCCCGGCAGCACCCAGTGGAACCCGGCTCTCCCGCCCCGACCCCTCTGCGCGCGCCTTGGCGCTGGGGAGGCTCGGACCGGCCCCGCAGCCCTGGAAATGGTGTGGATGGTGGCCCCGCCCCGCGCCCACCCTCGTCCTCCCTCCGCGTCCCCTCCCAGGCGGGAGCACTGGGCCAGGGCGGGAAAGCCCGCGAGCGCCCCCAGTGGCCGCAGTCGCCGCCGCCTCCTGCTGGGGGTCATGCCAGGGGAGATGCCCGCCTGAATCTCCCCAGCCTCTGGGCCTGGGCTTGGGAAGGGATTCTGGGGGGCTCTGGGCCTCCCCCAGTCCCCAAACAGGCAGGGAGTTCAGGATGGAAGGAGGGGCCTGAGAATCGTTCCTTTCTCTGTGTGTGTGTGTGTGTGTAGAGACTGGTATCTCCCTGTATTGCCCAGGCTGGTCTCGAACTCCTGGACTGAGACGATGCTCCTGCCTCAGCCTGCAAACGTGCTGGAACTACAGGCGTGAGCCTCCTCCCTGCCAAGCGTGGCTGGGGCTGATCTTCCCCTCACTGGTTGTTGGATGGGCTCACTTCCCTTCCTTATACCTGTTTCCTCATCTGTAAAAGGAGGCTTTTTGTTGGTTTTTTTTTTTTTGAGATGGAGTTTCCCTCTTGTTGCTCAGGCTGGAGTGCAGTGGCGCAATCTCGGCTCTCCACAGCACTGCCTCCCGGATTCAAGCAATTCTCCTGCCTCAGCCTCTGGAGTAGCTGGGATTACAGGCATGTGCCGCCACATCCGGCTAATTTTTGTATTTTTAGTAGAGATGTGGTTTCTCCATGTTGGTCAGGCTGGTCTCAAACTCCCCACCTCAGGTGATCCACCCACCTCAGCTTCCCAAAGTGCTGGCATTACAGGTGTGAGCCACCGCGCCTGGCCAGGAGATTCTACTTTTAAAGCCACTGACGGTGTCCAACTCATAGTGAGCACTGGTGCCCATCTGCCAGGGTTCCTGCCCCCGGGCAGCAGGCAGGATCCTCGCTGAGCAGAGGCAGGAGGGGCCACCTGCACTTGCCTCTGCTCTGCTGGAAAGGAAGAGACCCCCGCCCCCGCCAGGGAGCCCACTTCAGGGTCTCCGGAGCCTGTGTTCCTCCCACCATCTTGGCCACAGGACAGCTCCCGTTTGTGTGTCTGTCTCTCGGGGTCTGTGCCCTTGGCCTGTGACGGTCCCCTCCCTGCCTCTCGAATCTGGCCTTGATTTGTGGTAGGGGCCTCAGGGTTCCTGAGGGCCTTGGGGTTCCCTTGCTCCGAGTGTGGGGGTGGACCCTGGGCTGCAGCAGGGGATGGTGACTCCCGGGGTTGGAGGCGGGTTGCGTTTTTCAGAGATGGCCGTGACAGTATCTCCCATCCCCGTACCTTGAAATGCCTTCTACATGAGACTCTGTGACAGCCTCAGCCAGGAAGAATGGGGAGTTTGGCGAGACATGACTTCTGAGGCTGACTTGGAAGACGCCACGCGCACCTCGCTGTCCTGGGACAGTCACTCTTGGAAGCCAGCTGCGGTGCTGGGAGGGAGCCCACCCTGGCCTCAAGGAGAGGCCCGGTGGAGGAACGAGCATCGGATTCCAGACTCCTGAGCAGCTTCCAGCCGAGGTCGCAGCGTGCCCTGTTCCAAGACCGTCTGCGTACAGTAGGGTGGTTGCTGAGCATGCTGTTTTGGGGTCATCTGTGGTGCGGCACTCAAGACTGGAATAGTGGAGGTGGGCGGGGGCCCTGACCCAGGGAGAGTGACCCTTCCCTCCTTACCCCTGCTCCCTCCCTCCGGGATCCCTTCCTGTCTCCCACAGAGGCAGAGGCTCAGCGGGTTCCCCACCCCCCTCCCCATCTAACAGGTGCTTCTTGGGAGCCGCTGAAATCCAGCCAGCCTCCTGGCCCTGAGTGGGTCAAGCTCCAAATGGCGAGTGGCCCTGGGGCGTCTGCATGGCCCCGTGTTAGCTAAGGGGGGTGACTGATGAGGACATTCACACGTCAGTGGGGAGCCTGTGGGGAAAACCAGGGTGTCTTCTAGGCTGGACCTGTGGGGCCTCAGCCTCGTGGGGGGGTCTCCTCACATCAGGCCACTGTGGCCGCACTCCATGACCCCAGCCAGTGTCCCCAAAGGGCCTACGAGGTGCTGGCCGTGACCTCCCCTCCCAACCTCTGACCTGAAGGTGGCAGCTACCATCTCGCCATGGCCCTCAGCACCCCCCTCACACGCCGGCTCCTGACATCAGAGACCTGTAGCCACCCCCTGCAGGCAGTCATCAGCGTGGTCCTCAACTCCTGCCAAGGGCAGCGGGCTGTGCACTCAGGCAGCTGGGACCAAAGCCACCGAGGAACCAAGGCTGGAGCCGGCGTGAGTTTCCCTCCTGGAGAGCCGAGGCAGGCGCAGAGCTGTTCCTGGGTGCTTGCTGGGATTGCAGTGATAGAAGGCCAGGGCCGCAGGAATCCAGGCTGCAGGAGAGAGACTAGGACTCAGGCAGAAGCAGGAGCACCAGGCTGGTGCCACTCCCACCCCACCTGCACGCCTTCTCAGCAGCGGTGGGAGCTGTGTCCCCAGGCGGGATGGTGCTGGTGTCTCCTGCCCACCCTGCCTGTCTGGGATGCCCTCCCAGCCCGTTCCTGCTCCCGGCAGGTGCTGCTTTTCTCTCCGCTGCACCAGGACGAGGTCGGTGCCCTTGTCCTTCCTCACTGGCACTCCCAGACTGCTTTCCTTTTCCATGAAAACCACCTCTGCTTTGTGACCAGACCTCACCACGCTGAAGTCATTGGCACCCCTTTCCTGCAGGAGGGGACACCTGCTCCCTGTCACTCTCCCAGCCATGCCTTCAAAATCCACACCGGCAGTTCTCCAACTTTGACTTCCTCTCCTTCAGGGGTCCTGTCCCCTCCCCACTTACCCCACTGGGTCCTTTCTCCCAACTGCACCCCTCTACACTCCAGCCTCTTCACTCTCTCTGCCCGCCTCCCAGCTCCCAGCTCTGCTGTCGAGCAGCCCTGAGATCTGCAGTCTTTGTGCACGGCCTGCGTCTGCGGCTTCCTCAGCCCCTCTGTCTGTTCTCTCCTTATCAAGGGAAGCCTATCTGGCCGGCCATTGTGTCTGCCCCTCACCCTCCCTCCCTCCCGTTCACGTGGGCAGACCACAGCCCGTGTGGAATCCTGACTTCTTGGTGGCTTAAGCACCACCTGCCTATTCTTTTCTCAGAGCGGGGATCAGGGCAGTGCCAGCGGCTTCCTGGGGCCTCACACAGGCTGCGGCCCTGGGCCAAGGTTAGCTGGCTGGAAGGGCCCACGCGGCATCACGCTGGACACCCGGGGCTGCTGTCCCTCGGCTGCCGGGCGCTCTGCCAGAGCCGTGCAGCCTGGAATCCTCCCCACCCTCCGTCAGCTTCCTCCTAACACATGGCACACGGCCAGCGTTCCAGGAGGGCAAAGTGGAAGCCTGGGGTCTCTTGAGGCCGAGGTCCAGAACGCACATAGTGAAATCTCCACCACATTCCCTCGGCCAAAGCAGGTCACAGCAGCCAGATTCCAGAGGAGTCAAAAAATGCACTGACCACCCCCCTCCCCTCCACCACCTGCCTCTGCCCTCCCCTTGCAGGACCTGATGAACCCCCTGGGTTTTTCTGCCCTGCTGGCTCTGGGAAGGCAAGGACGAAAGTGTCATTTAGTGGCAGAGACTTTAGGGAGCCTGGTATGGCCAAGCCCTAGCTCCCTGCAGCAGTGCCCCCAGGACAGCTGGGCCTGGGTCTCCAGTGGGTTGGAGTTTTCTGAACGCGGCTGTGGGTTGACCTCGCACCCGGTGACTGCACCAGGAGGTGAGGCATGCGTGGCCCAGCGCGGGGGCCCTGCCCGTGGCCGTGTGGGGTCGGGTGTCCGGCTCGGGGCTTCTGGGTCCCCTGCTCCCCAAAGGTGTGCGGCTCCTGCATCCCCTGCCAGGTCCTTTGGGTCTAAGAGGGTCCCTCTTGTCCAGCGCGCCAGGCTCCACCTTCCCGCGACCCCTCACCAGCTGGGTGCCTCCCCCTGGCTGGAACAGCAGCCCTGCCTGGTCATGGGCCTGCCTCTCCACTGTGTCCTCCCTGACACAGCCAGAGCCATGCTTCTAACCTGCACACCCTCTCCCCGCGGCCAAGCCCACCAGACACCAGGCGGCTGTAAATGGCCCCCTGGGCCTGCTGTGTAGAATGGGACCCTCTGCCCTGTTTTCCCAGGAGGCTCTTACATGGGGCTGCAGCTGGGGGGTGACATGCCTGCCAAGTGTGTGGGGAGGCTCCAGCCCGGTAAGATGGGATCCAGGACTGTGAGACTGTGACCCAGGGCAGGTGGTGGCAGCTCGGCCTTCCTGGTCCCAGGTGGAGAGACAGGGTGAGGCTCCTCCTCGTGGGACCTGGAGGGGAGGGGTTGCCTGTGTGATCAGCCCAGCCTCGGACGTCAGCAATCCATGCTTCTTAGGAAAGGCCACAGGGAATCACAGACTCGGTGTGACTTTCTCAGAGTGCTATGGCACACCTGTGGGGTTTCCCAGCTCATCCTGTCCAGCGGGACCAGGCGGAGGCCCAGCCCTGTTGTCGGAGTGACCTTCGAGCTCTGACCACAGGCCACGTGTGAGCAGGAGCCATGAGTCAATCAGATGTCATCCAGGGCGGTGGCTGAGGAGTGGTGACTGACCAGACGGGAAGGCGGGGAAGGGTCTAGATTTGAATGTGTGCAAAGGCTGGCAGACTCCTCCAGATGGATGAGCCCCGTCCTCTGGCCTCTGTGAGGCCAGACCCCTGCAACAGCCAAGTCCAGGGCCCCAAGTCAGCCCTGCACCTGGCCCAGGCCTCGGACCCTGATGGGGCTCACCCCCTAAGCTCACCCTGGCTCTGCAGGGAGCTTTGTCGTGATCCTTCGCGGGTGAGGATTACGTAGAGACGTGACGAAGCACAAAAACCGGTGGTTGACGGGTTGCCAGGTGCCTACGTCAGAGCTCATTAAATTACACATTAAATAGATGTAGCTTGCTGTGTGTCAATCACACCTAATTCAAACTGTAAAAAATTAGACTCAAGAGTTTTAACACTTGGGAGTGTTTTATCAGATGCGCCTCAAGATTCTAAATTCAAATGCACACTGAATAAAACATTTAGGTTTATCTCCAAGCACAGTGGCTCACACCTGTAATCCCAGCATTTCGGGAGGCCGGGGTGGGCAGATCACCTGAGGTCAGGAGTTGGAGACCAGCCTGGCCAACATAGTGAAACTCTCTCTCTACTAAAAATGCAAAGATTAGCTGGGGGTGGTGGTGGGAGCCTGTAATCCCAGCTACTCGGGAGGCTGAGGCAGGAGAATCACTTGAACCCGGGAGGCAGAGGTTGCAGTGAGCTGAGATCATGCCACTGCACTGCAGCCTGGCGACAGTGAGACTCCGTCTCAAACAAACCATTTAGGTTTATCATTTAAGGAGAAAGACTGAAGGATATTATTGAATTTATTAAGAAATCAGAATGAGGCCGAGGCGGGAGGATCACTTGAGCCCAGGAGTTCAAGACCACCCTGGGCAAGTGGTCGCATCTAGTGAGACCCCATTGCTATTTAAAAAAAAAGAAAGGGGGAAAAAATCAGAATGTTTGGGAACTTAAGATTCAGCACATGTTTCCATTTTACAATTTAGTTTTATTAAACATACAAGGCAGGTGTAGCAGCGAACTAACATTCTGGTGAGAGAGAAAGATCCCGGCAGAGGTTGTTAGAGGATGGAGGATGGTGGGGCATGTGTGGAGGATGGAGGGCTGAGGACGGGTCTCAAGGGCTGGGGTGAGAGTGTGCATGTGTGTGCCAGGCATGGCCCAGAGGCCCAGGCGTTGGAGCCAAGAGCCTGGGATGGGGGGCAGGTGTGGGGTGACCGGAGGGGACACCGGGAGGGGCCAGAGGCCACAATGCGGGAACCGAGGCCTGGCGGGTCGCCCTGAGAGGTAAGGAGAGCCATGGGAGGTTTTGTGCGGATCAACCTGGCGACTGGGTGAAAAGCAGGCTGTGGGGTCAGCACGGGAGCAGGACCACCCGGATGTGTCCACAGAAACCCGCGTGAAGGGCTACTGTGGTCTGGACCAGGGCACACAGGTATAAGTGGTGAGGGCCAGTCTTGGGACGATTTTTGTTGTTGCCAGATAGTTAAAGGGCTTAAAAATAAAATCAAAGCTGGACACAGTGGCTCATGCCTGTCGTCCCAGTTCTTTGGGAGGCCAATGGGGGAGGATCACTTGAGCCCAGATGGCTGCAGTGAACCATAATCACATCACTGCACTCTAGCCGAGGTGATAGGACAAGACCCTGTCTCAAAAAATAATTTTCTTTTTTTGAGCCTTGGTCTATTGCCCAGGCTGGAGTGCAATGGTGAGATCTCAGCTCGCTGCGACTGCTGCCTCCTGGGTTCAAGCATTTCTCCTGCCTCAGCCTCCCGAGTAGCTGGAACTACAGGTGCGTGCCACCACACCCAGCTAATTTTTGTATTTTTCGTAGAGACGGGGTTTCACCATGTTGGCCAGGCCAGTCTCGAACTCCTGTCCTCAGGTGATCCACCCACCTCGGCCTCCCAAAGTGCTGGGATTACAGGCGTGAGCCACTGCATGCAGCCAAAAAATAATAATTTTTTTTTTTTTTTTTTTTTGAGACGGAGTCTTGCTCTGTCGCCCAGGCTGGAATGCAGTGGCACAATCTTGGCTCACTGCAAGCTCCGCCTCCCGGGTTCACACAATTCTCCTGCCTCAGCCTCCCGAGTACCTGGGACTACAGGCGCCCGTCACCAAGCCTGGCTAGTTTTTTGTACTTTTTAGTAGAGAAGGGGTTTCACTCTGTTAACCAGGATGGTCTCGATCTCCTGACCTCGGCCTCCCAAAGTGCTGGGTTTACAGGTGTGAGCCACTGCACCTGGCCCCTGTTTCCTGATTTCTTAATGCTGACGTACTGTGCTAGAATCTTCCTTTTCTTTTTCTTTTTTTTTTTTTCTTTTTTTTTGAGATGGAGTCTCGCTCTGTCACCCAGGCTGGAGTGCGGTGGCGCGATCTTGGCTCACTGCAAGCTCTGCTTCCTGGGTTCACGCCATTCTCCTGCCTCAGCCTCCTGTGTAGCTGGGACTACAGGCGCCGCCACCGCACCCGGCTAATTTTTTGTATTTTTAGTAGAGACGGGGTTTCACCGTGTTAGCCAGGATGGTCTCGATCTCCTGACCTCGTGATCCGCCCATCTCGGCCTCCCAAAGTGCTGGGATTACAGGCTTGAGCCAGCGCGTCCGGCCCTTCCTTTTCTTTTGGTTACTCCATCCCATCTCTGCCAGTTGTCTTCCAGCTTGGACAGAACCAACCCAAGGCACAGGCACCGAGGAAGGCAACCAGACCTGCAGTCACTTGCTTTAGTTCCCTGGGGTTGCTGAACAAAGTACCACAAACTAAGTGTTAAACTGCACACCACAGAAATGTGTTTTCTCATAGTTCTACAGGCCAAAAGCCCAAAATTCATGTGGACTAAATGACCAAGATTATCAGGCTGGTAAAAAACAAACAAACAAACAATCAGGCAGGGCACAGTGGCTCACATCTGTAATTTCAGCACTTTGGGAGGAAGCCAGGGATTGCTTGAGCCCAGGAGTTTGAGACCAGCCTGGGCAACATAGTGAGACCCCACCTCTAAAAAAAAAAAGCCAGGCATGGTTGCGTGCGCCTGCAGTCCCAGCTACTTGGGAGGCTGAGGCACAAGAATTGCTTGAACGCAGGAGGCAGAGGTTGCAGTGAGCTGAGATTGCGACACTGCACTCCAGCCTGGGCGACAGAGCAAGATCCTGGCTAACACGGTGAAACCCCATCTCTACTAAAAATACAACAAAATTCGCCGGGTGTGGTGGCAGATGCCTGTAGTCCCAGCTACTTGGGAGGCTGAGGCAGGAGAATGGCGTGAACCCTGGAGGCAGAGCTTGCAGTGAGCCGAGATCGTGCCACTGCACTCCAGCTTGGGTGACACAGCGAGACTGCATCTCAAAAATAAAAAATAAAAAAATAAAAATGAAACAAAACGTCAGGTGCGGTGGCTCACGCCTGTAATCCCAGCACTTTGGGAGGCTGAGGCAGGTGGATCGCCTGAGATCAGGAGTTGAAGACCAGCCTGGCCAACACAGTGAAACCCTGTCTCTACTAAAAATACAAAAAATTAGCGGGGGCGTGGTGGCAGGTGCCTGTAGTCCCAGCTACTCGGGAGGCTGAGGTAGGAAAATTGTTTGAACCCGGGAGGCAGAGGTTGCAGTGAGCCAAGATCGCACCACTGCACTCCAGCCTGGGCAACAAGAGTGAAACTCCATCTCAAAAAAAAAAAAAAAGAAAGAAAGGAAAACAAAAACCTGGCTCTGTGTGGCTTCCAGAGACAGGAATCACCTGAAACCTGAAGACACAGGAAGTTTCAACATCAAGCAATGGAAAGAAGCGTACCACACAAATATTAAGTAAAAGGAAGCAGGTATAGACTTTTTTTTTTTTTTTTTGAGACGGAGTCTCACTCTGTCGCCCAGGCTGGAGTGCAGTGGCCGGATCTCAGCTCACTGCAAGCTCCGCCTCCCGGGTTCACGCCATTCTCCTGCCTCAGCCTCCCGAGTAGCTGGGACTACAGGCGCCGGCGACAACGCCCGGGTAATTTTTTGTATTTTTAGTAGAGACGGGGTTTCACCGTGTCAGCCAGGAGGATGGTCTCGATCTCCTGACCTCGTGATCCACCCGCCTCGGCCTCCCAAAGTGCTGGGATTACAGGCGTGAGCCACCGCGCCCGGCCAGTGTAGACATACTAACAATGTCATTAACAGATTAACAAAGATCATGGAACAAAGCATGATAGAGACACAGGAGGTCCTGTAACGATAAAAGCTTGAACCCCCTCCCCTACCTTCCCTTCCCTACTCTGCCATTACCATCATCTGTGCTTGACTCTGCTTCTCGCTGTGTTTTCTCACCAGACTTTAGGATTAAGTGACTCCTGGCCAAGAAACAAAAGCAAAATCGTCCCATTCCCCAGTGGATTCAGAGGAAAACTGGTAATAAAATCAGGTACAACTCCCAAAGGAGACGCTGGAGAAGAGCCGAGCCGGGTCTGTAAGGAATTGCACGTGGGATGGCACACATATTTATGCTGAAGGTCACAACCATGTGACCATATCAAGCTGGAAATGTCACCACGATCTGGAGAGTTGAACATGTTTTATTGGGAATATATTTTTTCTTTTCTTTTTTGTTGAGACAGAGTTTTGCTCTTGTTGCCCAGGCTGGAGTGCAGTGGCGCAATCTCGACTCATCGCAACCTCTGCCTCCCGGGTTCAAGCAATTCTCCTGCCTCAGCCTCCTGAGTAGCTGGGATTACAGGCATGTGGCTAATTTTGTATTTTTAGTAGAGACGGGGTTTCACCATATTGGTCAGGCTTGTCTCGAACTCCTGACCTCAAGTGATCCACCAGCCTCAGCCTCCCCAAAGTGCTGGGATTACAGGTGTGAGCTACTGCGCCCGGCCCTGCGGTATTTTTCTTTTTTCTTTCTTTTTTCTTTTTTTTGAGACACAGTCTCACTCTGTTGCCCAGGCTAGGGTGTAGTGGCACGATCTCCGCTCACTGCAACCTCCCCTTCCTGGACTCAAGTGATTCTCCTGCCTCAGTCTCTGAAGCAGCTGGGACTACAGGTGGGCACCATGATGCCCGGGTAATTTTTTGTGTGTTTTTAGTAGAGGTGAGGTTTCACCATGTTGGCAAGGCTGCTCTCGAACTCCTGACCTCAAGTGATCTGCCCGCCTTGTCCTCCCAAGGTGTTGGGATTACAGGCGTGAGCCACCGCGCCCGGCCCCTGGGGTCCTTTTTCAATGGGGGATCTCTAAGGGTCACTCCAAGCTTTTCTATGCTAATTGGTGTATTTAAATTTTCCTTATTTTAGAGTACATTTTGTTAATGTGTATTTTTACTAGGAAATCACCCATTTTCAATGAAAGTAGAAAGAATGAATCAGACTTTTTTTTTTTTTTTTTTTTTTTGAGACGGAGTCTCACGCTGTTGCCCAGGCTGGAGTGCAGTGGCGCGATCTCGGCTCACTGCAAGCTCCGCCTCCCGGGTTCCCGCCATTCTCCTGCCTCAGCCTCCTGAGTAGCTGGGACTACAGGCGCCCGCCACTGCGCCCGGCTAATTTTTTGTATTTTTAGTAGAGACGGGGTTTCACAGTGGTCTCGATCTCCTGACCTTGTGATCCGCCCGCCTCGGCCTCCCAAAGTGCTGGGATTACAGGCTTGAGCCACCGCGCCCGGCCGGAATCAGACTTTAAAGAACCAGTTAATCTGCCCGGGCCAGGTGGCTCACGCCTGTAATCCCAGCATTTTGGGAGGCTGAGGCGGGCGGATCATGAGGTCAGGAGATCAGGACCATCCTGGGCTGATAATCTTGGTCATTTAGTCCACATGAATTTTGGGCTTTTGGCCTGTAGAACTATGAGAAAACACATTTCTGTGGTGTGCAGTTTAACACCCAGTTTGTGGTACTTTGTTCAGCAACCCCAGGGAACTAAAGCAAGTGACTGCAGGTCTGGTCGCCTTCCTCGGTGCCTGTGCCTTGGGTTGGTTCTGTCGAAGCAGGAAGACAACTGGCAGAGATGGGATGGAGTAACCAAAAGAAAAGGAAGATTCTAGCACCGTATGTCAGCATTAAGAAATCAAGAAATGGGGGCCGGGCGCAGTGGCTCACACCTGTAATCCCAGCACTTTGGGAGGCCAAGGGGGGCGGATCATGAGGTCAGGAGATCGAGACCATCCTGGCTAACACTGTGAAACCCTTTCTCTACTAAAAATACAAAAATTAGCCGGGCGTGGTGGCGGCGCCTGTCATCCCAGCTACTTGGGAGGCTGAGGCAGGAGAATGGCGGGAACCCAGGAGGCAGAGCTTGCAGTGAGCTGAGATTGCGCCACTGCACTCCAGCCTGGGCGACAGAGCAAGACTCCGTCTCAGAAAAAAAAAAAAAAAAGGAAATCAGAAAACATATACCATGTTCAGAAAACATATACCATGTTTAATAGGGCATCTAAAATGATAAAAAGAAATAGAAAATCCTGGGTTTTTTTTTGTTTTGCTTGGGTTTGGTTTGGCTTTGAGACAGGGTCTCGCTCGGTCACCCAGGCTGGAGTGCGGCGGTGCGATCACAGCTCACTGCAAGCTCCACCTCCCGGGTTGAAGTGATCCTCCCACCTCAGCCTCCCAAGTAGCTGGGACTACAGGTGGCAGCCACCACGCCCGGCCAATTTTTTAATGTATTGCAGGGACAGGGTTTCACCCTGTTGCCCAGGCTGGTCTCAAACTCCTGACCTCAAATGATCCGCCCACCTCAGCCTCCCAAAATGCTGGGATTACAGGCGTGAGCCACCTGGCCTGGATCGATGTTTATGATACACTGTTGCATGAATGAAGCGGGTTACAAAATGGTGAAAGTATGGTGAGGCCTTTTCACCTTTGCTTTTTATTGATGTGAAATTCATATAACATAAAACCAACCATTTTAAAGAATGTAATCCAGTGGCGTTTAGTTATTTACCACGTTGTCCAACCATCACCTCTGTGGAGTTCTGAAGCATTAGCACCCCCAAAGGGGCTTGTGGCTCTGGAGCAATCACCCCCCACTCCCCCTTCCTGGCCCCCGGTAACGGGGTCGGTGTCCTGTGGCTGTGGATCTGCCAGTTCTGGTCGTTCCCCTGCAGTGAATGGAACCAACACTCTGTGGCCTTCGCGTCTGGCTCTTTCCACTCAGCATAATGTTCTCGAGGTTCTTTCACACGAATCAGTGCCTCAGTCCTTTTCATGGCTGCGTAATATTCCGTCCATCACTGATGGACGTGTGCTCCGTTTCCACTACTTGTTTATTGTAAACTGTGCTGCCATGAACATTTGTATACAAATATTTGAACACCTATTCTCAATTCTTTTGCACACATGCCTAGGAGTGGAATTATTGGGTTACCGATAATTCTGTTTGACGTTTTGAGCGTCACAGTGGCCACACGGTTTACATTCTCAACAGCAATGCACGTACCAGGACTCACTCCAACTTCTGTGTGTATTCTCCAATGCTTGTTACTGTCCTTTATGTTTATTTTATATTATTTTTTGAGACTGTCTTGCCCAGGCTGGAGTGCATTGGCACAATCTTGGCTCACTACAATCGCTGCCTCCTGGGTTCAAGGGATTCTCCCGCCTCAGTCTCCCAAGTAGCTGGGATTACAGGCGTGTGCTACCACGCCCGGCTAATTTTTGTATTTTTAGTATAGGTGGGGTTTCTACTAAAAATGTTGGCCAGGCTGGTCTTGAACTCCTGACCTTAGGTGATCTGCCCGCCTCAGCCTCCCAAAGTGCTGGGATTACAGGCATGAGCCACCGTGCCCGGCCTGTCCTTTATTTTTATTATTGCAGTAATACTAGTAGGAAATAGCATCTCACTGGGGTTTTGATTTGCATTTCCCCAAATCATGATGTTGAGCATCGCTTTACAGCCATTGCTATGTCATTGGAGAAATGTCTATTGAAGTCTTTTGGCCATTTGAAAATTGAGTTGCCTTTTTTTTTTTTTTAATTGAGTTGTAGGAGTTCTCTATATGTCCTGGATGCTGTGCCCTCATCAGATAGATAATTTGCAAATATTTCTTCCCATTCCGTGGATTGTCTTTTCACTTTCTCAGTAGTGTCCCAGAGTTCATTTTTGTAGAAAATACAAGATAGGTCTCTTTTATTAAAAAACAGTCTGAGGCCCGGGCGCAGTGGCTCACACCTGTAATCCCAGCACTTGCAGAGGCCGAGGCAGGTGGATCACTTGAGCCCAGGAGTTCGAGACCAGCCTGGGCAACATGGCGAGACCCCCATCTCTACTAAAAATACAAAAAAGTAGCCGGACCCCTGTGGTCCCAGCTACGTGGGAGGCTGACGTGAGGGGATCCCTTTAGCCAGGGAGGTGGAGGCTGCGGTGAGCTGAGATTGCACCTCTGCACTCCAGCCTGGGCGACAGAGTGAGACCCTGTCTCAAAAAAACAAAAACAACAAAAAACACCAAACCTGGGCAAATACTGCCCTAAACCAAGTGTTGTCATCTCTGGGGAGTTTGGAGGTTTTGTTTCTGAATTAACCATAGAGGTGTTTTCCATGTTTACTGTTTGCAAGTTGGTAAATGGAAAATGAAACCATTAGTTCATGTGAAGGCTTTAGCGCATTTTTTTTTTTTTTTTTAACAGTTTCACTCTTGTTGCCCAGGCTGGAGCGCAATGGCGCGATCTCGGCTCACCGCAACCTCCACCTCCCAGGTTCAAGCGATTCTCCTGCCTCAACCTTCCCAAGTGGCTGGGATTACAGGCATGCGCCTGTAATCTGGCTAATTTTGTATTTTTAGTAAAGACTGGGTTTCTCTGTGTGGGTCAGGCTGCTCTCAAACTCCTGACCTCAGGTGATCCGCCCACCTCGGCCTCCCAAAGTGCTGGGATTACAGGAGTGAGCCACGGCATTCAACCAGCTTTAGTGCATCTTGTGAAGGACCTGGAATGCTCGATATTTAGGTGTTTCCAGGGTGTTGGGTGGGGGTGGGGATGCCGTCCGCCGTCCTGAGTCCCCGGCCCTGACAGTGCCTTTGAGACCCTGCCCACCCCCTTCTGCTTTTCCCCGTCTTTCGGCCATTCTGTTTTGTTTCTTCTGCTCACTCTGGGGCATGCCTGGGGAAAAGGAAACCGAAACTTGGCCACCGGAGCAGGCTCGCGCGGCAACGCCCCCTGACGTGTGTGGCTCAGGCTTATAACAGGGCTGGCTGCTGCCTGCAGGAGCCGGCAGTTGAGAGGCAGTGAACTCATCTTTGCCAGTACAGGAGCTCGTGCCGCGTCCCACAGCCCACAGCCATGGTAAGGGAGATGTCACAGGTGTGTGTGTGTTGGGTGGGGGGGGCCTCTGTGCCAGTCAATTTTTGTCTCCCCCAGCCCGTGGCCCACAGCCCACAGCCATGGTAAGGGAGATGTCACAGGTGGGGGCTCGGGGGGGGCAGGCCTCTGTGCCAGTCAATTTTCAGCTCCCTCCCCCAGCCAAGGTCTCCCAGGGTTGCAGGGAGAGCAGAGCTGCTTAGAGCTCGGCCAGGTTCTAAGTGTGCTCCTGAAAGCAGGTCACCCCTGAGATTCTCAGGGTGGGCACAGAGGGGCACCCTAGCAGGTAAAGGGAGGCCACGGATGGCTGTGGGCAGCTGGCCTTCTAGTAATGACCCCTCAGTGCCTTCTGTGCCTGGGGTCCCTGCTGATGGGATGTAGAGGACAAACAGGAGGAAGCACTGTCCCTGGGCACAGGAGCTCGCCCAGCAGCCAGGGCCTTGTGTGTCGTGGGCCTGGGACTGGTGCGGCAGCCTCTGAGCCTGTGTAATGTCTGCAGAGCTGGGACCTGAAGGTGAAGATGCTGGGGGGCAACGAGTTCCAGGTGTCCCTGAGCAACTCCATGTCGGTGTCAGAGCTGAAGGCAAAGATCGCCCAGAAGATCGGCGTGCACGCCTTCCAGCAGCGTCTGGCTGTCCACCCCAGCGGCGCCACCCTGCAGGACAGGGTTCCCCTTGCCAACCAGGGCCTGGGCCCCGGCAGCACGGTCCTGCTGGTGGTGGACAAGTGCGATGAACCTCTGAGCATCCTGGTGAGGAACGACAAGGGCCGGAGCAGCACCTACGAGGTACAGCTGACGCAGACTGTGGCCCACCTGAAGCAGCAAGTGAGCCGGCAGGAGGGTGTGCAGGACGACCTGTTCTGGCTGACCTTCGAGGGGAAGCCCCTGGAGAATCAGCTCCCGCTGGGGGAGTACGGCCTCAAGCCCCTGAGCACCGTGTTCATGAATCTGCGCCTGCGGGGAGGCGGCACAGAGCCTGGCGGGCAGAGCTAAGGGCCTCCACCAGCATTCGAGCAAGATCAAGGGCTGGAAATAAATGTTGTAAAGAGAAATGGCTGCCTCTGTGTCTGCACATGACCCTCCTCCAGCGTCCGCCTCAGACCCCTAGTGAAGTGGCGGGAGGAGTCAGGAGGGAGATCCCAGGGTCCATCCTGGTGACCAGGCCTGGTTGCCAAGTGAAAGGATAAGGGTTTGCAGTTACAGCCTCGAGGGATCAAAATACGGAGCTTCCTCCCTACCAAACTGAAGTAAGACAGCTCTCCCCACCCTTTGGGAAATTAACTTCTAGGGAAAGAAAAAGAGACACAGTTGCTGGAGCCCATCCTGCCCATCCTCCATCTGGGACAGCAGACAGCTTAGGCAGGGACCAGCCTGCTCAAATCAAAAGGCTACGGGGGAGGCTCCCAGTGGGCCCCTGGAAGCTGTGCGGGGTGAGTCCTTGGGGCCTGCCCAGTGGGCTGTGAGGCAGGCTCTCCATAGGAACTGGGGGCTGGGGGCCTCAGCTGTCCCTAGCCCAGCCTGCACAGCCTGCTCCACCTGCCTGGGCTGGGCGAAGGAGGGATAGAGACAGGTCCTGAGTGCTCACATCACCACTGGGGCCAGCTGTAGAAGACAGCCTGGGTGGCTAAGCACATCCCCTCAAGGCTCTGCGTGAATGAGGGGCCGTGGCCAGCAGTAGGGGCGCCTGGAGTTGAGGCTGACACCATCCAGGAAGAAGAGCTTGTCCCAGGTTGGGGGCACCCAATTCAGTACAAGCTACACCCGTCCCCCAACGGTGCACCCTTCTCTAGCTCTCCTACTCCAATTTGCTAAATGAGCCTCCCAGAAGCCAACTGTTGGCCAGGACGCAGCGAGGATGGGGCATGGAGGGACACGCAGAGTCCAGACTCTGGGCACTTGGACCTCAGCTTTCAGAGCCCTCTGGAGGATCCAGCTGGAGACGCAGAGTCCCCCCCTCATCTGTGGGGGTCCATATCCAGGTGGGGAGATCCCAGTCTGGCTGCACCAGGACCACTGTGTGCCCACGTGTGCCCAGCAGGGGCTGTCCTGGCTCCAGCCTTGTGTCTGGGTCCCCACCTCACCCCCGTGACACAATGGGTGAGTGAAGCACTGAGCCAGGGGCCTCTCCTGAACTCCCAACGGGGGCAGAGCAGGGCGGGGCCTCCCTCATGGCTTCTGGTCCAGAGATCCATAGCTAGCTTGGGGTGAGGGGGGGCACCACAGGCCCAGTCCTTTTTATTTATTTATTTTTTAATTTTTTTTTTTTTGAGACGGAGTCTCACTCTGTCGCCCAGGCTGGAGTGCAGTGGCGCCATCTCAGCTCACTGCAAGCTCCGCCTCCCGAGTTCACGCCATTCTCCTGCCTCAGCCTCCAGAGTAGCTGGGACTACAGGCGCCCGCCACAAGGGCCGACTAATTTTTTTGCATTTTTAGTAGAGACGGGGTTTCACTGTGTTAGCCAGGATGGTCTCGATCTCCTGACCTCGTGATCCTCCTGTCTCGGCCTCCCAAAGCGCTGGGATTACAGGTGTGAGCCCGGCGCCTGTCTTTTTTTTTTTTTTTTTTGAAATAGAGTCTCGCTCTGTTGCTCAAGCTGGAGTGCAGTGGCGCGATCTCGGCTCACCGCAACTTCCGCCTCCCGAGTTCAAGTGATTCTCCTGCCTCAGCCTCCTGAGTAGTTGGGATTACTGGTGCCTGCCACCATGCCCAGCTAACTTTTTTTTGTATTTTTAGTACAGACAGTGTTTCACTCTATTGGCCAGGCTGGTCTCGAATTCCTGACCTCCTGATCCATCCGCTTTGGCCTTCCAAAGTGCTAGGAGTACAAGTGTGAGCCCCTGTACCCGGCCTAATTTTTGTATTTTTAGTAGAGATGGGGTTTCATCATGTTGGCCAGGCTGGTCTTGAACTCCTGACCTCAAGTGATCCACCCACCTTGGCCTCCCAAAGTGATCGGATTACAGGCATGAGCCACCGTGCCCGGTCCCTCGGCTAATTTTTTTTTTTTTTTTTTTTTTTTTGAGACAGAGTCTTGCTCTGTCATCCGGGCTGGAGTGCAGCGGCACCATCTCAGCTCACTGCGACCTCTGCCTCCTGGGTTCAAGCAATTCTCCTGCCTCAGCCTCCCAAGTAGCTGGGACTACAGGTGTGCGCCACCACACCAGCCAATTTTTGTATTTTTAGTGGAGACGGGGTTTCACCATGTTGGCCAGGCTGGTCTCAAACTCCTGACCTCACATGATCCACCTGCCTCGGCCTCCCAAAATGCTGGGATTACAGGCGTGAGTCACCACGCTCGGCCTAGTCACAGTTCTGAGGGGACAAAGAGGGCCTCCGCTCCCTCCTCTCAATCTTCAGCTAGGCCAGGCTCTCACTTGGGCCCTCCAGTCCTCAGTTTCCCCCTGCACCCAGCCAGGCCAAGCTGCAGAGGCGCCCGGCCCGGAGCTGGGAGGGGGCGTGGCGGGACCCGCGCTTGCCGCCTCGGGACGGAAGGGGGCGCGCACCTCCCCGCGGCGGGGCCTGGGGGCGGGACTGGAATGGGCGGGGCCGCGGGCCATGCTGGCCAATCAGCGCCCGCCCTGGCGCCGGGACCCGCCCCCTCGCTGCAGCCCCGGGGGTCCGGGCCGGGCCGAGCCTCTGTGTCCGGCCCCGCGCGGGAGGGGCGCAGCCTGCGGGGCGGTATCGGGCCCGGGTCTGGGGACCCTCCCGGCGGCCTGTAAGCACCGCCGCCCGGCTCGGCGCCGCCCGGAACCCCTCGGCAGTCCCGTCACGTCTCCTCCAGATTAGGCATTAACTCGGGTGCAGCCGCACTTCCGGGGGGCCGCGGCGGGGGAGGGGCGCCTGCGGGATCCAGACCCCCCCTTCCCTCCCCGCCCCTCCCGGGCCGCCCCCTCCGCGCCCCACCGCCGCGCGGGGCGCCGCGTCCCGGGGCTTTGTTCGCGGCCGGCGCGGGTCGCAGGGCTCCGGGCGGGCCGGGGGAGGGGGGAGGGAGGGGGAGGAGGAGGGCGCGGGGAGGGGTGGGGGCGGGGAGGAGGGAGGGGGAGGGGCGCCGCCGGGGCCCCGCCCCCGCCCGCCCGCCCGCCCGCGCTCCGCCGCCTCCGGAGCCGCGTCCCGTCCTGTCCAGTCCCGTCCCCGGCGCGGCCCGCGCGCTCCTCCGCCGCCTCTCGCCTGCGCCATGGCCGGCCCGTCCCGCCCGGGCCCGCTGCGGCCGCTGCTGCTGCTGGTGGTGGCCGCGTGCGTCCTGCCCGGAGCCGGCGGGACGTGCCCGGAGCGCGCGCTGGAGCGGCGCGAGGAGGAGGCGAACGTGGTGCTCACGGGGACGGTGGAGGAGATCCTCAACGTGGACCCGGTGCAGCACACGTACTCCTGCAAGGTGCGCCCACCCTGACCCCGGCCTCCCCTCGCGACGCCGGCCGCCCCGCCGGGACCCCCGCCCCAGGCCGTGGGAACCAGCTCCGGTCGCTCCGCAGCCCCCGCTCCGGCTCCCTTGGCGACCGCCAAGCCCCGGGAGGGGGGGTCGCCAGGTCCCGGGAAACTCGCGGGCGCCGGGGAAAGTTGCTGCGCCGCCGCCGTCCTCCGCCCGCCGCCCCCTCCCTCCTCGCGGAGACAAGTGCACCTCGCCCCGGGACTGCGGCTGCCTCACGCCCTCCCCACCGGCCAAGGAGAAGGAGAGGGGCCTGGGGCGAGGGGCCTTTGCCTGGGCGGGGAGCGGGGGCTGGGCCTGGGGTCCGCTTGTCCCCCTCCCCAGAGGCCTTTCCCAGGGCTAGAGGGGGTGGTCAGGAGAGAGAAAGGGGCTCACAGCCTGAGCTCCCCAACCAGGAGCCAGGTGGGGGGTGCCGCAGTGGCGAGGGGGGGCGTGCAGGAGCAGAGAAGTGGGCGGGGCCGTTGCCTGGCCTCGAGTGCTTGGGGGCAGGGCCGGTGCCCCATCGCGCTCCTGCGGGAACCGGGGCTCCCCAGCCCGGGGAGGGGAAGTTTGCCCGGCTTCTCCTTCAGATGCTTGTGGGAGCCCCCGGGGTAGGTACGCCGGGCCCCCCACCATCTTCTGGTAAGGGCTCGGGGAACCCAGACCCGGCTCCCCTGTACCCCCCAAACCACCTCCTGGGACCAGAAATCGTCTCGTTTCCCCTCCATGGAGGTGGAGAAGGTGGCAGTTTCTTTCAGACTGGCCGGTGCGGGCTACAGCTGGGCTCCCCCGCCGGCCCCGTCTCCTCCACAGCGGCCAGGGCACTTTGCCAGGTCCCTGCAGGATTTTCCCGACTTCCTCCCCGCTGCTCCTGGGTGTGGCTGGGGTGGGGGAAGGCGATGAAAGCCACCAGGCCCTCCCCCGGCCTGGGTCATCTGCCTCCTGGAGCCTACTGTTGGGGGGCGTGGAGGAGGTCTGCCTAGGCAACTGGAGGGGGTCCCTGCGGATGCTGCAGTCGTGAGGCTCCCAGCAGGGGCTGCGCAGTGGACAGGCCAACCATTGTCTCTCCCCCCATCCGGCAGCCCCAGCCCCCCAGATCTCCTGAGGAAGGGGCTTCTTCTCCCGGCTTTGTTCTCAGGGGAGTGCGTGGGTCCCTGACCCTGTGAGGGCCACCAGGTCGGCTGTAGGTTTTACCACAGGCAGCCATCAGAGCAGCTGCCCTCAGGGCCCCAGGAGCTGAGAAGGTGGAGGGTGGGGCACCCTGCGCTGCCCAAACTTGATTTCGTGGTTCACGGGCTGCCCTGACTGCACAGACTGTAGGAGCCCTAGGAAGGGGCATCTCAGCCCAGCCGCAGGGCCGCAAGGAGCCAAGAGGGCCCCTTACCCTGAAGCCCCATCCCCCTTCTCCACTGCCCAAGCTTACCAGGAGGAGGGCCCTGAGCAGTGGGCTGGTGGGGAGAGGATGGGAACGTGGAAGGCAGGCACCCCAAGCCAGGTGGGCCCCCTTCCCAAATTCAGCCTTAACTGATAGGGACGTTTCTGGAGCTGGGGTGGCTGAAAATGGTGACTTGGGGGAGGGAACATGTTTACAGGTGACGCATCTCTGAGCGTTCCTGCACGGGCTATGGTGGCCAGCGTGTGCTTCCCCCGGCTTCCGCCCAGCAGTCTGACCCAGAGGTCTCCCCACATCTCTGCCCAGGGCTTGAATCTGCTGTGGACATTTGTCCTGAGCAGCTAAAGCCCCCAGTCTAGCCCCTTCGCCGGGAGAGGACTAATGACACCCTACCCCCATGTCCATCCCAGGTTCGGGTCTGGCGGTACTTGAAGGGCAAAGAGCTGGTGGCCCGGGAGAGCCTGCTGGACGGCGGCAACAAGGTGGTGATCAGCGGCTTCGGAGACCCCCTCATCTGTGACAACCAGGTGTCCACTGGGGACACCAGGATCTTCTTTGTGAACCCTGCACCCCCATACCTGTGGCCAGCCCACAAGAACGAGCTGATGCTCAACTCCAGCCTCATGCGGATCACTCTGCGAAACCTGGAGGAGGTGGAGTTCTGTGTGGAAGGTGCGTGGTGGGGGGCTCACGTGGGGGCCGCTGGGGGTCAGGGCAGCGGCCAAGGTGGACAGGTTGCAGGGGTCGCTGTGAGGGGCCCTTTCGTGCTCTGCTGGGGGCTGCAGCACACGGTGTCTTGTAGACTGACCTGTGGTCTGACTGTGTCCCACCTTATTCTCTGCTTGCCCCTCCCCGGCTCTCCAGCTGCATCTCCAAGCCCTCACATTAGACATCTTTGGCCCTCGAAAAGATGGGCCAAAGGCAAGTCCCAGCCCTGCAAAAGGATGGCCTCCTGCCTCCTCCCCTCCTCCCAGCTCTCCACACTTCCTCCTGGAGGCCCCTTCTAGAGAGAAGCTGGACAGGTGAATGTCCCCAGCTGTTTCAGCGCCTGTGTTGGCCCAGACCTCCGTCTAGATGGGCCCATGAATCCAGCACCCCTTGCCGTGGGGGTCAGGCGGGAGGGCGAGGCTGTGCGGTGAAGGTTTCTGCGGATTTGGAGGGTGCGTGATTTGCCATCGAGAGTGCTGGCTGTTCCCATGGCTCTGCCGAATGGCCGAGGAGTGGCCCTCCCTGACCCCAGCCTGGGGGGGGCAGAAGTCCCATGACAGCTCCCCCAGGACAAGTCCCAGTTGGGGACTGAGATTGTTGGCTGGGGAATGTGGCAGGGAAAATATAGGAGGTCCCCGTCGCCCCCACATCCTGTCTGCTCCCTCATGGCTGCCTGGGAAGGGATGTGTCGGTGGGGGGTCCGGAGAATGCTTCCTCCCCAAGGCAACGGCAAGGGTCCTGACTTCCTGTCTCTTCGATTTGCTCCGTTGGCCAGCAGGAAAGCGCAGGAAACTGCTGCCCTGACGCTAGCCTGGCTCTTGAGGGGTCCTTGTAGGGTTCTAGACTGTCCACTGCTCTTGCCTTCTGGGGGCTGTGCAGGGGGAGGGGCGGCACCCAAAATAGGGAGTGCTGCGGCCTCTTCCCCAGCCTGTGGTCAGTGGCCCCCAAGCTGCCTTCAGGGTCCAGGCCGCAGTGGAGCACAGAGGCGGGTCCCCTGGGTCCTCCACTGGAAGGACACGATAACCTTGGCCCTCCTCTGGGCACTTGTGGTCTGGGGAAAAGATGGGGCATTGTGAAGTCAGGATAGGCTGTCGGGAGCTGGGGAGGGGCTGCAGAAGGAGGTTAGGGCGAGGACAGGTTCCTATCCAGGGAATCATTAACCCCACAGCCAGGCGGGTCTAGCCTGAGGGTCCATGACTTAGTAACCGAGGACTTGCTGTAAGGTCATAGGGCATGTGGCAGGAGAGTCACCCTGGCAGAACGAGGCTCTGCGTCTTAGCAAAGCAGCTCTACGCATGCCAGGCCCTGGCTCTGGAGCGAGTGCCCAGGCTGAGCAGAGCCGAGCGCTGGGAGGAGGGTCCGTGGGGAGCCCCTGCCAGGAGGGTGTGGCTTAGCCCAGCTGTGCACAGTCACGCCCAGGGACAAGCTCCAGGTGGGGAGCCTGGGACCCATAGCCAGTATGCAGTTTGGGGAGCACCTGGGAGGGGCTGTGGCCACCGAACCCCCCTGGGGTGGGGCTGGCCAGGGGAGCGTGGGGCTGGCCAGGGGAGGGTGGGGCTGGCCAGGGGAGGGTGGGCCAGGGAAGAATGTCATGGGAGGGGCCTTGCAGATGAGCCAGGGGCCGAGGGGAGCCTCAGGAGGGAAGCAGCATGAGGAGGGGGGTCCACTGGAAGGTGCCGGGGAGCCCAGGAGCTTCCAGTGGGACATGTGGGGCTCTGCTTTGGAAGCAGACCAGGGATATCTCGGGGGCTGGGAGCACTGGTGCCAGGACAGGGTAAATGCCTTCCAGAAGCCCTGGGTGACCCCTGAGGGACAAGGTCCCTGGAGCTACCTGGCTGGAGAAGGGACAAATGGATGGAGGGGGCTTGAGGCTAGCTGACCTCTCCCTGTCAGACTCTGACCCCACCTCCCGGGGCACAGGATGATGTCTGAGCAGTCCCTAGTCTTCCGAAGCTACCCCTGGGACCACTGGGTCCCACCTTTTATGGGGAACCCCATGCTGGGGTCAAGGTCCCTCCGCGCTCCCCGGGTGAGGGAGGGCACGTCCTCCCAGGCCACGCCCCTCACCACCCCTGCCCGGACACCGCCTGAGGTGCACCTGCTGCTGGACCACACCTGGACTCAGGTCTACCGAGGACTTCTTTCCTCAGTTTCTCACCTGGCCCTGCTGCCGGGTCTTCCTGGCCCTGCCCAGCCGAGGCCCCTCCCCCAGTCGACAGCCCTCAGGAAAGGCTCCTCCCCCCTTCTCTGCCTAGGGAGCCACATTCCTGGCATAACTAAGACAGGTATGTGTCCCTCCCTCTGCACCACCTTTGGGCGGGGGAGGCCCATGCTCCCTCTAGAAGGAGTCCCCCGCCCCTGCTTTGTCAGGGAAGTGGCCTGGCCTCCGCAGTGCTAGCTGCCCAAGGCTGGTGGCTGAGCAGGCGACTCCTCCGGCCCTTGCCACCCTGTCCTGTCTGGGCACTGCCCATGCCCTCCCAGCCCACCTCACGAAGGCTGGTCCTAGAGCCTCCCTGAAGCCCCCAGGATGGACTCCTGGCTGAGGGCCGGCCAGGCCGCCTGGGGCCCATCCCTCCCTGCTAGGAGCCAGGAACAGAGAAAGGAAGTGTTGTCTGCCCCTGCCGGGGCCTGGCACAGGGACAGGGCAGGGGGCCAGGGTCGGAGTGAGCCTGGCGCCTTCCCAGCCCAGCCCTGCCCAGCTCTGAAGCGCGGGGTCCCGGCGGCCTAGTCCCGGCCCTGCCTGTATTCCGGCCTGCGCGCCCTCCCTTCCTCTCGGCCTGGCCAGCTGTCTAGGCCTCAGGACGGCAGTCCTAGGGGAAGGCCAGAGTCCCACGGCCCCGGGGGCAGCATCGGTGCTGGGATTGAGGGGCCCAGCAGCCCCAGACCAGGCTCCCCTCAGTGTGGGGCAGTCGAGGAGATGGGGGAGGTTTCTGGGGTGCAGGAGGACCTCCCATAGGGCTGGGCCCAGCCCCCTCTCCTGCCCAGGGCCCAGCTCCTGCGCCCAACTCCTCTGCCTTTCTCCCTCGGAGTGGGGAAGGGGCTTCTCTGTTCCTGCCACCCTCTCCTGCCCCCTCCTGACTCCAGGTTCTCATCCTGCCCCCTGGTTCCCCCACCCCCACCCCATGAGCCCCTCTCGGGCCCTCCCCCAGGCAGGTCTGGGCCTGAGGCTGCTGCCCCAATCTCCCTCCTGCAGCTGGGAGGGGTCTGCCGGGTGGGAGGGCCCACCTCTGTCCCTCCCCACTCACCTCTGTCCCTCCCCACTCACCCCTGCCCCTCCCCACTCACCCCTGCCCCTCCCCACTCACCTCTGTCTCTCCCCACCCAGGGGCTCCTGGTAGGAAGTTGGGGCCCCACCTCTGTCTCTCGTGGAGCTGGGAGGGGGGTCTGCCAGATGAAGGGCCCACCTCTGTCCCTCCCAACCCAGGGGCTCCTGGTGGGAAGTCGGGGCTCGGTGCTTCCCTCCTGCGTGAATGGACTTGTCCTGTCTCCGACTTCACCTGGGCTTGCCCCTGCCTTGGCCTGGGGGGGCTTTGCTGGCTGAAACCAAAGGGAGCAAGGTGGTGGGAGGGGTAGAGGAATTGGGCCGGTCAGTTCTGTGGAGGTGACCTCTTTGAGAGGGCCGGGCTGAGCTGGTGGAAAGAACTGTTGGCTTTTTCCAGACCCCACCCCACCCCCTCACTCCCCACCCAGAGAACAGCCCTGGCTCCATTGTTCCTGCAGACTGGAGAGGGAAGGTTGTTCTGGAACTGGGCTCCCTCCCACACTAGCCGCTCTGGTGGGGCCTCTGTGGGTGGCGGTGGGGATGGTACCTGCTGCAGCCTCCAGGCCGAGGTGGGGGAGAAGGAGGTTAGGGCGAGGACAGGTTCCTGTCCCTGCAAGATCAGGAGAGGGAATCATTAACCCCACAGCCTGCAGAAGGCAGGTTGGAGCTGCTCTAGAGAGGGGTGCCCGTGCCTCGGGGCCACAGGTCCGGCCTGAGGTCATTCCAGCCAGGCCCGTGCAGCTTCCTTCCTGAAGGCTTGACTCTGGCCCCCATCACTGCAGGGGAGTGGAAAACAACTGCAGAAGCAGACGCCCCACCCCCAGGGCTTTGCTTCCACCTGTGGGACCCCAGTCCACAGCCCCACCAGCGGCCTGGGTGGGGCAGGAACGGACCCCTCCCTGCAGTCCTAGTTCTGGCACCCCCTCCCCACTTGTACTGGGCTCCCCAGGGCCCCCCGAGGCCCAGCTGGGCTGGGGCTGCAGATGTAAACACCATGGTGGCCCGCCCACCTGAGGATGGACACCCCGGGGTCCCAGGAGGTACCTCCCCTCACAGATAAGAAAGAGGAAGCTCGGGGCTGAGTGTGCCACGGACAGTCGCCCGCTGGAGGAGGAGGCTCAGTGCCCGAGCACCTCCTGCCTGTGGGGGGCTGCACTGGGGCTCGGAGCAGTCCTGTGTGCCCCCCAGGCTGTGGCAAGATGGTGGCTGGGATCTAGGGGATGAGGCAGTTCTCTACTGGAGCCTCCAGCACAGAGGGAAGCTCCCCAGAAGGGGCCTCTGCCCCCAGCGCAGATCCTGGGAACTTCCTCTGAGGAAGGCCCCCTGCCAGGGGCAGCTCACAGCGGGACCTGGGAAAGGGAGATGGCCCCTCCCAGCCCCCTCCTCCTGCAGTCCCCCCACGGAGCAGAGGCGTGGGAGAAGGGGCGCGCTCTGTCCTACAGGCAGCCGGCTGCTTCCAGCTGTGTGGCCTGCGTGTGTGCACGTGTTTGTGTGTTTGTACACGCGTGTGTGTGCATGTGCCTGCAGCCTCAGATGTACCAGTCTGTGCACTTCAGAATTCTGGCTGGAGCCTCTGCTAGTGGGCCATCGTTCTTGCCACCCTGTGTCCCTGGGCTCAGCCCGGGCCGGTGCTGCAGGTGTGGGGCTGGTGGTGGGTGACCCTGGCCTGTCCTGGGGGCCTTGGGAGCTGGGCTCTGCCTCTGTCATTGTGCACGTGTCTTGCCTCAGCTTGCTGTTGGTTGTCCAGTCTCCTGCCCTCCGTTCGCTGCGTCCAGCGGGCTGCCCCGTGTCTGGCAAAGGGCCCGGGACCTTCTGCAGGTGCTGCCTCTGAGATGACCAGTGTGGTTTCTGAAGGTTTGAGAGGAAGGGGCATGCTGGGTCCCTTGGGGCTGCAGTGAGGACAGGAGAGGGTCCTGGGTCACAGTCCCCTCACATGTCTGCTGAACCTCGAGGCTGACACAGATGCCCACCCCTGCCCAGATGGGGCTCTGTCTGGGGGTGGCAGGGCAGTCTGGGAGTCAGACCAGGCATGGTCAAGTCGGGAGGGGGGCTCTGTCGCTGGCCTGAGCCTCCCTGCCCTGCCCCTTGGCAGCCCACCTTGGCCACCTCGCACTGGGCCCTAGGAGAAGCCCCTGTGTGTCCGCAGGTGGGAGGCTCCCACGCACCCCCTGCTGGAGAAGCGCAAACACAAACACCCGGCCGACGGCGGCCCTGGCGACGATGGCTGGTGGGGAGGGGCTGTGCCCCCTTCTCTTCCCAGAGGAGGGTGGGGCGTGAGCAGGGCTCACCTTGGCCTTCACTGATTTGATCATCAGTACCTTCCCCATTCACACACTCACTGTTGGCACCTCCACAGGGCTTCCCAAGGAAGCCAGGAGTCAGCTGTGCATTGAGGGGTGAAGGTCTGTGCAGGGAATGGTGGGAGAAAGAGGCTGTGGACACGGGCAGGAGACAGGTCTGGGACGCAGTCGTCAGCTGCCATGACCCCACAGCTGGGAGCAAGCTGATTCCTGCCTCGGAGCTGCCGTCTCCCCTGCTGGCCATTCCCTCTCCTGTGGGGAAACGCTCCCCTGCACCTGGCTGGCAGCACCTGTGAGCACTGACCACTCCATGCCAGCTCTGTTTTCCTTGGTTAGAGCTGGGGGCACTGAGCGCTCGCGTGTGCGTGCATGTGCGGTGTGTGGGCCGACAGCACCCATACTCAGCCCAGCCTTTCCAAAGGAACTGAGCCCCAGCCCCTCTGGAGCCTGCCAATTGCCAGAGAGCCCCAGTGCTCCACCCTCTCCAGGCCCCAACCCTCACCTTCTGAGGGCAGGATAAGTACCTGTGGGTGCCCAACCAGAGTGTGCCTGTATCCACGCAGGAACACGTGTGGGTGTGTGGGGAACATGCCTTCCCATTGTATGGGTGGGGGTTGAGGGACAAAATTAATGTTGCACAAAGATGTGGGACGCCCAGTATCTATTTGGGTAGGTAGGGGCACATTAGTGTCTACACAGGCAGGTGGGGGGGAGGTCATCAGTGTCTGTGCAGGCAGGTGGGGGACATCCAGTATCTATGCAGGCAGATTGGGGGGATGCCCAGTGTCTATGCAGGCAGACTGGGGGGCATCCAGTATCTATGCAGGCAGATTGGGGGGATGCCCAGTGTCTATGCAGGCAGACTGGGGGGCATCCAGTATCTATGCAGGCAGACTGGGGGGACGCCCAGTGTCTATGCAGGCAGGTGGGGGGGTCATCAGTGTCTATGCAGGCAGATTGGGGGGATGCCCAGTGTCTATGCAGGCAGATTGGGGGGACGCCCAGTATCTATGCAGGCAGGTGGGGGGCCATCAGTGTCTATGCAGGCAGGTGGGGGGGTCATCAGTGTCTATGCAGGCAGATTGGGGGGTCATCAGTGTCTATGCAGGCAGGTGGGGGGGTCATCAGTGTCTATGCAGGCAGGTGGGGGGCCATCAGTGTCTATGCAGGCAGGTGGGGGGTCATCAGTGTCTATGCAGGCAGATTGGGGGGGTCATCAGTGTCTATGCAGGCAGGTGGGGGGACGCCAAGTGTCTATGCAGGCAGGTGGGGGGCCATCAGTGTCTATGCAGGCAGGTGGGGGGACGCCAAGTGTCTATGCAGGCAGGTGGGGGGACATTAGTGTCTATGCAGGCAGGTGAGGGGACATCTAGTGTCTATGCAGGCAGGTGGGGGGCCATCAGTGTCTATGCAGGCAGGTGGGGGGGGTCATCAGTGTCTATGCAGGCAGGTGGGGGGGTCATCAGTGTCTATGCAGGCAGGTGGGGGGCCATCAGTGTCTATGCAGGCAGGTGGGGGGGTGTCTATGCAGGCAGGTGGGGGGGGTCATCAGTGTCTATGCAGGCAGGTGGGGGGACGCCAAGTGTCTATGCAGGCAGGTGGGGGGACATTAGTGTCTATGCAGGCAGGTGAGGGGACATCTAGTGTCTATGCAGGCAGGTGGGGGGTCATCAGTGTCTATGCAGGCAGGTGGGGGGGTCATCAGTGTCTATGCAGGCAGATTGGGGGGATGCCCAGTGTCTATGCAGGCAGATTGGGGGGACGCCCAGTGTCTATGCAGGCAGGTGGGGGGCCATCAGTGTCTATGCAGGCAGGTGGGGGATCATCAGTGTCTATGCAGGCAGGTGGGGGGGTCATCAGTGTCTATGCAGGCAGATTGGGGGGGTCATCAGTGTCTATGCAGGCAGGTGGGGGGACGCCAAGTGTCTATGCAGGCAGGTGGGGGGCCATCAGTGTCTATGCAGGCAGGTGGGGGGGGTCATCAGTGTCTATGCAGGCAGGTGGGGGGTCATCAGTGTCTATGCAGGCAGGTGGAGGGACATCCAGTATCTATGCAGGCAGATTGGGGGGATGCCCAGTGTCTATGCAGGCAGATTGGGGGGACGCCCAGTGTCTATGCAGGCAGGTGGGGGGGGTCATCAGTGTCTATGCAGGCAGGTGGGGGGTCATCAGTGTCTATGCAGGCAGGTGGAGGGACATCCAGTATCTATGCAGGCAGATTGGGGGGATGCCCAGTGTCTATGCAGGCAGATTGGGGGGACGCCCAGTGTCTATGCAGGCAGGTGTGGGGCCATCAGTGTCTATGCAGGCAGGTGGGGGGACATTAGTGTCTATGCAGGCAGGTGAGGGGACATCTAGTGTCTATGCAGGCAGGTGGGGGGACATCCAGTGTCTATGCAGGCAGGTGGGCGGTCATCAGTGTGTATGCAGGCAGGTGGGGGGACGTCAGCGTCTACGTAGGCAGGTGGGGGGACGTCAGTGTCTATGCAGGCAGGTGGAGGGATGCCCAGTGTCTATGCAGGCAGGTGGGGGGACGTCCAGTGTCTATGCAGGCAGGTGGGGGGAGGTCATCAGTGTCTATGCAGGCAGGTGAGGGGACATCTAGTGTCTATGCAGGCAGGTGGGGGGTCATCAGTGTGTATGCAGGCAGGTGGGGGGTCATCAGTGTCTATGCAGGCAGGTGGGGGAACGCCAAGTGTCTATGCAGGCAGGTGGGGGGACGCCCAGTGTCTACGCAGGCAGGTGGGGGGAGGTCATCAGTGTCTATGCAGGCAGGTGGGGGGACATCCAGTGTCTATGCAGGCAGGTGGGGGGACATCCAGTATCTAGTATCTATGCAGGCAAGTGGGGGGGTCATCAGTGTCTATGCAGGCAGGTGGGGGGGTCATCAGTGTCTATGAAGGCAGGTGGGGGTATGTCAGTGTCTATGCAGGCAGGTGGGGGGATGCCCAGTGTCTATACAGGCAGGTGGGGGGCCATCAGTGTCTATGCAGGCAGGTGGGGGGATACCCAGTGTCTATACAGGCAGGTGGGGGGACATTAGTGTCTATGCAGGCAGGTGAGGGGACATCTAGTGTCTATGCAGGCAGGTGGGGGGACATCCAGTGTCTATGCAGGCAGGTGGGCGGTCATCAGTGTGTATGCAGGCAGGTGGGGGGATGTCAGTGTCTACGTAGGCAGGTGGGGGGCCATCAGTGTCTACGCAGGCAGGTGGGGCGACGCCCAGTGTCTATGCAGGCAGGTGGGGGGACACCCAGTGTTTATACAGGCAGGTGGGGGGAGGTCATCAGTGTCTATGCAGGCAGGTGGGGGGACATCCAGTGTCTATTCAGGCAGGTGGGGGGTCATCAGTGTCTATGCAGGCAGGTGGGGGGATGCCCAGTGTCTATGCAGGCAGGTGGGGGGACGCCCAGCGTTTATGCAGGCAGGTGGGGGGAGGTCATCAGTGTCTATGCAGGCAGGTGGGGGGACATCCAGTGTCTATGCAGGCAGGTGAGGGGACATCTAGTGTCTATGCAGGCAGGTGGGGGGTCATCAGTGTGTATGCAGGCAGGTGGGGGGACGTCAGTGTCTATGCAGGCAGGTGGGGGGACATCCAGTATCCAGTATCTATGCAGGCAGGTGGGGGGGGTCATCAGTGTCTATGCAGGCAGGTGGGGGGACGTCAGTGTCTATGCAGGCAGGTGGGGGATGTCAGTGTCTATGCAGGCAGGTGGGGGGATGCCCAGTGTCTATGCAGACAGGTGGGGGTACGTCAGTGTCTATGCAGGCAGGTGGGGGGACATCAGTGTCTACGCAGGCAGGTGGGGGGATATCCAGTGTCTATGCAGGCAGGTGGGGGGCCATCATTGTCTATGCAGAGAGGTGGGGGGATGCCCAGTATCTATGCAGGCAGGTGGAGGGATGCCCAGTGTCTATGCAGGCAGGTAGGGGGCCATCAGTGTCTATGCAGGCAGGTGGGGGTACGTCAGTGTCTATGCAGGCAGGTGGGGGGACGCCCAGTGTCTATGCAGGCAGGTGGGGGTACGTCAGTGTCTATGCAGGCAGGTGGGGGGACGCCCAGTGTCTATGCAGGCAGGTGGGGGTACGTCAGTGTCTATGCAGGCAGGTGGGGGGCCATCAGTGTCTATGCAGGCAGGTGGGGGGACATCCAGAGTCTATGCAGGCAGGTGGGGGGACATCCACTATCTATGCAGTTGGGGGGAGAAGGGGGACATCCCATGTCTATGCGGGCAGGTGCGGGGGGAGGACTGAGGCTGGGGCTGGAGACGGCAGTGGGGCTGAACGGGGGGCTGAGGGGGGTCAGGGAGCAGGTGTGGTGCTGGGCAGGCCTGGAATACCCATTGTGTGGCCGTGTGTGTGTGCAGTGCATGGTGCTGTGAGTGTGAGCTCAGGGACCAGGGGGCTCATGCCTGCCTCTTTCCCGAACATGAGCCTGCGTGGGCTGGTCAGAGCTGAATGATTTTGTCTGAAGATCCCAAAATAGCTCATGTCGCCTGAGCTCCCCTCCCTGGCTGGGCCTGGGGCCTCAATGGCCCTTTGTCTTTCTGAAGGCATCTGGGCCTCTGTGGGGGGCTCAGACACTGACTGGGGCTGGGTGGAGCCAGGCCGCCTGCCTGGTTCCCCTTCCCCCTGGGCCAGCCCAAGGGGCCCTAAGCCTCATTCCAGTGTTGGCCTGGGCCAGTCAGGCCCCCCCATGTGACTTTCAGCTTGTTGGGCCCCCTTTGCTGGCAGATCCCAGGGTCTCTGTGTGGGGGCAAACTTCCCAGGCAGTCTTTGAGGTCCCCTCTGCCAGCCTGTACCTGGGGCTCCCCCGCCCCTCCCACATCCTGGTACCTGCATGTCCTCCTCCTGCAGAGCCCACCAAGAGATCCCATGGCTGAAGGTGGTGGCAGCAGGCGGTCTGGCGCGTGACCTGGTAGCACGGCCTGGGTTTGACCCTGGCACTGCCCCTGGGACTCTGAGCTGGGAGGTGAGAAATGGGGAATGTGTGTGAACCACCTGCCTCTGCACAACAAGTCCTGTGCTGGGTTTTCTCATCCCTGGGCCACACCCTGTGCTGGGGAGATAAAAAGTCAGATCCTGCCCAGGGCACCCACAGTCAGCGCTGCTGGGACACTGTCAGCCTGGTGTGGACAGTGCCAAGGTCCAGCGGGGTGGGGGGGGGGTCGGGGTAGGAGCTCCCCTAGAGGAGAGGGTGAGGCCAGCAGGGGTGGGTCTCCAAGTGGTTCCTTTGACAGCTGCTCTGGATGGGACGTGGCTTGCGGTGGTGAGACCCCTTGGCTGAGTGGATTTTCCTGCAAGGTTTCATTGGAACACCAGGTTCCAGGGCCACAGAGATGTGGAGGCCTCCTGTCTGGGTGACGGGGCATGGTGCTGGTCCCTGGCTGGGGGGTGGAAAGGAGTCCCAGGAGAGGGAACTGGCAAGACAGGACCTTCCCAGCTAAGGTGGGGTTGGTGGGATTTGGCTGGGGCCCTTGGAAGAGCCTGACCAGGAGGGTGAGACAGGGCACCGGAGGGAAGGAGGCGTTGGGGAGAGTCCAGATGGAGGCCATGGGGTCAAGGGGCCCACAGGCCAGACTGTGGGACTCCAAGAAGGCAGGTGTGGGCAGTGGGTCCTCTGGGGTGGACTGAGGTGAGACCTGGGTGTGACCACGCGGTGGCACTGGTGACTGCTGGCAGCTGTTGTCTGCAGAGTGGTGAGAGTGAGTGTGGCAGATGGCTTGGTCTGCGGTGCTGGAGGGGACTGGCGGAGCAGAAGCGCCCAGGCGCCAGGTCCTTGCTTTCCTGGAGCTGGGGCTTGGGGGATGGGGTAGGTCGTTGCAGGGACAGAGGGGAGGGCAGGGTAATGGGTGCGCAGGGGTCTTTTCCAAAGGCTGCTGGTGGCCAGGGGTGTGCGGGGGACCGAGGTGCCGCCGCCGAGGGATTCTGGCCTCCAGGGTGGACGGACCTGCCATGGACTCTAGGGGTGGTGCACACACCGGACCAGACGGGCCCCTCGCTGATCCCTGGATCCCCCAACTGGGCAGCGGACAGGGAGAGGGGCGACCTTCGGGGGCGGGTGTGGGGACGCCGGACTACCGCGTCAGGAGTCCCAGATGGGCCGAGACCCCCATCCCCCGCCCCGGGCCGCAGTGACGTCAGGGCCCCGACGTTCCTGGAACGGCCTCTCGGGGGCGTTCCAGGCCCGCGGGCCCGCAGGGAGTCCCCGCCGCAATTTGCATGGGGCTCATTTGCATGACTCCGCCCCGCGCGGGAGTCGGGGGCGCTGGCGACTGGAGGAGCCACTGTCAATCCCCAGGGGAAAGTGGGCGAGGCGATTTCTGGGCCGCTCACCTCACTCCACCCTCCAGCTCGCCCCGCACCTGGGGCCCTCCCCCACCTACGCCCCGCCAGGGTGGGGCCGCGGGCGCAGAAACACTCGCGGGCACACGCACGACGACGCGTACACGCGGGCGCACGCGGCCCCCCGGGCCCCCCTGCGGCGACTCCGATTCACCCCAGCGGGTGCGGGGCGCGGACCCGCCCGGCCCAGCTCCTGCTCCCCAGGCGCTTCCTCCTCCCGCGACCTGCCCCGGCTATACTCGCCTCCGCTCCAGCACCCGACCCTGCTCCCCCGGCCCAGCCCTACCGCCGACCCCGTCTCGGTCCCAGTTGAACGCCCCCAGCCTCAGCCCCAGCCTCGGCCCAGCTCCAGCTCCCCCAGTCCCAGCCCCAGCGCCCCCAGTCCCAGCCCCAGCCTCAGCTCCCCCAGCCCCAGTCCCACCCCCGGCCCAGCCCCAGAGCCCCCAGTCCCAGCCCCGGCTCCAGCTTCAGCCTCAGAGCCCCTAGGCCCAGCCCCAGACCCAGCCCCAGCGCCTTCAGGCCCACCCCGGACCCCAGCCTCAGCCACCCCAGCCCCAGTCCCGGCCCCATCCAGGGCCCAGCCCCAGCCCCAACCCCAGCCGAGCGCCCTCAGCTCTGCCGCCGGCCCCGCCTGCCCGGCGTTCCCTTTTGTGCAGCGCTCTCCCGTCCGCGTCGGCCCGATCCTCTGGAACTCCCCGCGGACGCCGGGGTCCCCGGAGGCGGCTTCCTTTGTCTCTGCTCCCGCCCTCCCTCCGCGGCGCCCTCGCCCCTCACTCACCTCCCCAGCCCCGCGAGGACGAGGGGAGCTGGCGGTGCTCGCCCAGTGGCGGGAGCCCGGGAGCCCAGGAGCCGGCGCGGCCTCCCAGGCGGCGCTTTCTTCTCATTCCCGACGCGGCCGCCCCTCCTGCCTGCCCGCTCCCATCGCCGCTCCCGCCTTTGCCGGGGACAGGAGCTGCCCAGGCTCTCGGCGCCTGGACCCCGCGCACCTGCCGCGCACACCGCCTCTCCGGCCTGCGGGGATCCGGGAAGACCAAGCGCTGGCGGCCGGCCCGGGGAGGCTGTGGGCAGCAAGGGTGACCGCGGGCTCCCCGTCCCTCCTCCACCTGCCTCGGAGCCCACATTTGGGATTTCTACTCCGGGAGAATTCTGCACTCCTCCCACGATGAGCCTGGAGGGCTGGAGCCGGGACCTGGCACCCCCAGGGCTGTGACTGGGTGAACTCTGAGGGCACAGCTGCGGTCCGCCGCCCCAGGGGTCCCAGGATGGGGCGAGCAGCCCTGAAGAGGCCAAAGGGCACCCCGTGAGGAGCCCCCACACTCTGAGAGTGGGGCACAGAGCCGGAACCCCGGGCCATGCCTCCGCTGCCGCTGGCGCGGGACACCCGGCAGCCGCGTGGCGCCTCCCTGCTGGTGCGAGGCTTCATGGTCCCGTGCAACGCCTGCCTGATCCTGCTGGCCACCGCCACGCTCGGCTTCGCGGTGCTGCTGTTCCTCAACAACTGTAGGTGGCCACGGGCGGGGCGCCGCACTGGCCAAGCCCCAACCCGAAGTCCCTGCACATAGAGGCCGGAGGCTGCGGCGCCGCTGGCAGCTTCAGGGGGATGGGATGGGTCACTCTGTGGACCCCTTGGTCCCTGGAGGCCTGTCCTTGGGCTCTCAGTGGGTCTGGCCCTCTCCCAAAGCTGCAGAAACACTTCCTGCGGTAGCTGGGGAGGGAGGGGCACCCGGCTACACTGAGAGCCGGCAGCTGGGGTTAAGGTGGGGCTTGCAGTGGACTCTTCCAGGGCAGTGGGGCCTGCCTGCACCCCTGTGGCTGGGGCCCCATCTGATAGGAGTCAGGCCATGACCATTTGGCTGTAGGGGCAGAGAAAAGCAAGGGCCTCTGTCTCAGGCCTCAGCCAGCCCATGGGGCCAGGGCTGGACCCTTCGGCACCCCTGCCTGGATCCCATGGGGAGGGGAGGGAGGTGGGTGGGCAGGGGTGCCCCTTTCCAGGCTGGGCAAAGGGATGGGACAGGGAGGGGCCTGCTCAGAGGGGCCTAACTTGGGGGTTTGTTTTCTTCCAGATAAACCTGGGATCCACTTTACTCCAGTGCCTCCGACGCCTCCTGATGGTGAGTGGGGCTGAGTTTGGGGGACCTGGATGGGCTGTGGCACGCTTGGGAGTCAAGGGCCATTTGGAGGTGTGCACCCCAGATGTGTGGAGTGTGTCTGGAGTGCGGAGGAGGCTGGACAAGGGCACCTGGGTCTGTCCAGGGAGTCTGCAGCGGTAGGCTGCAGTGGGAACTCGCAGTCTGGAGGCCCCGGCCTGGTGGCACTGGAGCACGACTCTCACTTCTCTGGGCCTCAGCCCCCTCAGCCTCAAAATTGGAAACAAGTCCTGGGACCCACGGGTGGTGAGGAGATGTCAGATGTGTGGGGTGGGGCCAGAGTCTGGTCAGGGGGCTCCGCTCCATTGTCCTTCCTTCTCCCTGTTGAGCAAGGGGTGGGGCTGGACAGAGGCTGGAAGTGGACAGGAGGTCAGAGGGAGGCTGGGCTGGGGGAGGGCCCTGGCCTGATCAGTGACAGCTATCTGGGGAGGGGCCTGGAAGGCCGCAGTCTGTGCCTGGGACTCTGCAGGCTGTCATGGGGGGGCACAAGTGATGGAGGGGCGGGCTGACCTTGTTGATCTGCTTTGTGAGGTGGAGCCTGTCCTCCTGGGGATGCTGCTGGTGTTTGGGCTACTGTCATCGGGGTGTATGAGGGGAAGAGAGGAAGCGGTCAGCGCCGCAGGGGAGCACGGACACGAGGGCTGGTGACACCCTTGCCAAACCTGGGGTCCTCTCCAGCAGGTGGGGAGGGAGCACCCAGGTTTTCTCTCAGCACCTGCCCCATCAGTGGGTCTCACTTGCGTTCAGTCGCGTGTGCAGGACTGTCTGTGTCAGCACCTGCCCCATCAGTGGGTCTCACTTGCGTTCAGTCGCGTGTGCAGGACTGTCTGTGTCAGCACCTGCCCCATCAGTGGGTCTCACTTGCGTTCAGTCGCGTGTGCAGGACTGTCTGTGTCAGCACCTGCCCCATCAGTGGGTCTCACTTGCGTTCAGTCGCGTGTGCAGGACTGTCTGTGCAAGGGCTGCGCTGTGAGGCCTTCCTGATCAGGACACGGGGTGGGGAGGATGACCTGGGGAAATCCTGAGGTGACCTGAGGACAGGGCCTTGGGCTGCATAGATTGTCTGGGCCACTTTCCAGGTCTTGGGAGTGGGGGATGATGGCTGGAGGAGGTGGCCTGGCCTGGGCAGGGGGCCCTGTGATACCCACCTGTGCTGAGAGGTGGGGGCAGGGGTGGGGGCAGCTTGGGGTTCTCAGTGGTCTGCAAGATAGGGTGGGGTCTTTCCTGGGAGTGTGGAGTTTGGGCACCTGGGAACCAGAGCTGGATTGAAGAGCATGAGATGGAGGCACTCTGCTTCCTCAGCCGCCGGCCAGGCTGGCGTGGCCTGTAGTCAGCTGTGCTTTGCTCCTGAAGCCGCATACCAGCAAGTGGGCAGTGGTTCTTCCACACTGAGCTACTCAACTCCTGGTCCCAGAGACTCTGGGCTGGGGCAGCGCTGGGCCTGGGGTGAGGAGCTGGGCAGTGGGAATGGGGAATGGTGGCTGTGCAAACCAGTCCTACCCCTGGGTTCTAGCACTGCAGCCTGTCTGTTGGCCCCCAGCCCCTGATGGCCCTCCAACCCCCGCCCCCCAGAACGTTCCTGCGAGATCCCAAAGGCTCCTCAGAGCGCCAGACTCCTCTTGGACTGTGGGGAGAGGAGACCGGTCTGCATGGCCAAGGTGACTGAGGCCTCTGAGGGGCTCCTCCCAGTGGGGTTGCTGTCCCCCTTCTTGAGACTCAGGAGCCCTGTGGGACAGGGCAGCACAGCACCATGGGCGGTTTGTGACCTGAGGCATTTGACAGGACATGGGCTGGGAGAGCAGGTAGGTGAGCAGCTGGCTTGTGCTAGAAGACCGTCTCCCTCCTGGTAGCCCCAGGACTGGGGGCAGGAGGGTATGGACTCAGAGAAGGACCCGAGTCTTGCAGGAAGGGGCCTGAACCCTCCCAGTGGGCTGTGTCCTGGGGAGGAGACAGGTCTGTGCTGGTGGCTGGGGCTGGGCAGGGCCAGGGCAAGAACTGAGTTTCCACCACCTGTGAGCCACAGGCCTGGAGCCATCTGGATTTAAAGATATGCTCCGGTGGGAGGTCCCCTCTCTTAGCATCCTCAGCCTCCTCTCCTGACACCCAGAAGGCTGGGAGTGTCTCCTTTTCTTTACATACTGCTCCCTGCACCCAGCCACAGCCCGCCCTGCCACACAGTCAGTGGCGTGGAGGGCTCCACGCCAAGGCCATCGTGACCCACGTGCTACCTCACTGCCGTCATAGTTACGGGCCGTAGCTCACAGCAGGGCTGGGGCATCCTCTCCATCCCCCAGTCTACCCAGGACCAGGAAGGGAGTTAAATATACCCACTCCTATAAAAAGCACTGCCGCCTCCAGCATTACACATGGTGGGGGGACCCGTCACGCTGCGGGAGAGTGGGTGGGGAGGCCGAGTGGCCGGGGAGGGGCTCCTGCAGGAGGCGGAGCTAGGACAGACGTGGCAGGACCCCCAAAAATGACCCATCGGGAACACAGGGCTCACAGGGGCCTAGGTGTGTCACCTGCATCTATGAGGGGCCATGTGGGCAGGTGACCGGACCACGGATGCATCTGAGCCCAGCGCTGGCATTTCTAGCAACGTGGCCTTGTCAGGCGGCCTCAGCTACGTCTCACCTTCCTCCTGCCAGCTGGCTGGGGAGACGAGTGGCCTGACGTCTCGGGGTTTGCTGCTGTGATGCTCTGTGCCTGGTGGGTAGATGCGTGTGTGCCGTCACCACGTGCACCTGTCTTCAGGTGATCTCGTGTGGAGCCTCTGTGATCCCCTAGGCCTGTGGGGAAGCAAGTAGTTGTGAGGTGGACTCAGCACAGTGATGGGAGCTGCCCCCCACCTAAGCCTGCAGTGTGAGTGGAGAATGGGGTGTGGGGCTTCCCGGAGGTGGTGATTCCTGAGCTCACTCTTGAGAGGCAGCTGTGTTTCCAGCCTGGATGGGGATAGGAGGGAGGGACCAGCACTGTGACCTTTAAACTCTGGGCTGGATGGCAGTGTCACACCATCAGATGCTGTGAGGGAGATCCACCCCCACTCCACAGCTGGGGCCATATCGCAAGAGGAGCGGACTCTGTGAGGCCCTGGAGGCAGAGGGGTAGGGGCCAGAACCTGGCCCTGCACACCAGACGGGGATGGGGGGCCCAGTGCTCAGCCCGGCTTCAAGGTCCCCCCCAGGTACCCAGAGTCTCTCCACTGCCCTGCCACATTGGTCCAGCAGCTGGTCGCTCAGAGCCTGTCCCTAAGGTATCTCTGGGCTCCCACCCCAGAGCCTGCTCTCCGTGCACCTCCATGCCCAGCCCGGCTCATCCTGGTGAGCTGCCATCATCACCTTCTTCCCCGAGACTCTGTCTTGGGACGCAGCAGGACTGACCTCGGGCTGGACTATGGAGGGAGCTGCAGGTCCTGGTGGATGAGGAGCCATCCAGGAACAGTGCTCTTGGCCGTGGTGTCGGAGCCTTGGGAGAGGTCTGGCTGGGCCAAGGTGACCAGAAGGGGAGAAAGGCTCAGGAACCCAGGTGTAGGGAGGTGACTGGGTCCTTGACCGTGGGGATGGGACCTGGGGGGAACCATTAGTCCACAGGTCCAGCTGAAGCACAGGAGAACAGCTGGTCGGGCATCGGCAGGTGCCTGTTGGATTTGGACTGGGAGTCCCAGGGCCTTGGACATGGCAGGGCCAAAGGGAGAGGGAGGTGCTGAGGGGAAGGAAGGGGAGCCAGAAGGGAAGTGAAGGGGCCAGGGGTGCATGTGGTTTGAGTTTGGTTTGAGCCAGGACGGTGGGAGGCCAGTGGTGATGGCAGCCCTCATGACTGTACTTATGATGGCAGCAGACGGGCCACAGAGTGCTGTGTGCTGGGCACCCTCTAAGCTTTGCAGATACTGGCCCATTTAACCCCACAATCCTGGGAGGTAGGTCCTATTGCTCCTATTCACAGAAGGGGACACTGAGGCCCAGGCAGGTGAGAACCTGCCCACAGTCCCACAGTGGGTAATGCAGAACTCAGTAGCCTGGCTGCAGGACCTGAGGTGGGGGAGCAGCAGAAGAGGGGTGGCAGCACAGCCAAGGTTTGAGGAGGAGGACAGGGATGGGGGGCAGGGAGCATGGGTAGGTTGCAAGGATGGCAGGCTGATGGCCCTCACTCAGCCTTCTGGGGTGGGGGCAGGGACACCCAGACAGAGAGTGCCAGAGCCTGGGGTGGGCTGTTGCCGTGGCAACAGCTGGCTCCAGCTCCCGGTGCACCCACCCTCCTTGGAGACCGGGGCGGGGGGGGGTTTCCTCCTGCCCCATTTCGAGAGCCTGCTGGGAAGTGATGGGTGGTAGCCACCCCTCTGACATGACTTATTAATGATAATTGGACCCAATTAAACATTTATTAAATCCAGACAGCTGCAGCCCCTAATGGGCCCTTCCCTGATCCTGGGTGGGCCATGCTGGGGGGTGGGGGTGCTCAGGATGGGCTGCCGCAGGGGCTCTGGGTTTTAACATGCCTGAGGCAGCTTTGTTGGCCACGTTGAGGTCTGGTGATGGGATGTGTGCCAGGCGCTGTGGTCTGCAACAATAAGAACTAAAATGAGCAACAGTTCCTGCACCTCCCCAAGAAGGAAGATCACTTTGACAGAGAGTGAGGGGATTGGAGGATGCAGGGGTGAGGTGGGGGGCAAGGGGGACGCCCAGGGAAGAGGGAGCGTGTGGGTGTCCCAGGGATCCCAGGGAGCGATGGGAGGCTGCAGAAGGGCACAGGCCTGCCGCGGGTCGGGGGCTGGCCAGGAAGAATATGAGATTAAAGTAGAGGCGGCGGCCAGGAATTTGCGCTTCTCCAGGGAAGCTGGGGAAGAGTTGGGGAGAGGGAAGCCGCTGGAAGAAGATCCCCCACCCATCTTGGGTGCAGAGAGCAGTCAGGGAGGCGCCAGAGGTGGGTCAGAGCTGTGACCTGGCCTCACACCCCGCCCCCGTGGGGCCGTCAGGCGCGACCCAGGCAGGAGGCGGCAGGACTCAGGTGTGCTGGACGCTGCAGCAGCGCGGGAAGGGGCTCCCCGGGCTCCATGGGGTGAATCGGTGAGGTGCTCCGGTGCGGATGTGTAAGGGGTCCCTGAGCAGAACTGGGGCCTGGACCGATTGTGCCCGAGTTGGTTTCCAGGCGACTCTGCTTTTCGCTGGGGGCGCACGAGGTGGGTGGGAAGTGGGTGCTCGTCCGTCGCAGAAACAGTCAGGTGCCCCCTGCAGGAGACGCCCCTCTCCGCGGCTGCAGGGGCGGGGTGGGGGAGAATGTTCCCCCCTGGAGAGGCCCGGGGCTAGCGGGAACCCTCGGCGGGCGGGATCTGCGAGGGGCAGGGCCGGTCCTTTGAGCGCATGCACGCGTGTCCGTGTCCATGGTGAACCCCCGATGTGGCGCAGGGGGGTGAAGGCGCGGGCCGCGAGCACGGCAAGGTCTCGCGGGCGTGTGGACGTGGGTACTGGCGCCCCGGCACCCTGAGCCTTCTCCCCCACCCGCCCCAGCGTGCCGGGGAATGCTGTGCGGCTTCGGCGCCGTGTGCGAGCCCAACGCGGAGGGGCCGGGCCGGGCATCCTGCGTCTGCAAGAAGGGCCCGTGCCCCAGCGTGGTGGCGCCGGTGTGTGGCTCAGACGCCTCCACCTACAGCAACGAATGCGAGCTGCAGCGGGCGCAGTGCAGCCAGCAACGCCGCATCCGCCTGCTCAGCCGCGGGCCGTGCGGTGAGCGGGGCGGGGGTGGGGCGGGGCGGGGCTGGGAGGGGCCATGGAGATGTGGGGGCGGGGCCTGTGGCAGCGTCGGGGCCGGGGGGAAGGAGCGGGGCTGGGCGGGGCCGGGGGGGGAGGAGCGTAGCGGGTCGGAGAGGGCGGGTCGGGGCGGGGCGGGGCGGGGCGGGGCGGGGCGGGGAGGGGGCGGCTCGTCTGACCGGCAAGCCCTGCCCGCAGGCTCGCGGGACCCCTGCTCCAACGTGACTTGCAGCTTCGGCAGTACCTGTGCGCGCTCGGCCGACGGGCTGACGGCCTCGTGCCTGTGCCCCGCGACCTGTCGTGGCGCCCCCGAGGGGACCGTGTGCGGCAGCGACGGCGCCGACTACCCCGGCGAGTGCCAGCTCCTGCGCCGCGCCTGCGCCCGCCAGGAGAACGTCTTCAAGAAGTTCGACGGCCCCTGTGGTGAGCGCGGCGGCGGGCGCACGGCTCGACCTCTGTGGGCGCGCGGCGACAGCGTCCTGACTCCTGCCCTCGACCCCCAGACCCCTGCCAGGGCGCCCTCCCTGACCCGAGCCGCAGCTGCCGCGTGAACCCGCGCACGCGGCGCCCTGAGATGCTCCTACGGCCCGAGAGCTGTCCTGCCCGGCGGGCGCCAGTGTGTGGGGACGACGGAGTCACCTACGAAAACGACTGCGTCATGGGCAGATCGGGGGCCGCCCGGGGTCTCCTCCTGCAGAAAGTGCGCTCTGGCCAGTGCCAGAGTCGAGGTGGGTGGCTCCCCCAGGGAGGGCTCCAGCCAGTGCCAGGATCGAGGTGGGTGGCTCCCCCAGGGAGGGCTCCGGCCAGTGCCAGGATCGAGGTGGGTGGCTCCCCCAGGGAGGGCTCCGGCCAGTGCCAGGATCGAGGTGGGTGGCTCCCCTGAGGGAGGGCTCCGGCCAGTGCCAGAGTCGAGGTGGGTGGCTCCCCCAGGGAGGGCTCCGGCCAGTGCCAGGATCGAGGTGGGTGGCTCCCCTGAGGGAGGGCTCCGGCCAGTGCCAGGATCGAGGTGGGTGGCTCCCCTGAGGGAGGGCTCCGGTCAGTGCCAGCCTTCAGGTGGGTGGCTCCCCCCTGGGAGGGCCACCTGCTCCCCTGCTCCCTGCACATCCCAGGGCAGGGATGGAGGGTGCTCCAGCTTCTCCATCACCCCTGCACCCTAGACCAGTGCCCGGAGCCCTGCCGCTTCAATGCTGTGTGCCTGTCCCGCCGTGGCCGTCCCCGCTGCTCCTGTGACCGTGTCACCTGTGACGGGGCCTACAGGCCCGTGTGTGCCCAGGACGGGCACACGTATGACAGTGATTGCTGGCGCCAGCAGGCTGAGTGCCAGCAGCAGCGTGCCATCCCCAGCAAGCACCAGGGCCCGTGTGGTGAGCGCCCCGGGGTGGAGGCCAGGCGGGGTGGGCTGTTCCTGCGTCAGTTCCTGCCTGGACATCACATGCCATCTTCATCCGTCATGCTCCTCTTGGGGTCCTGGGAGTGGGCCGGTCCCTCTGGGAAGGCTCTGGGGAGGGTGGAGGCTGTGTGTGTGGAGGGTATCTGGACACCTGGGGGCTGGTGAGGCAGAGGCAGGGCCTCGTGTGGGCTCCCTGGTCCCTGCCCTCAGCCATGCCCTCCCCGGGAGTCCTCTGGCCTGTCCGCGTCTCCCCACTCTGTAAGCACAGACTGCTGGGGTGGGCAGGCTGGACGTGACACCAGGGTCCTCACTCTTGGGACATGGGCAGCCCTTTTGGAGTCAGTGTCAGGACTTGAAGAGCCAGGGGGAGGCAGTGGCCATCGTATCCCGGCGGGCATGGCTGCCATGGCTCTGCCTGCCTGTGTTCGTCTTGGTCAGTTCGCCCATCTTCTGGTCTTTCTCTCTGCGTCTGTCTCTTCTCCTTGGTCTCTCCTTCCCTGTCGGCTCCGCCTCTTGTGTCTTCCAGCCTGACCTGCTGGCAGGATGAGGTGCCGTGCCTGCCCGCCGGGAGCCCGCAGCCCGAGGTCTGCCCCCGTGCGGCGGGGGGGGGCTTGCTGCTGCCTGGCCTTGTGGTCCTCAGAGCAAGTGGACAGACACCTCCTCCCCCGTGCAGCCCTGGGCGTGACTAGGGGTGCAGGCTCCTCCTACCCACAGAGAGCCCCCCACATGCATGGGTGTCCTGGGGATGCTGGTGGTCCCCTGGGGGTCCGTGGCCTGGGCAGGCTGGGGAAGCTTGGCCCCTCCATAGCCCGCTGTGGACAGTCAGGAAGCCCTGAGCTTGGGGGCAGCTCCGCCCACGGCCACTGGGGACTCCTGGGTGTATGTCCCGCTCGCCTCTGCTGCGTGTCTGTCCCTTTCTCTGCCGTGTCTGCCGTGCATCTGGCCCTTCTCCTGTGTTCTCTCTTCCTCCACCATCCCCTCCCTGGGAGAGGGACTGCTGCGTGGGGCTGGGGGCTTTGCCTGCAGCTGGCGGGGGGTGCTTGTGGGCCCACTGAGCACCTGTGTCCTCCCCAGGCCAGGCCCCGTCCCCGTGCCTCGGGGTGCAGTGTGCATTTGGGGCAACGTGTGCTGTGAAGAACGGGCAGGCGGCGTGTGAGTGCCGGCAGGCGTGCTCCAGCCTCTACGATCCTGTGTGCGGCAGCGACGGTGTCACATACGGCAGCACGTGCGAGCTGGAGGCCACAGCCTGCACCCTCGGGCGGGAGATCCGGGTGGCGCGCAAAGGACCCTGTGGTCAGTGGCGGACGAGGGGTCTGGTGGAGGTCGGGGAGAGGGAGGTTCCTGGTCGCCATGGTGATGGAGCCCCCTCTCCAGACCCCTGCGGGCAGTGCCGCTTTGGAGCCCTGTGTGAGGCCGAGACCGGGCGCTGCGTGTGCCCCTCTGAATGCGTGGCTTTGGCCCAGCCCGTGTGTGGCTCTGATGGGCACACGTACCCCAGCGAGTGCATGCTGCATGTGCACGCCTGCACACACCAGATCAGCCTGCACGTGGCCTCGACTGGACCCTGCGGTGAGTGAGGCCGTGGGGCTGGGCGGGCCGGGGTCCTGTGCCTCCCTCAGCCTGGGCCTGCCGACCCCTGCCTGGCTCTGTCTCCTGCAGAGACCTGTGGAGATGCCGTGTGTGCTTTTGGGGCTGTGTGCTCGGCGGGGCAGTGTGTGTGTCCCCGGTGTGAGCACCCCCCGCCCGGCCCCGTGTGTGGCAGTGACGGTGTCACCTATGGCAGTGCCTGCGAGCTACGGGAAGCCGCCTGCCGGCAGCAGACACAGATCGAGGAGGCCCGGGCAGGGCCATGCGAGCAGGGTAGGCCGGGGACAGCTGGCGAGAACTGCTGGGCTCCGGCCTTGGACAAGAAGCCCTTGGGTGACTCGGCCCCCCTTCCCCGCAGCTGAGTGTGGCTCCGGAGGCTCTGGCTCTGGGGAGGACGGTGATTGTGAGCAGGAGCTGTGCCGGCAACGTGGTGGCATCTGGGACGAGGACTCGGAGGACGGGCCGTGTGTCTGTGACTTCAGCTGCCAGAGTGTCCTGGGCGGCCCGGTGAGCCCTGCGCCCCTGGTCTCGGCGGGCGGCGAGGACGTGGCTGCAGCCGCTCACACTGACACCACCCTCTAGGTGTGCGGCTCAGATGGGGTCACCTACAGCACCGAGTGTGAGCTGAAGAAGGCCAGGTGTGAGTCACGGCAAGAGCTATCTGTAGCGGCACAGGGAGCCTGCCGAGGTGAGCCGGCCCCACGCTGGGTCTTGTGCACAGGCACGCCGGCCTCTGGGTGTCCGCGTCGGGCATGTGGGCGTGCCTGTGTGCTGTGGTGGGCCCCTGTGGACGTGTGGTGTTGTAAGTGGGCGGTGTCCAGTGTTGGTGCATGTGCACATTTGTGCTGCTGCGTGTGTGTGGGCCTGTGTCCATCCGTCGTGGACGTGCACCAGGCCAGGCCTCAGTGCTGGAAGGCAGCATGAACCATGTGAGGCGCCACCCAGTGGGCAGTCTCTGGATATATCCATCCAGTCAGTGTATCACATTAATTAGGTAAAAGTTGTGCCCAGTGTGTGTGATGCACGTGCACAGATGTGTGTCTGCAGGGAGACGTTAACCGTACGGTTTGGAGGAATGTGGGTGAGAATACATGCTGACGTCTTCACACATTTCTCGGTTTGCAAGGACACTCGTCTGCGTGTGCACAGAGCTGTGTGTCCTTGATCTTTGGGTGCTCTGTGTGTTATGTGTTCCTGGACCTGCATTCACAGACATGTCCTTGTGTACGATGTGGGAGCCTCACCTGTGTCCTCAGCCCCAGGCTCCAGGGCTCCTCTGGGAGCTGGGATCAGGAGAGCTGAGTGGTGATGGTGGGGGTAGGTGGAGGCAGAGTGGCTGGGCCCACGGTGGGTGTCCAGCACCTGGATGACCCATGAAATGGGTTTGAGTCATGAAATCTGAGTCCCATACCCTTCCCTGCAGGCCCCACCTTCGCTCCACTGCTGCCCGTGGCCCCCTCACACTGTGCCCAGATGCCCTATGGCTGCTGCCAGGACAATATCACTGCAGCCCGGGGCGTGGGCCTGGCTGGCTGTCCCAGTGAGTACCTGAGCTCAGCTCTGACCTCGGGCCTGGTGCGGCTGTGCGGCCACGTGACCTTGTCCTGCCCTGACCTTGCAGGTGCCTGCCAGTGCAACCCCCATGGCTCCTACGGTGGCACCTGTGACCCAGTCACAGGCCAGTGCTCCTGCCGCCCAGGTGTGGGGGGCCTCAGGTGTGATCGCTGTGAGCCTGGCTTCTGGAACTTTCGAGGCATCGTCACCGATGGCCGGAGTGGCTGTACACGTGAGTGACAAGGCCCAGGACTGGCCACCGGCTATGCCCTCCTACCTGTCCACCCCTGTCACTGTGCCCCTTCTCACCTGCCCAGACCCTGGCCTGACCCACACCTGGGCGGCTGGGGGCTCGGCAGGGCCAGGGTTGGGGACCAGGTTCTGGAGGAGGTGGGGAAGCCTGTCCAGCTGCAGACATCAGAGTCCTCCCCGATTTCCCCCAAGCCTGCAGCTGTGATCCCCAGGGCGCCGTGCGGGATGACTGTGAGCAGATGACTGGGCTGTGCTCCTGTAAGCCCGGGGTGGCTGGACCCAAGTGTGGGCAGTGTCCAGATGGCCGTGCCCTGGGCCCCGCGGGCTGTGAAGCTGGTGAGTGAGGGCCAGCACTACCCTGGGGCTTCATGGTGTGGGGTGGGGCCACCCGAGCCACAGGGGTTTCCCGTGCCTGTGCCCCAGATGCTTCTGCGCCTACAAGCTGTGCGGAGATGCGCTGTGAATTCGGTGCACTGTGCGTGGAGGAGTCTGGCTCAGCCCACTGTGTCTGCCCAGTGCTCACCTGTCCAGAGGCCAATGTTACCAAGGTATGGGGTGTGGAATGTGAAGGGGAGTGGGGGGGAGGCCTTGCCCTGAGCACCCTTATTCTCTACCCCAGGTCTGTGGGTCAGATGGAGTCACGTACGGCAATGAGTGTCAGCTGAAGACCATCGCCTGCCGCCAGGGCCTGCAAATCTCCATCCAGAGCCTGGGCCCGTGCCAGGGTGAGGCCTGACGGCCACTGCCCCAGAACTGACCAGGAAGGCCTGACGCTGCCCTAAATCCAGCCCTACCTGCCTTGAGCCACCTGACCCTGTCCCAACCAGTCCCCCGCTAACCTCCCTCTCCTTGCAGAGGCTGTTGCTCCCAGCACTCACCCGACATCTGCCTCCGTGACTGTGACCAGCCCAGGGCTCCTTCCCAGCCAGGCACTGCCGACTCCCCCTGGTGCCCCACCCCCAGCTCCCAGCAGTACCGCACACAGCCAGACCACCCCTCTGCACTCATCACAACCTCGGACCACCGCCAGCATCCCCAGGACCACTGTGTGGCCCGTGCTGACCGTACCCCCCACGGCACCCTCCCCTGCACCCAGCCTGGTGGCGTCTGCCTTTGGTGAATCTGGCAGCGCTGATGGAAGTGGTGATGAGGAACTGAGCGGGGACCAGGAGGCCAGTGGGGGTGGCTCTGGGGGTAAGCAGGGATCAAGGACTTGGGGTGGGCGGGCAGGCACAGAGAGGTTCCGCCCCAGAGCCTGGGCTCAGAGCATGTCTCCCCAGGGCTCGAGCCCTTCGAGGGCAGCAGCGTGGTAACCCCTGGGCCACCCATCGAGAGGGCTTCCTGCTACAACTCCCCTTTGGGCTGCTGCTCTGATGGGAAGACGCCCTCGCTGGACGCAGAGGGCTCCAACTGCCCTGGTGAGTGGACGGCTGGGCGAGGGGAGTGTGAGGACCAGCCTGGGCTCGGCCGGGGTGCTGCCCCCTCGCCTGGGCAGCAGGTCAGTGCCAGGGTTATGGTCTTGGGACTCGGCCCCCTCAAACACGTGCGTGCCCGGGACCCCACTCCTAACCCGTCTCTCTCGTTGCAAGCCGGCGTGGCACACTGCTCTGAGGAGTCTGCCTGGTAACCGACACCAGCCCCACCCTGGGGTCCCCACTAACCTCATGACCATCTGACTAACATCCACCTTCCCGTGCGCCCGTGTAGCTTGCTGCTGGGGCCTGTGCCCGGGCCAGCCTGGATCCAGGCAGATGCCAGGCAGGGCCTCACTGCACCTCCCCCACAGCCACCAAGGTGTTCCAGGGCGTCCTGGAGCTGGAGGGCGTCGAGGGCCAGGAGCTGTTCTACACGCCTGAGATGGCGGACCCCAAGTCAGAGCTGTTCGGGGAGACAGCCAGGAGTATTGAGAGCACCGTAAGATGGGGGGCGCAGCCCCCGCCCAGCCACTGGCCCTCCTCCCCAGATACCCAGAGCAGCACCAGGGCAGCCCGGCTTGGGCGGCCCCCCAAGTCCTTGCCTACCCCCTGCCACAGCTGGACGACCTCTTCCGGAATTCAGACGTCAAGAAGGATTTTCGGAGTGTCCGCTTGCGGGACCTGGGGCCCGGCAAATCCGTCCGCGCCATTGTGGATGTGCACTTTGACCCCAGTGAGACCCCCACCCCGGACCCTTCCTGGGAGGCAGTGGGTGGGGAATGCCTGGGGCTCTGCCATGCTCAGAGCTCGCTCCTCCCCAGCCACAGCCTTCAGGGCACCCGACGTGGCCCGGGCCCTGCTCCGGCAGATCCAGGTGTCCAGGCGCCGGTCCTTGGGGGTGAGGCGGCCACTGCAGGAGCATGTGCGATTTATGGACTTTGGTGAGCGCCAGGCTGCGTGCCACGGCTTGCCTGACCCTCCTCTGCCCATGCCCACACCCCCACCCCTTCCTGGCCCTGCTCCCAGGAAACCCTCACAGCTCCCTGTGCTGGCAGACTGGTTTCCTGCGTTTTTCACGGGAGTCACGTCAGGAGCCATTGCTGCCGTCGCCACGGCCAGAGCCACCACGGCGTCCCGCCTGCCGTCCTCTGCTGTGACCCCTCGGACCCTGCACCCCAGTCACACAAGCCAGCCTGTTGCCAAGACCACGGCAGCCCCCACCACACGTCGGCCCCCCATCACTGCCCCCAGCCGTGTGCCCGGACGTCGGCCCCTAGCCCCCCAGCAACCTCCAAAGCCCTGTGACTCTCAGCCCTGCTTCCACGGGGGCACCTGCCAGCACCAGGTCTCTGGTGGGGGCTTTACCTGCAGCTGCCCAGCAGGCAGGGGAGGCGCCACCTGTGAGAAGGGTAAGGCCGTCCACTGCAGGGGAGGACAGGGAGGCAGCAGGGTTGGGGCAAGGATTGAGGGTGGGGCTAAGCCACCATCAGGCTTTCAGTTGGGGGCAGGATTAAGGGGGGGTTCCGGCCAAGCGAAGTGGCTCACACCTGTAATCCCAGCACTCTGGGAGGCCGAGGCAGGCAGATCACCTGAGGTTGGGAGTTTGAGACCAGCCTGACCAACAGGGAGAAACCTTGTCTCTACTAAAAATACAAAATTAGCTGGGCGTGGTGGCGGGCGCCTGTAATCCGAGCTACTCGTGAGGCTGAGGCAGGAGAATCGCTTGAACCCGGGAAGCGGGGGTTGCGGTGAGCCAGGATAGCACCATTGCACTCCAGCCGGGGCAAAAAAAGCGAAACTCTGTCTCAAAAAACAAAAACAAAAAATGCGGGGAGGCGGTTTCAGGGATAAAAGTGGGGAATCCTCAGCTTTTCCAGCTGGCCTTCCCGGTTGCCCTTTGCAGCGCTTGGTGCCCCTGTGCCGGCTTTCGAGGGCCGCTCCTTCCTGGCCTTCCCCACCCTACGCGCCTACCACACTCTGCGCCTGGCGCTAGAATTCCGGGCGCTGGAGCTTCAGGGGCTGCTGCTGTACAATGGTAACGCCAGGGGCAAGGACTTCCTGGCCTTGGCACTGCTGGATGGCCGCGTGCAGCTCAGGTGGGCGGGGAGGGGGCGGGGCCGGGGTAGCTCAGGGGGCGGGGCGGGGCAGCTCAGGTGGGCGGGGAGTGGGCGTGGCCGGAGTAGCGCAGGGGGCGGGGCCGGGGTAGCTCAGGGGGCAGGGCGGGGGGCGGGGCCTGGCGACGGTCCTGAGCACCTGCTTCGCTCTCAGGTTTGACACCGGTTCGGGGCCCGCAGTGCTGACCAGTGCGGTGCCGGTAGAGCCGGGCCGGTGGCACCGCCTGGAGCTGTCGCGGCATTGGCGCCGGGGCACCCTCTCGGTGGATGGTGAGACCCCCGTTCTGGGCGAAAGCCCCAGTGGCACCGACGGCCTCAACCTGGACACAGATCTCTTTGTGGGCGGTGTACCGGAGGACCAGGCTGCTGTGTGAGTCCCCTGGAGGGTGGTGTGGCCCCGGCCCTTTGGGGTCCTGGTGTGCAGGGTGGCTTTGCCTGTGACCCCTGAGCCCTGACCCGGCGTCCCTCCTGGTGGCAGGGCGCTGGAGCGGACCTCCGTGGGCGCCGGCCTGAGGGGCTGCATCCGTTTGCTGGACGTCAACAACCAGCTCCTGGAGCTCGGCATTGGGCCGGGGGCTGCCACCCGAGGCTCCGGCGTGGGCGAGTGCGGGAGCCACCCCTGCCTGCCCAACCCCTGCCGTGGCGGGGCCCCGTGCCAGGCCCTGGAGGCTGGGAGGTTCCACTGCCAGTGCCCGCCCGGCCGCGTCGGTGAGAGTGGGGCTGGGGCGGGTGGGAGTGGGACCTCGGGGCCTGTGGGCGGTACCCAACCGACACCTCCTGGGACCTTGGTCTTGTCTTCCTCCATCCAGGACCAACCTGTGCCGATGAGAAGAGCCCCTGCCAGCCCAACCCCTGCCACGGGGCGGCGCCCTGCCGTGTGCTGCCCGAGGGTGGTGCCCAGTGCGAGTGCCCCCTGGGGCGTGGGGGCACCCTCTGTCAGACAGGTCGGGGGTGTAGAGCTCTCAGGGCAGGGGGTAGGGGTGGGGTCAAACGTTTGGGTGGGTACGGGTTCTAGGTAGCATTGCAGTTAGGATGCGGCTCAGTCTAGTTTGGGTTTTGAGTTAGGGTCTGCATGCGGCTGGCATGGGGTGCAGGAGGCCCTGGGGGTCAGGACTGAAGCCTTGGTGACTCTCCCTACAGCCTCGGGGCAGGACGGCTCTGGGCCCTTCGTGGCTGACTTCAACGGCTTCTCCCATCTGGAGTTGAGAGGCCTGCACACGTTTGCACGGGACCTGGGGTCGGTGGGGCAGGAGCGGGGAAGGGCCGGCCTCCACCTCTGTCTATCCCGTGGGGAGAGGACAGCGAGACACCCCAACTCCCCATGACCCCAGGGAGAAGATGGCGCTGGAGGTCGTGTTCCTGGCACGAGGCCCCAGTGGCCTTCTGCTCTACAACGGGCAAAAGACGGACGGCAAGGGAGACTTCGTGTCACTGGCACTGCAGGACCGCCGCCTGGAGTTCCGCTACGACCTGGGCAAGGGGGCGGCGGTCATCAGGTGGGCCGGCAAGGGTGGCTGTGGGAGGCCTGGGGCACTGGCCTGGGGCTGGAGCACCAACAGGTCGCTCGGGCCCTGGGGGGTCAGGCGGCCGGTGGCGGCCAGAGCCCACTCACACTGACCCCTCCTCACCAGGAGCAAGGAGCCAGTCACCCTGGGAGCCTGGACCAGGGTCTCACTGGAGCGAAACGGCCGCAAGGGTGCTATGCGTGTGGGCGACGGCCCCCGCGTGTTGGGGGAGTCCCCGGTGAGTGCTCTGGGCTGTGAGGGGACTCCCGCTGCTGCCTGCTCTTCCTCCTCGGGCGGCAGCCCCGCCCCTGCCGGCGCTCACGGAGCTGTTTTTCTGTCCTGTTCTCTTGGCCGCCTGCCCTGTCCTCTGCCTCCTCTGCCTCCCTGCTCTCTGCTCTCGCTCTGCAACCCCACCCACTCTTCGGAGGCCAGAAGTCCCGTAAGGTACTGTCGGCCTCTCATCCGCTCACGTCTCTGGCGCCTCCACCCCCGGGGTAGCTCCTCCCCACTAAGGACCCTGCCATTTCTGTGTGATTAACACTGCCCCCTAGATAGGCAATGGGCGGCTGGGTAGGGGGGTGCGTGCAACTGCCTGGGCCCTGGGTCTGCACCGTGGGTGGGCTCTGCACAGCCCCTCACCCGCTGTCCCCGCAGGTTCCGCACACTGTCCTCAACCTGAAAGAGCCGCTCTATGTAGGGGGAGCCCCTGACTTCAGCAAGCTGGCCCGTGCTGCTGCCGTGTCCTCTGGCTTCAACGGTGCCATCCAGCTGGTATGTGGGGGTGGGGCGTCCCACCGGCCTCCAGGGTGGGCGGGGTGGCAGGCGGGACAAGGCTCTCACTCTGCCCCGCAGGTCTCCCTGGGAGGCCGCCAGCTGCTGACCCCGGAGCACGTGCTGCGGCAGGTGGACGTCACATCCTTCGCAGATCACCCCTGCACCCGGGCCTCAGGCCACCCCTGCCTCAACGGGGCCTCCTGTGTCCCGAGGGAGGCTGCCTATGTGTGCCTGTGTCCCGGGGGATTCTCAGGGCCACACTGCGAGAACGGTGAGCCTGGCACAGGGCAGGGGGTAGAGGCTGGACGGGCCCAGAGCCCACGAGGCCCACCCTCACCTGCCTGTCTCACAGGGCTGGTGGAGAAGTCGGCAGGGGACGTGGATACCCTGGCCTTTGACGGGCGGACTTTTGTCGAGTACCTCAACGCTGTGACCGAGAGGTAACGTGCCATCCTCTGCTGGCCGCTGGTCCCGTCTGTGCCCTCGGGGCGGGACACCAGACCCCCACACGCCTTCTCTCCGAGGCCAGGAGGGGCGGCCCGGCGCTGCCACCTCTGTCCTCCCACCTCTCACTGTCTGTCTCTTTGTTTCCAAGCGAACTGGCCAATGAGATCCCCGTGTGAGTAGAGCTCAGCCCCCGCCTGCTCCCTCTCACTCCCACCCCTCCCTCCATCCTTCCTGGTGGGGAGCACAGTCCTGAGCCCCCCAGTCCGTCCCCCGTGGTGGAGGATGGGGGTCCGGCGCTGTTTTGTGGCAAGAGGCCGTTTCCTGCCTCGGAAGTGCAGTCGCCCCTCCCAGGGCACAGGCCGAGGGTCGCCCCGCAGCCAGCCCCCACCACGGAGGCTACACACATGTGTGCGCACATGCATGCGTGTCTGTGTCCGTGTGCACGTCCGTGTGTGTGAACATGCAGGTGTCTGTAGGTGCGTGTCTATGTATATGGGGTGGATGTGCAGGTGTACGTGTGTGAATATATAGCCGTGTGTGCATGGCCCCATGTATATGTGTGTGTGTGGGGGAGACATGCAGCTTTGTGTCCGTGTGTGTGTGTGTGTGCATGGGTCCGTGTACGTGCGTGTATATATGGGGGTATATGTAGATGTGTGTGTGTGTGAACAGGTGTAAGTGGGGAGCATTCAGGTGTGTCTGTGTGTGTTCATGTACACGTGTGTATGTGTGTGGACATGCAGGTGCGTGTGTCCGTGTGTAGATCTGCATGCATGCACAGACGCATGTGTGTACTGGGGCATCTGAGCCCCTGGTCTCCATTTCATGCCACCCTACGCCTACCTCCTTGATCTCTGTGCCCAGCCTTGGCCGTGCTCCTGCTGTCTGCACGTGGGTGTCTGTGCCCTCGCGTGTCCGCACACGCATGTTTAAGTGTCCTTGCTGGGGCTCTTTGGTGGGCAGGCCTATGATCCTCGAGGTCACGTGTGTCTTCTGTGGGCGCCTGCTCCTTGCAGCCCACAGTGTTGGGGAGGGTTTGCATTGGCGCGCTTGTCCCCTGCTCACCTGCCTCCCTCTCTTCCTGCTTCTAAGCCCCGAAACTCTGGAGTCCGGGGCCCTTCACAGGTGAGCACGTGGCAGCAGCGCCTGCAGATCCCCGGCTGGCCCGTCTGTCCTCCCACCTCTCTCTCTGATCTCTCTCTGCCAAGCTGCCCCCATCTCCATCCCTCTTCTCCCTCCCACTGTCGGTGTCTGCCCACCAGCCACCCCTGGGTCCTGTCACCAGCCCTTGTGGCCTCTGCTGCCGGAGCCCTTGTCCTCCCACCTCCCCCACCCTGTCCTGTTGCCACCTTCCTAGAGGCCCTGACCTGCCCTCTGCCCTCCAGCGAGAAGGCACTGCAGAGCAACCATTTTGAACTGAGCTTGCGCACCGAGGCCACGCAGGGGCTGGTGCTCTGGAGTGGCAAGGCCACGGAGCGGGCGGACTACGTGGCACTGGCCATTGTGGACGGCCACCTGCAGCTGAGCTACAACCTGGGCTCCCAGCCCGTGGTGCTGCGTTCCACCGTGCCCGTCAACACCAACCGCTGGTTGCGGGTCGTGGCACATAGGTGAGTAGGGAACCCAGCATGCCGAGAATAGTGGTGAGGGCTGCCCACACTTGCCCAGCTGGGCTGTGTCCAGCCACTTATGGCCGGGGGTCAGGGAGGACACGCCTTGCTGCCTGAGCCGAGGTCGCTGCCAGTGGGAGGAGGAAGGGCCGAGAAGATGCAGGAGAAGCAGTGATCAGCTTCCAGGCCTGAAAGGCATCCCAGCCCTGCCCAGAGCCTGCTGGGGGTTGCTCTGGTCCGAGCCTGGCCATCACCTCCAGCAAAGCTTGAGCTGCAGGAATGTCCTCCGCCTTGGCTCCTAGTGCTCTCCTTGGGGTCAAGGCCAGCCCATCCTTGCCCCCAGGGGTGACACCTGGGGGGTCCCCCAGGCTGAGGCACCTGCAGGGCATAGGAAGGATGCAGGGTTTACAGTCTAGAGGAGGCAGAGGGAGCTCTGGGCCCTGATGGTCTCCCCCTCCCCGTATCCCCAGGGAGCAGAGGGAAGGTTCCCTGCAGGTGGGTAATGAGGCCCCTGTGACCGGCTCCTCCCCGCTGGGTGCCACGCAGCTGGACACTGATGGAGCCCTGTGGCTTGGTGAGTGTTTCGGGGAGACTAGGGAGGGATACCCAAGGGTCTCATAATATCAAGGGACAGACTTCACCCCCCAGGGCCCACCTTGAGTCAGGGTGCATGTGAGTTGGCGGGCTGGGCTCTCTCTTCTCCCGCTGTAGCCCCTGCAGTTCCCAGTGCCGTGGGGCCAGGAGGCGGGGGCCCAGGTGTGGTCCCCCTGCTGGTCACCTGCTTGTTGGGGTGCCCGAGAGTCCCTCTGCCCATCAGCATCACTGAGTCACAGCTGGGTGACTCCTACTGTCTGTGCTGCAGGGGGCCTGCCGGAGCTGCCCGTGGGCCCAGCACTGCCCAAGGCCTACGGCACGGGCTTCGTGGGCTGCCTGCGGGACGTGGTGGTGGGCCGGCGCCCGCTGCACCTACTGGAGGACGCCATCGCCAAACCAGAGCTGCGGCCCTGCCCCGCCCCATGAGCTGGCACCAGAGCCCCACACCCGCTGTAATTGTTTTCTATTTTTGTAAACTTGTCGCTTTTTGATATGATTTTCTTGCCTGAGTGTTGGCCGGAGGGACTGCTGGCCCGGCCTCCCTTCCGTCCAGGCAGCCGCACTGCAGACAGACCTGGTGCCGAGGGACGGACAGGCGAGGTGGCAGCGTGGAGGGCTTGGCGTGGATGGCAGCCTCAGGACATACACCTCTGCCTCAGGGCGCTGAGCCCCCGCTTGCACTGCGCCTCCCCCACGGTATCCCCGCCAGGAAGCAGCCCCGGCCCCTGAATCACCCTCGCTCTGTCAGGTGGGGCTTGCGTCCCGGAGAGGAAGGGGCTGCTGAGGTCTGAGGGGGCCCTTCCTCCGGGTGCCCCCACAGGGCCTTTCCAAGCCCTCATTTGAGCTGCTCCTTCCTGTGTGTGCTCTGGGCCCTGCCTTGGCCTCCTATGCCAATACTGTGACTTCAAAACAATGTTACTGCTGGGCAGCTCTGCGTCCCTCCCCGTGCTGCCTGAACCAGCCCCAGGCTGCTGAGAAGCAGAGGCCAGACCAGGGCCGGTCTAGGTGCCCTGACCCTCAGCTGGCCCTGCCCAGCCACCCTGGATGCGGCCGTGTCCCTCTGCCACACCCCAGGCCCTGTGAGGGGCTATCGAGGGGAGCTCACTGTGGGGTGCAGTTGACCTCTGCTGCCTGCCTGGGTATCTGGGTCTGGCCACCGGCCGTGTTCTTCGTGTATTGATTTTATTTGACCCCTGGAGTGGTGTGTCTCATCTTTCCCGTCTCGCCTGAGAGCAGCTGAGGGCTGCCTCACTGCAAACCCTCCCCACAGCATCAGTGACGGTCATCCTTGTCTTAGAACGACCAGGGGCCAGCCAGTGTCTGACCAAGGTCAAGGGGCAGGTGCAGGGGTGGCAGGGATGGCTCCGAAGCCAGAAATGCCTTAAACTGCAACGTCCCATCCCTTCCTCACCCCCATCCCATCCCCACCCCCAGCCCCAGCCCTCGCCCAGTCCTCCTAGGAGCAGCACCCGATGAAGCGGGCGGTGGGGAGGCTGGGCGCCCTGTTACTAACTCTAGTACATTTCTGTGTCGATCGCTGTGAAATAAAGTCTGAAAACTTTGAAAGCATTGCTTGTGTCCGTCCTCACCAGCGCCCTGGCCTGGCTTGTGTCCGTCCTCACCAGTGCCCTGGCCTGGCTTGGGTCTGTCCTCATCAGCGCCCTGGCCTGGCGGCTTCTTGCTCAGCTTTGTGGTGGGAGCGCAGACTTGGAGCTTCCTTGGGTGGCCCTGGATGGAGCCAGGCCCTGCACAGGGGCTCCTTGTGGCTGATGAGGCCCTGAGTGGGGAGCACACAACGTGCAGCACCGTGGGGGGCGGGGCCGTGGAGGCAGGAGGCTCTCCAGCGTGCACGTGTGGGTGTGTGTGCCTGCACACGTAATTGGCCCACGTCTGTGTCAGGGCACAGGGTTGGAAGGAGGCTGCACCCAGGGCTGGAAGGGCCTGGGGGGAGCCAGGGTGTGTGGGGCTGCTGGGCAGCCTTTTCACTGGCCCAGATGTGCAGCGCCAACCCTTGGCACTGCTGGCAGCCTGTAACCCCCAGCGTAGTTGGGCTCCTGGACTCCCTCTAACCTGCTTCCTAAATTAGTGTGTGGGTGAGAGCACTGCAGAGGCTGAACCTCAGCGAAGGGCGCCGTGGCTCACACCTGTAATCCTAGCACTTTGGGAGGCTGAGGCTGGAGGATCGCTTGAGGCCAGGAGTTTGAGACCAGCTTGGGCAACATAGTGAGACCACATCTCTGCAAAAAATTTTCTTTAATTAGCCAGGCGTGGTGGTACACACCTATAGCTCCAGCTACTCGGGAGGCTGAGGCAGGAGGATCACTTGAATCCAGGAGGTTGAGGCAGCAGTGAGCTGTGATTGCACCACTGCACTCCAGCCTGGGTGACAGAGCAAGAACCTGTCTAAAAAACAAAGAGCTGGCATCCAGCACCAGCAGATGTGAGCCCTGGGGAGAAGCAGGGGAAGAAGGGGTGGGGTGTGTGACCAGCTGGGTGGCCTTTGCAAAGTGCTGGCTCTTATGAAAAATAACGAAGTGTACTTTTCTATTTTGTATTAATGATTTAAAAAAAAAAAAAAAAAGGCCGGGTGTGGTGGCTCACACCTTGTAATCCTAGCACTTTGGGAGGCCAAGGCGGGTGGATCACCTGAGGTCAGGAGTTCAAGACCAGCCTGGCCAACATGGTGAAACCCCATCTCTACTAAAAACAAAAATTAGCCGAACGTGGTGGCGCATGCCTGTAATCCCAGCTACTCGGGAAGCTGAGGCACGAGAATCGCTTGAACCCGGGAGGCGGAGGTTGCAGTGAGCTGAGATCGCGCCACTGCACTCCATCGTGGGCAACAGAGCGTGACTCCATTTCAAAAAAAAGAAAAAGAAGATAATGCCCATAAGCTCCACACCCAGATGGTCCCACGAGTCTGGGTGTTTGTTTTCTGAGCCTTTCCTCACTCGGTCCTCTGGGGATGCGCTGAGCGACCCTGTGTGCCTGGCAGGTGTCAGGCACTGGGGGTCAGGGAGGACAGAGTCCCGGAGTGGTGGCCACACACAGGTCGCTGACGGTGGGGGGCCAGGGTGGGGGCAGACCAACTTTGGGCTCCCGGAAAGGTCCAGGGAAAACATGCCCAAACCCAGACCCCAAGCATGAGCGGGGAAGGGCAGGTGAGGAGGCGCGAGGTGGGGCATGTGGTGTGGGTCCATTGGATGGTGTGCAGGGCCCTGTGTCTTGACGAAGGGAGCTTTCAGCAGAAGCGGAGGCGTAGGAGTGGCCAGAGGCCAGCGTGCAGGACAGAGGCCACAGATCAGAGCGGCAGGGGCTGGACGCAGATGGGCAGGGCAGGTCCAGTGGGGCTGCGTGGGCCTGGGGAAGAGGGCTGGGGGCGCTGCCTGATGAGATGTGGGAGGCTCCCGGAGGGCTCCAAGCAGGAGAACACCAGAATTCACGAGGACGCCGCTGGCTGGGACAGGGTGCTCGGCTGCAGGGGGAGCAGAGGGAGGGATTTGAGGGAGAATGGGTGGGTCGAGGGGGGTGAGAAGAGGCGCTCAGGGAGGTGGAGATGGAGCTGGAGGCACCGAAGCTTTGGGTGGACTCGCCCTGATGCGTCTGGAGGGAGGGCCGCGCTGGGGAAGCTAGGGTCCCCTGAGTGGGGTCCAGGGGGCCGAGGGGTGCCAGGCAGGGAGAGGCTGGGCTGAAGCCTGGCGCAGGTGCCCCTGCTGGGTGTTGCCTAGCAGGGGAGAAAAAGCTCCGACGCCAGAAATGAAGGAGGGAGGAGGACCTCGGAGGGGAGGAAGAGGAGGCGCAGAACCAGGAGACGGAGTTTGGGGGAACAACCGCTGCGGAGCGCGCAGGACCCAGAGGACTCAAAGGGGACCTGGAGGGTGACGACGCCTTCGTGGCCGGGGGTGAAGAGGAGGAAAGCCGCGCGGGCGGAGAGGCGCTGGTAGGTCCCAGGCTGGAGGCTGCGGGTCTGAGAGGCTTCGGAAGCCCAGGGCAGCCCGGGCCACGCCTGAAAACGAGGGCAGCTGAGCGCACGCCAGGGAGAGGCACCCGCGTCCGGGACCGGCCGCGGTGGGAGCCAGACTCGCGAAACCGGCGGGCCTGAGGCTGGGACCTGCGCGGGGGCGGACGCGGCACAGCCGGGGGGCCGGTCCCGCGGGCCCCGCCCCACCACGCCCCCCAGCCTGGAGCCCCGGCCCCCGTCCGCAGAGGAGACGGCCCCGGAAAAGCCAGAGGGTCTTGGAAGGGAGCGCGGGACGGAGCCAGCAACAGCGTCCGCGACCCGCGACCCGCGACCCGCGACCCGGTTCTGAAGCGGGGACGACCGGAGCTTCCGCCCGCAGCCCAACCTCCCAGGCGCCCGGCAAGACTGGCTGGCGCGGACCCTTTAAGGAAGCCGGGGGCGTGGCCCGGGGCGGGGCTTCAGGGGCGGGGCCCGGGCGGGGCCTTCGCGAAGCTGCCGGAAGGTGCGGCCCCAGAGCGCCCGCGAGCGGCGCGGTGAGACATGGCCTCGTGCAGGTGAGTCTGGCGCGCGGCGGCCCAGAATCCTGGACCCCAGGAAAAGCGCCTACGGCCTCGACGGGTGGGCGTGGCGAGATGCCCCCCGGGACCTCCTCGCGCTCCCAGCTGGGTCGCCCCTCAGACCTGGGGTCCCGGACTCCTGCCGTCCTCCACCCTCAGGCCCTGCCGGGACACTCTGGTCCCTGGCCCGCCAGGCCTGGCCTGACTCAGGCGGGTGGAAAGGGCTGCAGAGGTTGGGCCTAGGTGAGGGTCAGCAGCACCCCTACCCGGGGGAAGGTGCCTTGCGGGTGGCGGGCACAGCCTCTCCCTCTGTCCTCTTACCCCGTGCCCTGCTCCAGACTCCCTTTTTGGCCACCGGGGATGCGGTCTGTTGGGGGGCACCCCGCTTTTCCTAGTCCTGAAACTGAGGCAGCAACACCAGGGGATCCTGGAGGTGAAGCCCTCTGCCCTCCCCACCCAGGCGTGGCCTGCCCACCTACCAGGACCCGGTTCTCTCTGGAGGACTCACTTCCCTTCCAGACCCCCTGGGGCCCAGTGTAGAGGGTGGATCCCTGTCTGGTCGCGGGGCTCAGGGCCGGGGGTGCGTCGGAGCTGGGACGGGCGGCAGGTCGGGCCTGCTTCCTGCCTCCAGAGAGGGGGTGGTACGTGTACGGCAGCCGGGCACTTCCTGCCCTTTCTGCTTGACCCCTGCACCCTCCGCGTGTGCCCACATGCAGGCTCACCCTGCAGCGTGCATTGGCGGTCAGCCGGGAGCTTCGGAGGTGACAGCCACTCGTCACCACTTCCCAGCTCCAGGTGCAGCACCCAGAGCCCCTCCTCTGGAGCTTGAGGCTTGGTGAACCTGGAGCTCACAGCAGTTGCTCTGTGACCCTGAGTGACCCCCAGGTCCATGAAGGAACCAACAGGGCTCACAGGTCTTCTCCCAGCCTGAGCTCAAGGTCCATAACCCAAAGTAGAGACCCTTGACCCACCCTGCCCAGCAGTGCCCCAGCAGTCAGGGGCCTGGATCGCTAGGGCAGAGGCCCAGGATCGCTAGGGCAGAGGCCCAGGTGTGTGGGGGGACCCAGGCAGCCTCCAGCACGGTCTTGGGCTTCTCAGGTGTGGGAACAGTGGACTGAGTTGGATCACTGAGAATCTGTCCGCCCAAAGCCCCGTGCCTGTCATGTTCAGCGTCCAGCTGGAGCCCAGGAAGGAGGAGGCTGCCTGTGTACTGTCCATTTCAGGCACTGGTTGGCAGGACCCCTGGGCAGAGTGCTGGTGCCCAGGGAGAGCCATGTGCCTGTCATCGGCCTGTGACCCGGGGCCTGCCTGGGAAAGCCCGGGGCTGGACTCCGCCGCAACCTGGCCACCCCCTCCGCGCCCCGCGCTGGGACGGCCATTTGGACTGTCAGTCCTCTGGCCCCTGAGACCCTGCCCACAGCCCTATCAGGCCTGGGCAGTCCCAGCCAAATCCCGGGGTAGATCCACCATGCTGCCCCCAGCCCCCTCCTCGTGGTCTGCCACGTCAGCGTCACCTCTGTGGACACCACTCGGCCCTGGGGCTCCTGTGCAGCGCGGCGGGGCTGGCAGGGTTGTGCCCCGTGCGTGTCTTGCGGCAATGATGGTGTCTGGGTCCTGGGTCCCTCAGGGGTGGACCCACCGAGCTCCTGGGTTTCCTGTGCTTCGGGGGCTGGGAAGGGAATCGTGACTGTGGCTGGTGTCGGGGGCAGAGCCCACCCTGGTTGTGGTTCCTCTGGGTCCTGAGGGGTCAGCCCTGGGGGCTGCAGGAGAGACCTGGAGGTTCTAGGGAGGGAGGTGGAACGGGCACTTCCCGTGCTCTGAGACCCTCTCCCCGGTCTGCACACCTGGCACCATCAAGATGCAGGTGTGGCCAGGCCCCAGCGTGGGGGAAAGCAGCCCCCATATGGTGTGTGTGTGTACTTGTGTGTTTGTGGGTGTATATGTGTGTGTGTGTGTTTGCAGCCCCCATACCGTGTGTGTGTTTTATGTGTGTATGTGTGTGTGTTTGTATATGTGTGTGTGTTTGTGTGTGTGTGTTTGTGTGTGTGTGTGTGTGTGTGTTTATGTGTGTATGCCACCCCATACCGTGTATGTGTGTATTTGTGTATGTGTGTTTGTATGTGTGTTTGTGTGTATGTGTGTTTGTGTGTGTGTGTGTGTATGCCGCCCCCATACCGGGTGTGTATGTGTGTGTGTGTTTGTGTGTGTGTGTGTGTGTAATGCCGCCCCATACCAGGCGTGTGTGTGTGTTTGTGTGTGTTTATGTGTGTATGCCACCCCATACCGTGTGTGTTTTTGTGTGTGTATGTGTGTGTATTTGTGTATGTGTGTTTGTATGTGTGTGTTTGTGTGTATGCGTGTTTGTGTGTGTGTGTGTGTGTGTGTTTATGTGTGTGTATGCTGCCCCCATACCGGGTGTGTGTGTGTGTGTGTGTATGCCGCCCCCATACTGGGTGTGTATGTGTGTTTATATGTGTGTGTGTGTGTGTCTGTGTGTGTGTGTATGTGTGTGTGTGTGTGTGTATGTACATTGACAAGCCATTCACGAACCCTGCAACCCACACTTCTCCTCAGGGGGAGTCCCAGTGTCCCAGGGCTGGAGCCGTCCCCACTACGGATGAGACACGAAGACCAGGGCCATGCAGGGAGCTGCAGCAGCCGATGGCCGGTCTGGGTCAGGGTGACCTCTTGGGTGACCTCATCTGTCTGGTGTCATTAGACCTGTTGGGGGACCTTGGGGGTCTGAAACCCAGTGTGTCCTGCCCACGGCCAGTCCCCTCGCCCCTCCCGCTGTGGGCCCTGTCACCAGGGTAGAGCTGAGCCACTGGCCCACCGTGGAGCCAGGACCCCTTCGGCACAGAGGTGACCCTGGGCCCTCTAGAGAGGGTCCAGGCCTTCCAAACCTCTCCTGCCTGAGCAGCACCACCAGAGGGAGGGATGGGAGCTGGGAACCTGGGCCGCGCCCTCTTCCCCCACGCCTGCTGGGCACCCAGCTCCACCTCCAGGCCCAGGTGTGAGGCCCACGCTCAGCCTGGGATTGCACTGGGCTGGCCGGGAGCGGGGAGTGGGGATGCGGTGATGCTGGGGGCGGTGGTGTGATCTGCTGCAGCCTCGGGGCCCCGCCCCTGGAGATTTCCACGCGACAGACTTGGTGGCGGCTTTCGGGCAGGAGGAGGGGTTGGAAAGTGTGATGGAGGAGTCACATGAGGTCTCTCCGCCGCTCTGTGTCTCCACCCCTGTCCCTGCCTGCACACCCTGGGCGTCGCCCGTCTTGGGGTGGAGGCTGAGGCTGTGGGGCTGGGGAGGGGCAGCAGGTGTGGGATGTGGTTCAGCAGAGTGGGCAGCCCAGGCCGGGGCTGGAAGCTGCCTCCTGGGTTCCCGTCCGTTCCCCTGGCCCCGCAGCATTTCAGTGCTGGCCCGGGGATGCGCTTACCCTTTCCCGGTGGCCTCACCTGCTCTCCTGTGACTGGCCCTGGAGGTCACCACGTGGCACTCCTCCTCCAGGAAGCCTTCCCTGGTAGCCTCCCCCATGGCCACTCAGTGGGAACTGCCCCCAGGTCTGGCTCCCCCATGGAGCCAGTTTCATGGGAAGGAGCTTAGGGTGCCAGGCCCAGCAAGTGCCCAGGACGTGCCTGGCGGGCGATCCCCCCTTCCCCACAGGCCAGGTGTAGATGGAGGTGTTGCTCACTGCTGGGTGGCCCTGCACAGATCATCTGAGCTCCTGAGCCTCCCTGAACCAGTGTGCAGGCCCTGGGGCGCCACGAGGCTGGAAGGGGGCCGACCTCACGGGCTCTTGTCTAGAGGCGAAGACACAGGGAGAGAGTGAACGCAAATGTGGGTGCTGCCTGCCATTATCAGCGCTGAATGCAGAAGCAGGGACAGGGATGGGGCTGCAGGGCCAGCCCGGGAGGGCCCCTCTGGAGGTGTGTGCCGTACCTCATGGGGCAGGCCCAGCAGGCTGGCCAGGCCCGGGTGGACAGAATTTTGCGTTTCCCGAGAGCCGTGGCTTGGCTATGGGGTCAGAGTCAGGCAGAACGGAACCAATAGTCCCGGCAGGCCGAGGCGGTCAGGGGAGAAGTGGTCAGCTCTTGGCACCCTTTTTTTTTTTTTTTTTGAGATGGAGTCTCGCTGTGTTGCCCAGGCTCTAGTGCAGTGGCGTGATCTCGGCTCACTGCAACCTCCGCCCCCGCCCGGGTTCACGCGATTCTCCTGCCTCAGCCTCCAGAGTAGCTGGGATTACAGGTGTGTGCCACCATGCCTGGCTAATTTTTGTATTTTTAGTAGAGACGGAGTTTCACTATGTTGGCCAGACTGGTCTTGAACTCCTGACCTCGTGATCCACCCTGCTGGGATTACAGGCGTGAGCCACTGCGTGTGGCCTCTGGGCACCTTTTGAAGGTAGGACGAGAGGAACTGATGGATCGGAGCCGGTGGGGAGTGCCAAGGGGGGCCGGAGGCAGGGCCGCCACCCTTGCCCGCGTGGGGAAGATGAAGAACGGGGTGTGGGGGGCGGGGACAAGACCAGGAGCTTTGGGTTTTGAAGATGGTGGGAACGAGGTGCTGCTGGCTTTCCAAACGAAGCTGCTGAAACCAGGTGTCTGAGTTTGGAGCTCAGAGCAGAGGTGGCGCTGGACGGGCTGAGGCTCTGCGCAGACAGAAGAGCCAGGGCCTGTGGGCTCCCATCAAGGAGGAGGAGGACAAAGGGCCCTGGCCAGGGCAAGGTGGGAAGCCGGGAAACGCAGCCTCCGCACAGCCATGCGGAGAAGGCGCCGTTGGAAGGAGGTGGCACGGATGGCCTTGGAGGCTGCTGAGGACCGGCTGGGCCCCAAGGTCCATGGGGACCCTGAGAGCCACGTCCTCTGTGGGCTTGGAGGGCGGGACACAGCTCTGGAGACACGGGAGAGGACTGGCTGTGCTGACCAGCACCACAGCGTTCCTGAGTGGCGGCAAAGTTGCTGTTGCTGAATTTTATTATTATTATTTCATTTATTTTTATTTTATTTTTTTTTTTTTTGAGACGGAGTCTCGCTCTGTCGCCCAGACTGGAGTGCAGTGGCGCGATCTCGGCTCACTGCAAGCTCCGCCTCCCGGGTTCACGCCATTCTCCTGCCTCAGCCTCCGGAGTAGCTGGGACTACAGGCGCCCGCCACCACGCCCGGCTAATTTCTTTTTGTATTTTTAGTAGAGACGGGGTTTCACCGTGTTAGCCAGGATGGTCTCGATCTCCTGACCTCGTGATCCGCCCGCCTCGGCCTCCCAAAGTGCTGGGATTACAGGCGTGAGGCACCGCGCCCGGCCTATTTTTATTTTTTGAGACGGAGTTTTGCTGTTGTTGCCCAGGCTGGAGTGCGGTGGCGCGATCTCGGCTCACCGCAACCTCCGCCTCTCAGGTTCACGTGATTCTCCTGCCTCAGCCTCCCGAGTAGCTTGGACTACAGGCGCCATCACGCCCAGCTAATTTTGTGTTTTTCGTAGAGACGGGGTTTTACCATGTTGGCCAGGCTCGTCTCGAACTCCTGACCTCAGGTGATCTGCCCGCCTCGGCCTCCCAAAGTGCTGGGATTTCAGGCGTGAGCCACCGCACCGGCCATGAATTTTAATTCATTCACATTTACAAATCACACAGCCATACGTGCTTCTTCCGGGAGAAGCTATGCTCAGAGGGGAGCAGAGGAACAGGAGATGCAAGGAGTGGAGGCAGGGCCCGAAGGAGGAGGAGGATCTGGGGCCCCAGGAGAGGGACCTGGCCAGGGTGGCTGGAGCCGGGGATGGGGTCCCTCCTATCCCCTTCCCTCCCTCCCTCGCCCCCCTTCCCTCCTTCCCCCCTTCTGCCCCTCTTTCCCTCCCCTTCCCTCCCTCCCTCCCCGCTTCCCTCCATCCCCTCCTTCCCTCCACCCCTCCCTCCCTCCCTCCCTCCCTCAGTCACTCACTCTTTTTTGCTGACATTCTGGCCTCTGGGGCTGCCACCCGAGTACAATGTAGTCCTAGGCTCTGGAGTCCTGTGCCTCGAAAGTAAGGGGCAGTTGTGATCTCGGACATGGGCTCCAGGGCAGCCCTGACCTCGTGGGGGGCTGTGGACGAGGAGGGTCCTGGGAACAGGGTGGCTGTTCACCAGGAAGGGGCAGGGCTGCAGCCTCAGCCTCCCCTCCGGGTGCTGGCAGCACCAGCCTCTGCCTGCGTGGGGCCCCGAGGTTTGCAGAGCCAAAGTCCAGCTCCTCAGTGACACCCCCAAGCTTCCTGACCTGCCCCGCCTGAGACACAGAGCGAGGCTCCCTGGGGCTGCACAGGCATCTGCTGGCCTATCGCCCCCCTCCCTGTGCACCCACCCGTCCCTCTGTCGAGTGTCTCAGCCCCAGTGTTACGGCCCCGTCCCTCTGTCGAGTGTCTCAGCCCCAGTGTTACGGCCCCGTCCCTCTGTCGAGTGTCTCAGCCCCAGTGTTACGGCCCCGTCCCTCTGTCGAGTGTCTCAGTCCCAGTGTTACGGCCCCGTCCCTCTGTCGAGTGTCTCAGCCCCAGTGTTACGGCCCCGTCCCTCTGTCGAGTGTCTCAGCCCCAGTGTTACGGCCCCGTCCCTCTGTCGAGTGTCTCAGTCCCAGTGTTACGGCCCCGTCCCTCTGTCGAGTGTCTCAGTCCCAGTGTTACGGCCCCGTCCCTCTGTCGAGTGTCTCAGTCCCAGTGTTACGGACCTGGGACGCTGCAGTGCGGGGAACAGCTTCTGTCCTCCGGGAGATGAGAACCTGTCGTCAGGCAGCTGGGTTGCTGAAACAGTGACCATAAGCTGGGCAGGCAGGCAGCTCCTTCCCTCAGCTCTGGAGGCTGGAAGTCCGAGATCCTGGCCGTGGAGGTTGCAGGGTGGAGTGGATGGAGCTGCTGAGAGCCTCGGGGGCATGTGGAGAAGGAGGGAGCCCCACTGGCCCCAGGCCCTGCCACTTGGGGGAGAATTCCAGCCCGTCCGTGTCCCTGGGACCCCACAGCCCCTGGCCAGTGACCATTCCTGGCTTTGAGCACAGTGGCCTCAAGCCACCATCGTGGGTGTTACCATGGAAACAGTGAGGGAGGTTTGTGTGGGGCCAGACTCCTCCTCTGGGCACTGACCTGCTCTCCCCACTCCGGGTGGCTCCACCCCGAGGTCCGCGGGGTGGAGGCGGAGCAGCTGTTCCTCTCCAGGGGTCAGTGTGGGAACTTCCTTGCCAGGCCCAGCGAGAGCAGCCCCGGGGGCTTCATGGTGTCCGTCAGGGCATGGACAGGCTCTGGTTGAAGGCCTTGTGGGGTCTGGACGTCCTCAGCTGGGGGCCTGGGGCAATTCACGCCTGGGTCCTCCTGGAGGGCCGGTGGGCAGCTTCCTGGACACAAGGCCTTGGTGCAGGGGGCCGACGCGCTGGGAAGGTTGTGAGAGTTGGACGTGGTGCTGGGCGGCCTCTGGGCGGGAAGGAACTATTTAGAGAGGCCTTTGGGGAGGCCTCATTGAGTCAGGGGCTCCGCAGGACCCTTTCCTGCCCTGTGAGGGGTCTGGGGACAGGCAGGGCTTCCGGGGCTGTGACTGTGTTGCCAGAGCCTGGGGGTGCAGCTCCGGTGCCTGCTGGGCTGCCAGGACCCCACGTCAGAGTGGTGAGCCCTGGCCCAGCATCCATGTGTCTGTCAGCACGCATGTGTGTGTTCGTGTGTTCATGTGTTTGTGTGTGTTCATATGTGTGCGTATGTTCGGGTGCACACACGTGCGTGTGCATGTGTGCATGTTCGTGTGTCGTGTGTTCATGTGTGTGGTCGTGTGTTCATGTGTGTTTGGGTACGCATGTGTTTATGTGTGCTCATGTGTTCATGTGTGTGCGTGTGTCGTGTGTTCATGTGTTCGTGTGTGTTTATGCATGTGTTTGTGTGTGTTCGTGTGTGAGTGTGCATGTGTGTGAGTGCACGTGCCTGCATCCTGAGGGATGGCGTCTGCTAGGCACTGGTTCAGGGCATGGCTGCAGCAAACAGAGGGTGCAGGGTCCCGCACCTGCCTCCCCCAGGCCTCCTTCCTTCAGGTCTCAGGCACTGGAGTCCAGGGTGACTCAGGGGAGCCAGTGCCTGCCCTGGCCCCATCCCTGCCCTCCTGGCTGTTGCCCTGGGCTGAGCCAGTTCCTCCAGCCTCGGTTTCCCCACTGCAGGGTCCTGCATCTACAGGGAAGGAGGCTGGTCTGGGGAGGCCGCCCGGCCCCTCCTTGCTGAGGACCAGGCTGCCACCTGGTGGCCGCCCACCCCTGCAGCGCCCGCCTGCCTCCTGCAGGCTCCTGGGTGGGCAAGGGCCAGAAAGGTGGGCAGAGCAGCTCTGGGGCCTGGGTGGGGGCGCTGCCTGGACCCCAAGGTCTGCGTATGTCTCACTGAGCCTTCTGCCCCATCTGTGTGGGTCTCTCCCCCTCACCTGGCCAGGCCGTGGCCTCCAGCCTCACCTGAGCTCCCCTTTGCCTGGGCCAGGTAGTACCACGGGAGCTTGTCTGGCAAGGAGGCTGAGAAACTGCTGCTGCAGAAGGGGCGTCCGGGCAGCTTCCTGGTGCACGAGAGCCAGAGCAGTCCTGGGGACTTGCCGCTGTCAGTGCTGACGCAGGAGTGGGACAAGGCGCAGGGCGTGGGCTGCCAGCCACGGGTCACCCACATCTTGATTTGCTTCCAGGTGGGAGGCGGCGGTGGGCTGGGGCGGCCTCTGGGAAGGGCAGGCAGCCTTGGCCAGGCCCCTCACCGCCGCCCCCACAGCCAGATGAGAAGTACGACGTGGGAGACAGGGAGCACTTGGATACCCTCGGAGACCCAGTGGAGCCCGACGATGGAGAAGGCGGGGGCTGTGGTGCACCTCAAGCAGGTAGGCCCCTGCACAGGCACCAGAGCCGAGGGCACAGCCTCACCCAGGAAGGCAGCTGGGGGTCCACTGGGGTCAGGGACGACCCCCTACCAGGGGAGCCCCCAGGCGCCTGAATGGCCACGGGAAGGAGAACCTGCAAACCCCTCTGTGTGTTCTCCTGGCACGTGGCGACCTCCGTGACCCGATGAGGGTGCAGGAGCAGGCCAGGGTGGCCACGTGCAGGGGCACAGGGCCCAGGGCAGGGTGACCAGACGCAGGGGTGCGGGGCTGGGCCAGGGTGGCCAGGTGCAGGGGCCCGGGGCAGGGTGACCAGATGCAGGGGTGTGGGGCTGGGCCAGGGTGGCCAGATTCTTGGGGGGGGGGGCCTGGAGCAGCTGCCCTCGGTGGGGGGGGTGTGGTGGGGTCTGCAGGGCCCCGGGGGACTGTGGTGGGGGCCGCAGGGCCCTGGGGGGCTGTGGTGGAGTCTGTAGGACTCTCAGTGGTTGTGGTGGGGTCTGCAGGGCCCCGGGGGGCTGTGGTGGAGTCTGCGGGGCCCTGAAGTGTTGTGGGGTCTGCGGGGCCCTGGGTCCCCCTGAACTTAGACGCAGGCCTCTCCCTGCCAGCCCCTCAAGGCCACAAGGATCAGTGCTCAGAGCCTGGAGCGCTGTGTGCAGGAGCTTAGCAGGGCCACCGATGCCAGCGGGAAGGCCAGGCAGGGCTTCTGGGTGGAGTTTGAGGTGTGTCCTGACCTCTGCGACCCTCAGACTCTGTCCCCTGGGGCTGGGAGCACAGGGTCCGGGACTGTAGGGTCCAGCCCTGCGGGGCTTAGAGGGCGTTCTCCCCGTGTGCGGAGACGAGAGATTGTAATAAAGACACAAGACAGCGATAAAGAGAAAGCAGCTGGGCCCAGGGAACCACTGCCATCAAGACACGGAGACCGGTAGTGGCCCCGAACGGCTGGGGGCGCTGATATTTAATGGATACAAGACAAGGGGGCAGGGTAAGGAGGGTGAATCTTCTAAGTGATTGACAAGGTGAAGCAAGTCACGTGATCACGGGACAGTGGGCCCTTCCCTTTTAGGTATCAGAAGCAGAGCGAAGGCAGCATACCTCAGCGTTTTCTTCTCTGCACTTACAAGAAAGATCAAAGACTTTAAGACTTTCACTATTTCTTCTACCGCTATCTACTACGCACTTCAAAGAGGAACCAGGAGTACGGGAGGAGCATGAAAGTGGACGAGGAGTGTGACCACTGAAGCACAGCACCACAGGGAGGGGTTTTGGCCTCCGGATGACTGCGGGCAGCCCTGGATGATATCCAGCCTCCCACAAGAAGCTGGTGGAGCAGAGCGTTCCCTGACTCCTCCAAGCAAAGGAGACTCCCTTTCGCGGTCTGCTAAGTAACGGGTGCCTTCCCAGACACTGGCGTTATCGCTTGACCAAGGAGCCCTCAAGCGGCCCTTACGTGGGCGTGACAGAGGGCTCACCTCTTGTCTTCTTCGTCACTTCTCACAATGTCCCTTCAGCACCTGACCCTACACCCACCCGTTATTCCTGGGTTATATTAGTAATGCAACAAGGAGTAATATTAAAAGCTAATGATTAATAATGTTTATAATAATGATTGATAATTGCCCGTGATCATCTCTATATCTAATTTGTATCATGACTATTCTTACTCTATTTTCTTTATTATACTGAAACAGTTTGTGCCTTCAGTCTGTTGCCTCAGCACCTAGGTTCTCTTCTGCCCACACAGGACAAGGTGGGGTTGGCCATCTAGGGCTCTGGGAAGGAGCCTGGGCTGTGAACTGAAGGCTCCATCACCTCCAGATGCTGCAGCAGCAGGAATGCTGGTTCCTGTACCCTGGAAAGGAGGGGCAGAGGGTAGAGAACAAGCCCAAGAATCACTGTGAGGGCAGAGGCCAGGGCGTCACCCGTCGGGCCTGGGGAAGGTCGGGGGCAGGCCAAGCATCTGCCACCACGGACCTGAGGCTTCCCCTCCCACACCCTGGACCCTCCATCTCTGCTCACCACGGGGTCTGCAGGCAAAGAGGCAGGGTTGGGCCCACGAGCTCTGCCCTGGAGAACTGAGCGGCACCTCCCTTCCCAGTTGACACCACCTGAGTCATCTTGCTCGACAAGGATGACAGTGGGCCTGGAGCCGACTACCTCAGGGTGGGTGTGCGCAGGAGGTGGGGCCTGGGCCCATTGCTCCTGGGGGGCCCAGGAAGAACCAGGGTCCCCAAGGGGTCCTCAGAGAGGCTGGACGGGCATAGGTCCTCAGCCCCTTGCTGGCCTGGAGTGAGGAGTGTGTTTGAGCCACCAGAGCTCCTTTGCTTAGTATTTGCATAATATTTGCATAGCATTTGCATGGACTTGTTTGTCCTCTGGAAACAGCAGCAGTTGGCCTCATCCCCTTTCAGACTGACCCTGAGGAGGAGCCAGGCCATGGCGGGTGTACATCGCCACACAGGGCTGTCTGCAGGCCGTGGTGCACCAGGAGAACACGCGTGGCATTGTCACCACCAGCAGGGAGGTGGAGCGAGGCCGGGTAGGGGCGCGGTGCCAGCACTCCCAGTGCCCATCCCACCCTGTGCATCTTCAGCTGCCCAAGGCCCTTCCCGACCAGGCCAAGGAGCCTGTGGGACGCTGTGGGAGTGGGGAGGCTCCCACAGAGCCCCATGGCTGCGTGTACACGCCTGCATCTCTGCAGGGCGCAGGGGCAGGGTGTTGGGGGCCTGCCGGCAAGGCTGATGTGAACCACTCCCCCCAGAACAAGTGTTTCCGGGACTGGCCCAGAGTTTGGCTGGGTGCATGTGGGCATCCTGGGTGAGGGCCAGGCCCAGGGCTACTGCGTGCAGGAGCTGCAGGTGTGGCGGCCGGGCCAGGTGAGCCTGGCAGCAGGGGAGCGTGCCTACCATGGACCTGCACTGGGAGACCCCCACACCTGCCTGCATCCAACCCCACCGCCTTTGGGGACTTCCACACCCCTCAACCCAGGAGGTGCAGTTCAAGCCTGGGCAGGGGTCACTGAGGTGGCCACATTCTCAGCCCGAGGCTGGTGGCCACTCCCCCCACACACCTCTCAAAACTGCAGCTTTGGTCTCCGTTGCATACCAGCGGCGCCCATTTCTGTCCCAGGCAGATTCCCTCCTGCTCCCCCCAGCCCCCGCCAGTGTGTGTGAGGGGATCCCCCAGGCCGCCATGGAGCCCTCGCATTTGGTTTTTCCTTATAGAATCACTGTCTTCACAGCCTGCTTCCCCTGCCCCAGCTTCCTCTTGCCTTCCCCAGGCACCTGAGCCACCTGGGGCCATCTCGGCGCCCCTCCCCGTTTCCTCCCTCCTCCTGCTCGCCGTGGCCCCCGCAGTCCCTCCACCTGGGCACTCCCGGCAAACCCAGCTGTGCCTCAGCCTCGTCCTCCCCCCGCCCCTCCCCCCGGGGGGTCGCACTCAACGCCTGCTCCGCCCGGAGGAGCCACCGCACAGGGCGCGGCACTTCCAGTACTTCGGCTGGCCGGACTACGGCGTCCTCGGCTTCCGGGACGAGGTAAACCGGCCCAGAGCAGCGAGCGGGGGGCCGGGCCCGTGGGGGTGCCCTTCAGGTGCGGCGGGGCGGGGCCACGCGGGACGATGCGGGCGGAGCCATCGGGTGGCGCGGGGCGCCCCCGCCCCCCACTCCCATCGAAGGCCGCCTGGTTTGTCCTCAGCGCGGGCATCGGACGCACCGGCACCATCATCGTGATTGACATCCTGGCAGACGTCATCCGCAGGCAGGTGAGCTCCTCCTCCCTGGGTGCCTCCACCCTGCCCGGCAAGCCCCGCCCCTCATCCGTAGCCCCTCCCTAAGCGCGCGTGTTCCCGGGGCTGGACCGCGAGATCGACGTCCCTATCCAGCTGGTTCGGCGGCAGCGCTCGGGGATGGTGCAGAGGGAGGCTCAGGACAAGCTCGTGCACCTGGCGCTGCAGCGACACATCCAGGGCGGGCGACTGCGCCTGCGCGAGCAGGCGGGGGCGGGGCCTTGCGGGGCGGGGCCTCGCGGGCGTCGCCATGGTGACCGGCGGCCCCTCCCCACAGCTCGAGCCGCCCCAGGAGCGCGAGAACCAAAAAGTGGGCACCGCCCCCCGCGAATCGGGTTGCAGCCCCCGGCCCGCGTCTCCCCGGGCGCCCGCAGTGTGAGTGGAGAGCCGGGGCCGGGCCGGGGTCCTCCGGGAGGGACTGGGACGTGCGGGGCGCCGGGCTGAGCCGCTGCTCCGCGCGCAGGACCCCGCAGCCCTGGACGCGAACCTGCAGAGCCACGGGTGTTTGAGGAGCCCGCGTGGGGCCGGAGCCGCGGGCCGGCACTGTATCCGGGACGGAGCCACAAGCTGTCCCCAGCTCAGGGAGGCCCAGGGGCGGCAGAGGGAGCGGCAGGCAGCGAAGCCCACCCGTGACCACGTGTGAACCCGTGTGCGCCACCAGCTCAGCCACTCAGTGCGGGTCTGAGCGGCCAGGACACCAGGCTGCCCTCACCGCAGCTCCCGTCTGCCGGCCCTGCCTGCTCCCGTGGTCTGGGATGTGGCCCCATCAGTCACAAGGTGGATGTTTGTGGAGTGAGGTGGGTGTGACATATTCATGTGGCCACCCGTGCAGCGTCACGCGCCTGGCCCTGCCGATGACAAGGGTGTGGGCCTGCGTGGGCATGACCGTGTGTGTGACACAGAGTGATGTCGCTGTGACCCGTGGCTGCACTCCCCACATCTCCGGCTTTGCGGCCTTCCTGTGAAGTGCTGTGTTCTCCCTTCTGTGTCTTTGTTGGGACCTGGGGCAAGGGTGGGTGTGGTGCCCACAGCCGGAGTCAGCTTCTGTGGGGCCTTCCTGAGCCCTCCCCATCCTGGATCAGAAGCCCAGCTGGTTGGAGCAGGAAGTACCTGGGCTCTGGGGTCAGGGATGAGAAGGCCGAGGAGGCCTGCGTGAGCTGGAACTGGCCTGGGCCCTCCTGGCCGTGCCTGCCTGGTGGTGCAGGATTCCTGGGGCTGATGACAGACGGGGTAGGGCTGGGGTTGGCAGGCCTCCTGCCGAGGCCTCACAAAGCTGCACTCTGCCTCTTCCCCAGCCAGGCTGGCCCGGGAGTTGCCGGAGGGTCTGTGGATCTGCAGACTGCCGGCTGTTACCTTTGCTTCTCGGTTCCCACAGGGGTCATGGGTTCTGTGGCTCTCCAGTCAGGGACGCTGGCAGGGCCATGGGCATGAAATCCTGGAGGTGTGGCCTAGTATGGCCACAGTGGGGGATGGGGGAAGAGAAAGGCCCCCTTTGTCAGCCACTGGGCTCTGAGCCAAGCTGACGCCCTCCCCCTGGTCAGGCCCCAAGCGTCCCCGGGGAGCCTCACACCGGTGAGTCTCCAGTCAACTCCAGAAACTCCCAGCCTGTCCGTAGCCAGAGGGGCTGGGAGTTGGACCCCCTGAAACCTTGGGCCCACCTGTCCCAGTGTCTGCCGGGAGTCTAATCCTGTCAGGGTATCATCTGGGTTGAGGCTGCAGCAGGCGCACCCAAGGTGAGGCCCTCTTACCAAAGATGGATACAAATAATTTATTTTAAAATGTACAAGGGCAGCTGGAGGTTTCTGCGGTTACCTTGCACTGGGGGGCTGCCCTGCCTCCACTCTCTCCCCACAGTCAGAGGGCAAGACTGGCATCCCCACCCAACGGTGGGGCCAGCCCTGAGGGGGACATGTCGGCATGAGTCGAAGCATGGCAAGGCCCCTTCCTTCTTGGCAAGGGGCTTCCCTGGCAGGCAAGTCACACTGTGTGTGGGTGGCAGGAGCGCTGACCAGCTTCTCTCCTGGGCGCTTCCTGTAGGAGCCTGGTTTTTTATTTTTGTTTTTGTTTTTTTCAATTTGAGATAGGGTCCGCTGTTTCACCCAGGCTGGATGCAGTGGTGCAATCTTGGCTCACTACAACCTCCACCTCCTGGGTTCAAGCAATTTTCCTGCCTTAGCCTCCTGAGTAGCTAAGAGACGCCTGCCACAACGCCCAGCTAATTTTTGTATTTTTAGTAGAGACAGGGTTTCACCATGTTGGCCAGGCTGGTGTTGAACTCCCGACCTCAAGTGATCCTCCCGCCTCAGCCTCCCAAAGTGCTGAGATGACAGGCATGAGCCACCGCGCCCGGTGAACCTGTGGTTCCCGGAGGCTTTGGGGACCCTCTTGTCCACCCCGTCAGGACCCAGCCTGGAGAGTGAGGGGTGGACAAGCTAAATGGAGCCTGGTCTTGGTGGGGCCCAGAAGGAGTCTTCGGAGACGCCAGGCTCCTTTTGCATCCTCGGGGATCGACTTCCAGTGGCTGCTGCGCCCTTGAGCCCCCCAGTGGGGGACCCACCCGTGGAGCTGGGTGAGGGCGGCTGACCTGTGCAAAGGCTGGTGGCCCTAGTTGTCAGTCAGAGGCCCGCGGGGGGAGGCGGCTGTGGTGGTGGCTGGGGGCCGGGGGGGCAGCGGCAGGCAGCGCAGGTTCCCAGTCTTGATCGCGCACTGCACCGGCCAGAGTGCCACGCAGAAGAGCACCAGCAGCAGGGCAGAGACCAGTGCCATGCGCCTCCAGTCCCTGCAGCGCATCCAGCAGCGGGCCAGGCGGCCCCGGCGGGGGGCAGGGTCCTGGGCGGGTGCGGGCGGCTCGGCAGGCTTGCTCAAACCCACGTCCACACATACAAAGCTGGGCTTGTGGCCAGGTGTGGTGGGCAGTGGTTGGCAGCACAGCTTGGTGCCCTCCAGCCACACGGGCTCCTCGCGCCGCAAATGCGCTGGCATCCGGGCCTGCAACTGGCGGCTGGTGCGCAGTGCGGGAGCTCCGGCAGGCGGCACGGTCGTGGGCTGCCTGCAGAAGGGGCAAGGTACAGCCTCACCGCCGGGGCGGCCCACAGGCTGAGCAGCCGCCAGCCGGGCCAGGCACTCCAGGCAGAAGACGTGGGTGCAGGAGAGCTCCTTGGGCGTCTTGAAGATGTTGTCATAGCCTGAGAAGCAGATGGAGCACTCCAGGGGGGAGGCCACCTTCTCCGAGCCAGGGGTGCCAGGGGACCTGGGGCTGCCAGCCGAGCTGGGGGACCTGGGCATCGAGGCTGTGGAGCTGCTCCGGCGATGGGGGGGCATGGCCGTGTGCCACACCTGCTGGCCGGACGACATGTCTCGGAGCTGTGGGACAGGGACCGTGCTGAGCAACCACAGGCCGCCCCTTTCTGGTGGTCTTTTACCTCCCCCTCCCCTCTCTTGCCCGGAGATCCCAGGGAAGGGCTCTGTTCCCCATGCGCCACTCCAGAAAGTTCCTCCGGTGCCCCGGAGGTCATTCTGCCCCAAGTGCAATCCTGCCCTCTCCGCCCCATCACACGGCTGCACCGGGTGAGCCTCCCACAAGACCCCAGGCCGGCTCCAGGAATGCAGGCCGTGTGCACGGGGGTCTCGCCGACTGCTCGGCAGACACCTCCTGTCGGCCCTGCCTCACCTGGCTGGCCGACAATATTCTGCCTGGGCAGAAATAATGGTGAGGATGACGATAGCCACAGTGGTCACTGTTTATGTCAGGGCTCTGCAAGGCTGGGCCCACGTCAGGGGACTCACAGTGTGGAAAAGGCTGCCCAGAGCATGGGTGACTCAGCCAGGGCCACCCCAAGGGAGCCAGCAGGCCCTGGACCCTGGAGGATATGGCTCTCAGGCAGGCCAGGGGCTCCAAGTCAAGTGAAGTGAGTTTGAATTCGGATCCCAGGATGGGTGCCTGGCTTGGGCGGTGCAGGCCCGATTTGCAGGCAGCTATGTGAGGGTGGCATGTGGGGGTCTCTGGGTCTGGGGACCGGGCTGAGCCGCGGGGGGCTTCGGGACGACAGGGACGGGGATCAGTGCCCAAGGAAGGTGAGTGTCAGGCACAACCTGGGGCCTGCAGGGCCAGCTTGTCTGGCTGCTGAGGGTCTGATGTGCACGGCTGAGGACTGGGACTTGGATAAGCCCAGCCATTCCCTCTGGGCCCACTGCCTGATGGTCAGGTGATGGTCAAGGCACCCTCAGCCGCCCACTGAGTGGGTGTTTCTTTTCCCTGACCCACTCCCACTTCATGGCAGGGGCCCTGGGGGACGGACACTGGGGGACGCTGCTCTGCCCCTGGGCGTGGCTCAGGTGGGCATCTCAGCTGACCTGGGACCCTGCTCCACCTCCCGCCCCTCCCCTGCACCCAGGATCCCCTGCAGGGGTCCCAGCTGGAGGGAAGTGGGCAAGGGTGAGAGTGAGCCTCAAGGGCCTGGCTGTGCGTCTCCTTGGGGCCCAGGAGGATGCCCCAGAAGTGACTCCTGGCACTGCCCTGGCCCGCCCATGACTTGCCAGTGAGTCCCAGACAGGCTGGCAGGATGACACAGGCCACTGTGACCGCCTGAGTCACGCACCATCACGGTGAGGCCGTGAGTGCCCCAGGCACTGGGACCTGGGGACTGTGCTCTGTGGCCTGTGCACCCCACAGAACCGGTTCCTTGGCACCAGGCCCCACCCCTCCACGATGGTGCCCCACCCTGAGCCTGTGCAGGTGAGGGGTGAACACAGGCTGAGCTGGCCTTACCTGGTGGTCGGGGGTCAGCGGGTCCTGGGCATGGTCCTCCTCACTGGCCACGGCTGGGCTCCAAGGCCCTGGGCTGCCCTGCCCTGGCAGAGTTTGCTTCCTTGTCTCCGGGCCCAGCCCGGCCTGTGCTTCACCTGGCAGGTATCCCTCCCGGGGCCAATCACCAGTAGCTGTCCCGGTGGCACTGGTCTGGCAGGTGTGGCTTCTGCTCCGTCCAAGACAGGTGGGGACACGGAATGTGTGCGCCCTCGCCCGCGCAGAGCTCTGGTCTGAGGCAGGTGTGAGTTGCCGGGTGTGGGCTCCCAAGCAGGTCTATTTATACCCTGTGGGTCGTGCTGGCCCAGGGTGTGGCCGCAAGCCTCAGGGATTGGCTGGCTTCATCCTCTCCTTGGCAGGCCAGGCAGCTGGAGGGCAGGGAGTGGGGTGAGGGTCGGAGCCAGGTGGGGGTCAGCACATTCGCTGCTGTCTGGGCGGGTCTGGGTTGGGGTGTGTGCTTGGACCAAGCCCTGTCTCCCTATAGCCCCAGGAGGCTGGAGCAACCGCTGGAAGCTGCTCCGCCAGGTTCCAGGTCCCTGTGGCCCCCGAGCTCCTGGGTGGGCTCCCAGCAGAGCCCTCCCCTGAGCCCCCCACAACCTATGCCCAGCCTGCCCCTGCCCTTTGCTCCTGGCTGCCTCACCTCACAGCCCATTCCTGCCACTTCCCTGCCCATACCCACCCATGTGCTCACCTGCCTCATCCACACACAAACGTAGCTGTTCTCACACATGGGCTGTGTGTCCACACGCTGTCACACACATGCCCCTCGTGGCCACACAACTCATCCCGTGTCCACATGCTCACACATGTGCCGTGTCCACATGATCTCACGCTGTGTCCAATCACACATGCCATGTCCACACGCTCTCACACGTGCTGTGTCCACACACTCCCGCACGTGCCATGTCCACACGTTCTCACACACATGCCATGTCGACGCTCACATATGCCATGTCCACACGCTCCCACACGTGCCGTGTCCACATGCTCTCATGCGTTTACACGCTCTCACAGTTGCCGTGTCCACACTCTCTCACACACATGCCATGTACAGACACACATGCCATGTCCACATGCTCTCACACGTGCCATGTCCAGACCCTCACACATGCTGTGTCCACATGCTCTCACACACACGTCCACATGCTATCACACGTGCCATGTCCACACGCTCTCACATACGTGCCATGTCCACTCACCACGCCATATCCACATGCTGTCACACACGTGCCGTGTCCACACGCTCACACTTGTGCCATGTCCAGATGCTCACATGCTGTGTCCACACGTTCTCACACATGTGCTGTCCACATTCACACGCCATGTTCAGATGCTCACACATGCTGTGTCCACACATGCTGTGTCCACACATTCACACACATGCTGTGTCCACACGCTCTCGCACATGCCATGTTCACATGCTCTCACACGTGCCATGTCCACACGCTCTCACATGCCATGTCCAGATGCTCACACATGCCATGTCCACACATTCACACACATGCTGTGTTCACACGCTCTCACACACGTGCCGTGTCCACATGCCCCAGCAGACTACATAACTGGTCTGTGCAAAGACCAGGGCTGGAGCTGATGAGAGCCGGGGGGCTGGGATGGAGGGTGTGAGAGGCCCAGAGGAGCAGCCAGTGGCATGGGCTGCCCCCACCCCCCTGCACACTCTGCTGCTTGCCCGAGGGCCTGGTATAGAGCTGCACCCCCAGGCTGTCCAGCTGCTGGCTCCCCACCTCACTGAGGCGTCTCTCCCCCAGCCCAGTGGACCTCATGCAAGGGCAGGTCTGACCTGGGTGCCACAGCCCCATCCCCGCCGTGAGGCCTGGTCTGGACCTGAGCTGGGACCGCACACACCAGCCTGGGGGGTGTCACACTGGGTGGGGCTGGGAGTGAGGGGCCCACCCTAGTGGGAGAGCTGGCCAGGCCACCCCACAGGCTGCCCTCAGGCAACTCCCCCGCAGGTGCCCGCTGACCCCTCAGTGAGGACCCAGAGGCTCCCCTAGTGCTGCCGTAAGCATCCTGGAGCCCAAGGGATGCTGGGAAGTGGGAATCAAGTCTGCAGAGGCCGGGCAATGCCCCGTGGAGGAGGAGGATGATGGGGCTTGGGCTCAGGAAGGGCAGGACCCCTGCCAGTTCCATGAGGACTCTCAGTGGGGGGCTGGAGGGCTCAGCAGGGGGTCGGAGCTCAGACAGGGAGGGGTGAATGCTCGGAGAGTGGGGCGAGGGCTGGGGGTTCAGAGAGGGAGGGGTGGATGCTCAGAGTTGGGGAGGGATGGGAGCTCTGTGAGGGGTCCAGGGTGGCAGAGGCTATGGGGACTCCGTGTGGGGAGCCACTGCGAGGCCCAGCCCGGAAAGCGCTCACTGGAGGCTCCTGCTTCCTGAGGGCCGTGACTCGGGTCACATGCCGCCTCCAGGAAGCGCCCAGGCCCCTGCAGCTCTGGGAACGTCCTCCCGACAGCTCCTGGGAATATCTGGGCACTGAGGTCACTCTGGGCTCCCGGCTGACACTCGTGCTGGCGGCGAAGGTGAGGGAAGGCCGGAGGAATGTGTGGTCTCGGGGCCAGGCCAGGCCTCCCCGTGTAGGAGAGGAGCCAGCAGCTCCACCTCTCCCAGCTCAGACCAGGCCGGGGTCGGGGTGCTGGGCTCTCGGGGGGCTCGGGATGGCAGCGGAGCAGCTTGGCTGGCCGTGTCCAGGGCATGGGGTGGGCCCGCCTGGTCCCCTCCATCGCAGCCAGTGGGCAGGCAGCTGGGTGAGCCTGTGGGCGTGTGTGTGATCACACGTGCGCATGCTTGAGGCCTGCATGCTGGCGTGAGCGCCCGACCCCTCACCTCCTTCACTTTCGGTCTCCTCACGCCCTCTCAGGTACTCCTTCCCCTCCAGGCCCCTGGATTACAGGTCAGACCCGGCACTGCCAGGCCTTGGGACTCGGTGTGGCCGGCGGGAGGGGCCTTCCGGGCCTGGGCTGCTCTGGGGCCCCCCCAGCCTCGCCCCACCCCGCCCCATGCTGGGCCATTGGCTCAAATGCAGCAGCTCTGTTGGTTCTGGGGCTGGACTTCTTTCCTAGGGGCCCAGATGTGCAGAGGGGAGGCTGGTGTTGGGGAGTAGGGCTCTGGGACGTGCTGGGCCAACCCTAGGCCCAGCCAGTAAGTCCCTCCCATACCTAGTGAGGAGGGTGCGTCCCTCGCTGCCACAGGTCCTGGCTGACCGCGTGCTGCCCACCAGGGGCCAATCACAAGTGCGCAGGTGGGGGACGCGGGGAGCCAGCTGAGGGGGATATACGGAGGTGGCAGGAGGACCCTGGGGTTTTGGTTTGGGCCACTGGGTGGGAGAGAGGAAGGGGACCCAGAATTGAGAGATGGGACCTGGGGGGCTACTCAGAGGGTGGGCTGGGACGGTGCCTGTGTCTGGCCCGGCCTCCAGAGCCTACCTGGCTGAACCTGCTGTCCGTGCCCGTTTCTGATTTTATCCTCCAAACCAGACGCCCAGCCTGGTGCAAATGCAGGAGTGGAGTTTCCAGCGGGGCGTGGACTCCTTCCCTCCACCCCGCTCCTCTCAGTCTGGCTCCTTCCCTCTACCCCGCTCTCGGTCCTCGGTCCGGCTCCTTCCCTCCACCCCACTCCTCTCGGTCCCGCTCCTTCCCTCCACCCCGCTCTCGGTCCGGCTCCTTCCCCATCCACCTTCCACTCCCACCTCCATCGGTCCCGCTCCTTCCCTCCACCCCTCCCCTAGGTCCCGCTCTCCCTCACCTCGGTCCCGGCTCCTTCCCTCCATCTGGCTCCTTCCCTCCATCCCCACCTCCATCCCTGTCTCCTTCCCTCCACCCCACTCCCCTAGGTCCCGCTCCTTCCCTTCACCTCGCTCTCCATCCGGCTCCTTCCCTCCACCCCGCTCTCAGTCCGGCTCCTTCCCTCCATCCCCACCTCCGTCCCTGTCTCCTTCCCTCCACCCCACTCCTCTCAGTCTGGATCCTTCCCTTCACCCCGCTCTCCGTCAGGTGAGGCTGCCGGTGCTGGGCTCAGAGTAGCCTTGGGCTGTCCAGTCTCTCCCTTTCTCCCTAGGACCAGGTGACCCCCCCAGCCCCAGGACACTTCCTGGGCCAGGGCCCAGGGCAGAGCCGATGCTCCCCCAGGCGCTCCCTGGCTGCAAACCTCAGGCTGGGGGTTTCAGGGACAGGGAGGCAGGTGTCTAAAGACACAGCCCTCCAGGCAGGGGACGTTTCTGCCTGGGTGGGGGGCACAGTTACGAGCAGGGGCAGCGCTCTGGCGTCCTGATGCCCAGGCCCTCTGCCCCTCAAGGCCTGTCCTGCCCCAGCTCAGCCCTCTCTGGCCAGGCCCACCACCGTCAGCAAACACGCCCCCACTGTTGCCCCTAATGGCCCCCGGCAGCCCTCCCGGGCCCGTGTCCACAGCCCCATGCAGCCCGGCCGGCCCATGGAAACGCACGTCCGCACTCTGTCCCACCTCAGGTCCGAGCTGGGGGGTCGGGGGCCGCAGGTCCCACCTGCACAGGTTGTATTCAGGGAATAGGCCTGTGGCAGAAAATGTGCGGTTGCGGGGGGTGGGGGCACCCTGTGCTCGTAGCTCTCAGGGCCCCAACCAGGCAGCAGGTGGGGGCTCAACTCTCCTCCACCCCCGTCCCGCCTCCTGGCCCCCAGCACACGGTGGTGAGTGCGTGGGCCAGCCTGGCGGGGGCTTTGCTCCCCGACCTGCACTTAGAGAACAGAGGATGCTACGGGAGAGGGCAGCTCGGAACGCTGACTTTATATCAGCACCAGCGCCCCCACGTTCCCGCTGGCCCAGGTCCCGGGGACCATGGGGACACCCACAGGGGACTTCACAGAGGAGCGTGGGGCCCCGAAGGCCAGGCCGCCCCTCAGATGAGGGCCCGATGCTAAAGCAGACAGTGCATCTGAGACCACAGTGGAGCCCGAGCCTGGCGTGCAGGGGGCGGCCACAAACGCGCCTTTCTCCCAGGAACCCTGGAGGGACCCCGGGACTCAGACAGCGCCAGGGCCGCCTGGCAGGTCCAGCGAGGCGGTGACTTGTGGGGGTTAGATGTGGGCTGCCCCGCGTGGGCAGGGATCAGCCGGGCCCGGGGCCCAGGCAGGGGGTCCAGGCACGGGGTCCAGGCCTGGGGGCCCAGGGGGTCCGAGCGGGGCTGCAGAGCTCTGGAGGACTTTCCCGCACATGAATTTCTGCTTCGATACAGAAAGCATCCTGCATCCCCGGAAATGGGTGGCCGTGTGCTTGGGGTCTCTGCCACACGGGAGGACGGCCCAGAGGCGCCCCAGTCTCAGGCAGCTGGTTCCCAGGCTGCGTCCTCCCCACTGGCCCGGCATCGGCTGCAATGGCACGAGGACAGGCCTCACTGTTCTCAGGGGTCTTGGTGCGGTGGTGCTGGAGGAGTCCTGCCCATCGTGGGCTCCGGAGGGCATCGCAGCAGAGCCCCTGGCTTTTCTAGGCAGAGCGGTGCCTGCCCCGTAGATCACACCAGCTTTGGCTGCCTGAGCCAGGCCTGCATCTCGGCTGCAGGTGCTGGGGCCTCATCATGTTTCCTGGGGGGCCCAGACCCCCCAGGGCCTCGATCTGATGCTCTGAGGTCTCACGGATGCCTGCTCCTGGTCCCATAAAGCCGACGGCTGTGGTGGGAAGGAGCCTCAGGCGGCCCGGGACCCCTCGGTGTCTGTCGCTGGGAGACAGAGGGACTCAGAGCCAGGGCTGTGCCCAGGCCTGTCCCAGGCGCTGGGCGATGCCAACCCTTTGTGCCGGGCTCCCGCCAAGGGGTCAGCCTCCAGGTCCCTGCTGCCAAGCACATGGTGTGGTCTCGGCCTCCAGGTCAGACGTTGCTGATACGGGCCTCCGCCGAGGAGAAGGCAGCGGGGTCCATGGCCCTGTCCAGGGGCCGCTCCCGCCTGACGTAGCGCGGCTTCCGTACTGAAATGGGTCAGAGACAGGCAGGGTCAGAGTGGGACCTGGACAGCAGGGACAGTGCAGGCCTCAGCCCCTACCGGAGGCTCTCGGGAGCGGGCATGGCACAGGCGCCCGGGGCTGTTTACGCTGACCAGATGGGAACCCAGATGCCCCCTGCCCCGAAGGTGCCCTCAGAGCTCCGGCTCGGGAAAGGGCTGGCTTCCTCCTGCGCCGCTGCATCCTCTCGTTCACACCCTGGGCCCTGGGGCCGGGACGAGGGCCAGGCTGTCCCTGAAGACAAAGATGTGGGTCACAGAGCACCATGTACCTTGGGGCGACAAGCAGGCCCCAGCCCCGAGACCTCAAATGTGACCCTATTTAGAAGGGGCTTTGCAAGGGGTTAACGTCAGGGTCTCAGGCGTGATCGCCCAGGGTTCCTGGGGCAGGCCCTGAATCAATGGCCAGTGCCCACCTGAGAGGGAGGCGGAGAGAGAAGATGCAGAGGCGGGGGAGACACCGTGGGACCAGGGGGCAGACGGGCAACGCAGCCAGATGCCTGAGCCGGCAGGGGCTGGGGAGGCAGGCAGGGTCCTCCCCGGAGCCTCGGGAAGCATGTGGCCTCGCCTGCCCCTTGGTTTTGGACTCTGAACTCTAGGACAGTCAGATTAAAGGTCTGCTGTTGAAGCTGGCAGGCCCGGGGCACTTGGGCACCCTGTGGTCTGCTGGGCCCTTGCGGACACAGCTGCTTTAGGGACGGGGCAGGTCCAGCCTTGATGGAGAACTGTCTGTCCCCTAAGGCACTGTCACCTGCCCCCATGAGAGACCCCTGCACAGGGGACGGAGGCTGGGGGAGCCCTGCTCATGGCCTTAGAGCTTGTGGCTGGGGGCCAGTCACTCAGCCTCTGTGTCTGTGGCCCCGCCTATAAAACGGGTCCTAACCAGGCTGACCCTTGGGTCCACCTGACCCAGCGCCACTGAAGCGACGGCTGCTCAGGAGGGCCTGGCGGAGGCCGGCTGCGTCCGTCCTTGGGCGGAGCTGGACTTGAAGGAGGGGCAGGCATTGGGGGTCTGCCCTGTGGTGGGTCCTCCTTTCCTGCAGACCCCACGTCTCAGGAACAGGAAAGGGCATGGAAGTCCTGGGGATCAAAGGGGGCGGACAGGGTGTGTTGGCCAGATCTGGCTGAGATCCGGAGCAGGGGGTGCCAGCCAAATCCGGCCCTGGCCCAGCCTCGTGGGTCTCTCTGGGGACCTGGGCAGGGGCGGCCGAGATCCAGAGCCAGGCAAACCCGTTTGTTTGGGGACACACCCATGAGCACCCTGGGTCTGGCCTAGAGATGGGAAACCCCATGGGAAGATGCTGCTGTTACCTGAGGACTGTGGCGGGGGGATCATTGCAGCCTTGAAAAGGAGAGAAAGGCAGAGTGAGGACTTGGGATGGCCCGGCACAGACACACGCGGCCGGGGACGCTCAGCCCAGATGACACGGGTTACTTACGGCTTCGCCAGGCTGCAGGGCTGGGGCTGTGGGGAAGAAAGCGGACAGTCATCCTGGAGCCGAGGAGCTGTCTCAGCATCAGCCCAGTGCGGAGTCCGCGGAGCAGCAGAGGCCCCCGGGGCTGTGGGGTCAGGCTGGTCTCACCCCACCTCTCCCTGCGGTGCCACATTCCTCCAGGGAACTGAGGGGTGCGGGGGCCTCCCTAGCACCCCAGGCGAGTCCCCTCTCCCCAGACCCACCTTCCCGCCTCAGCAGAGGGGACGAGTCACCCTCATGAGAAGCGCTTCCCTAGGCTCCAGGGTCCCAGGGGAAGGGCTGCCCTCCCACCCTCCCAGGAGGAGCCCCAGGGCCATGGGCTTCTGCCTCCATGGTGCCCCCACGGTGGTGGTGCCGTGGCATCGTGGTCAACCTGGCTTCTCCTTGTCCCGTGGCCACCAGGGCTGACCAAGCCCTGAGCCCTGCCCTGCTCCGAGGATGCCCACAGGCAGAGATGCTGAGCAGGCCGGGGCCTCTCGGTGCCTGGCTATGCAGCAGCCCCTGGCAGCGGGCTCCTGACTGGAGGCTGAGCCCTGGGACCCCAAGAGAGGTTGAGAGGGGTGGACGGGGTCTCACAGCAGCCAGGTGGGGCTGCCCAGAGACCTGGGAGGAGGCCCCAGCTCGGCTATGACAGTCTGGCCAAGTGCTCACCTCGGGGTCCGATCTGCCGGCTGGACCATCTGCCTGACAGGGACCCCGCGAGGGCCGGCCTGGACAATGAGGGCACCATGGACCCTGCTCAGAACTCGCCCCCACCTGAAGCCACCACAGGCACCACAAGGTCTCTCGGTGGGAGGGGTCAGTGCCCAGGCCTGGGGTGACCATGGGTACAGCATGGTGTAGGCTGCGGTGTGGGCCCTGCACCAGCCTGGCCGGCCCTGACCCCAGGAGAGGGGAGGGAGGGGCCGTGGCTGCCAGAGGAGTCCCGGCAAGTCCAAGCTGCCGAGAGCCACCTGGCCCTGCTCCACTCACCCCTCGTCATGCCCTGAGGGCCCCGGGAGCTGCCTCGGCCGGAAGAGGGTTCCAGCGGAGGCTCTGGGCCCGAGGAAGGCCCCTTGGTGCTTCGACCATCAAATCCACACACACCCGTTTCCAGGAAGTGACGGCTCTTCTCACGGGACCCAAAAGCCACGTGGCAGACCCTGGGGCACCCCATCCCCACAGCTGGGTCCCGCCTGCCTGTGGCCTCCTGTGGGGCACGCGCTGGTCCAGGAGATACCTTTGCTTCTTCTGTAGAAGACCCTGGGGAGTTTACTGGAGCGCTTGAGGTAGAAGAACCCAGCTACAGAGAGGATGAGTCCAGAGCTGATGAAGAAGGTGCCCAGGAAGAGGGAGGCAGCCACGCGCGGAGCCCCTGCAGACAGACACCGCTGAGCGGGCAGGAAGGACGGCGGCCCTGGCTTCTGTTTTTATTTTTTTTTTGAGACGGAGTCTTGCTCTGTCGCCCAAGCTGGAGTGCAGTGGCGCGATCCTGGCTCACTGCAAGCTCCGCCTCCTGGGTTCACGCCATTCTCCTGCCCCAGCCTCCCGAGTAGCTGGGACTACAGGTGCCCGCCACTGCGCCCGGCTCATTTTTTTTGTATTTTTAGTAGAGACGGGGTTTCACCGTGGTCTCGATCTCCTGACCTTGTGATCCGCCCACCTCGGCCTCCCAAAGTGCTGGGATTACAGGCGTGAGCCACCGCGCCCGGCCATGGCTTCTTGCCTCCTCACCTGGCCCCCAGAGCCACCAGCACACGGCAGACTCGCTGCTCCCTGAACACGCCTGAGTCTCACGGACCGGCTGTGGGTGCCAAGGGCTCTGCACTTGGCCTTGGGTCATCCCTGCAGGCTCAGCCATGCCTGGACATCTGGCTGCAGGGTCTGGGAAAGTGACCACCTGCCCCGGCCTCAGCTTCTCGCAGGAGCTCGGATGTTGGGAGCGTTACAGGATCTGGCCCTGGCCAGGCTCTGCAGAAACGCCTCTCCGATTCCAGTTGCCCCCGAAAGCCGGGGGACCAGGGGATTCTCAGCCTTGTTCCTTCCTCGGGAGTCAGCACAGGCCCTGGGGCCCCCACACAGGGCAGAGGCTCAAGCTGGCAGCAGGTGCTCCTGCTCCCCACTCACCTCCACCTGCCTGGGCCAGGACCTCCCCACTCACCTCCACCTGCCTGGGCCAGGACAGGCCGGGGCTGCTGGCCCGGGGCTCAGGAAAGTTGGCGATGGCTGCTGGGTGTGCTCTGAGATGCCAGGGGGGGACTTCCCAACCCGGAGACACAGGCGCGTTTGCCATGCTTGGGGGCCTTGCTCCTTCCGACCCCAGCACAGAGCCACAGGAGGCCAGGAGCCCATCTAGGCCAACCCTACTCTAAAGCACGCCGCTCAGGCCAGCGATGGGCCCAGGCCAGCTCAGGGCCCGGGTCCATGCTCTAAAGACATGAGGGTTTTGCCGTCTCAGAACACAGCCCTCAGCCCCGGCCCCAGGTCCAGCACGTCCTTCTCTGCTGAAGGATGAGGGTCTGCAAGCCACACCCACATCTCAGGTGGGTTCAGAGACCTGGGAGACGGCCCCTGTGTCCTCCTGAGGATCAGGTGTTGGTGGCCCCAGGCCCAGGCAGTGTGGCAGCTATTCCTGTCCAGCCTGCGTGTCTGCGTCTCCTGGGGCCACAAACCCTGGAAGAGTTGCTAGGCATGGTTAGCAGAGACCTCAGAGCACCTGCTCCTCCTGGTTCCTGGGACTGTGACCGCAGGCTGGGGTGGGTTTGGGGCGAGGCAGAGGCAGGACCAAGCTGTGAGCGTGCCCCTGAGACTGTGTGTGGTGTGGCCGTGTGAGCCTGAGAGCATGTGGTGTGTCCATGAGCCGTGAGCGTGAACCTGAGCGTGTGTGGTGTGGCCGTGAGTCATGAGTGTGAGCCTGAGAGCATGTGGTGTGGCCGTGAGTGTGAACCTGAGAGCATGTGGTGTGTCCATGAGCTGTGAGTGTGAACCTGAGAGCGTGTGGTGTGGCCGTGAGCCGTGAGTGTGAGCCTGAGAGCGTGTGGTGTGGCCGTGAGTGTGAACCTGAGTGTGCGGTGTGGCTGAGTCATGAGTGTGAACCTGAGAGGGTGCGGTGTGGCCGTGAGCTGTGAGTGTGAACCTGAGAGGGTGCGGTGTGGCCGTGAGCTGTGAGTGTGAACCTGAGAGCATGTGGCTGTGAGCCGCATGACCCCGAGAGGGTGCAGTGTGGGCCGTGAGTGTGAACCTGAGAGCGTGTGGTGTGGCTGTGAGCCGCATGACCCCGAGAGGGTGCGGTGTGGCCGTGAGAGCCTCCCCTAACTACGGCCCTTTGGAGATGTGGTGGAGCCCTGGTGACGTTCCCACATCCCCACCCACTTCAGCTGACCCCAAGTTGCAGGGGCTGCCGCACTCTCCTCTGGTCCTGTTTTGCAGACCCTGAGCCTGCTGTGGCCGCGTCAGTGGTCAGGGTCTGCACTGGCTCTGACAGCCCCAGTCCCCAGGACACCGGCAGAGGTGGCCACGGCCTGCTGAGACTTACCGGGATGTGGTCGCCCGGGGGTCCCTGAGCTTCTGTTCATGGGGAATGGCGCACCCCGGCCAGCGACTGTAGGAGAGCAGAGCCGTGGGAAGCCTGTGAGCATGCAGCCCACAGGGACACCCACGAGCACCCTGAGGGGATCTCAGGCCGGAAATACGAAGGCAAGGGGCTGAGGGGGTGGAGCAGCCCTCACCACAGAGCTGTCCCGAATGGGCCAGAGGACTTGAGAAGAGGGGGTCCCGGGGCTGTTCCCCCAGTGGACAGTGGCTCTGGGGCAAGGTGGGGACACAGACAGCAACTCCCACAGTTTCTCCCACAGCTGGAGCTGTGAGAAGGAAGCCGGGGCAGCCGGGAAGACCTACAGCTTCTACACTCGGAGCCATTGTAGGCTGGGAGGGTTCCGTTCCCGCAGCGGACACAGCTGGCGCTCCCGTCCGCGTTCCAGTGCCTGTAGCAGCCTGTGTGGGGCAGAGAACAGGCATGTCAGCCAACGCGAAATCCACACCAGCTCGGTCTCTCGGGAATGATTCTCTGGTAACTTCCACTCCGGACACTAACACGAACATGTTCTGGAGGGTGGGCGGGCGGTAGACAAGGACACCCCCAGGGAGCGTGGCAGGGCCCTGAGCACTCCACACTGCGCGCTCCACACAGAGCACCCTGGCCCTGAGCACTCCACACTGCGCGCTCCAGAAAGTGGTAGGCGGCAGCATCCAGAATTAACAGGCCTGTGGCGGGGGCTTGTGCTCTGCAGGACTGGAGGCTGGGCCCAGCTTCCACCACCCAGCCCTCGCCCCACAGACTCTTCAAGAACCCCCACTGCAACGCCTGCCCCACGGCCTCCCCAGGACCCCCCACGGCCTCCCCCAGGACCCCCCACGGCCTCCCCAGGACCCCCCCACCGCCTCCCCCAGGACCCCCCCACGGCCTCCCCCCCCCCCCCCACGGCCTCCCCCAGGACCCCCCACGGCCTCCCCCCCAGGACTCCCCCCACAGCCTCCCCAGGACTCCACACGGCCTCCACCAGGACCCCCACACAACCTCCCCAGGACCCCCCCACGGCCTCCCCAGGACTCCACATGGCCTCCACCAGGACCCCCCCCCACAACCTCCCCAGGACCCCCCCACGGCCTCCCCAGGACCCCCCCATGGCCTCCCCAGGACTCCACATGGCCTCCACCAGGACCCCCCCACAACCTCCCCAGGACCCCCCCACAGCCTCCCCAGGACCCCCCCACGGCCTCCCCCAGGACCCCCCCCACAACCTCCCCAGGACCCCCCCACAGCCTCCCCCAGGACTCCCCCCACGGCCTCCCCCAGGACTCCCCCCACGGCCTCCCCCCAGGACCCCCCCACAACCTCCCCAGGACCCCCCACAGCCTCCCCCAGGACCCCCCCATGGCCTCCCCCAGGACCCCCCGACGGCCTCCCCAGGACCCCCCCATGGCCTCCCCAGGACCCCCCCACGGCCTCCCCCAGGACTCCCCCCACGGCCTCCCCAGGACTCCACATGGCCTCCACCAGGACCCCCACACAACCTCCCCAGGACCCCCCCCCCACGGCCTCCCCAGGACTCCACATGGCCTCCACCAGGACCCCCCCACAACCTCCCCAGGACCCCCCCACGGCCTCCCCAGGACCCCCCCACAGCCTCCCCAGGACTCCACATGGCCTCCACCAGGACCCCCCCACGGCCTCCACCAGGACCCCCCCACAACCTCCCCAGGACCCCCCCACGGCCTCCCCAGGACCCCCCCACGGCCTCCCCAGGACTCCACATGGCCCACCAGGACCCCCCCACGGCCTCCCCAGGACCCCCCCACGGCCCCCCCCAGGACCCCCCCCCAACCTCCCCAGGACCCCCCACAACCTCCCCCAGGACCCCCCCACGGCCTCCCCCAGGACCCCCCCCCCACAACCTCCCCAGGACCCCCCCCACAACCTCCCCAGGACCCCCCAACCTCGGACCTCCCCCCCAGGACTCCCCCACGGCCTCCCCAGGACCCCCCCACAGCCCCCCCCACAACCTCCCCCCCCCCCCTCCCCCCCACAACCTCCCCAGGACCCCCCCACGGCCTCCCCAGGACCCCCCACAACCTCCCCAGGACCCCCCACGGCCTCCCCAGGACTCCACATGGCCTCCACCAGGACCCCCCCACGGCCTCCCCAGGACCCCCCCACGGCCTCCCCCAGGACCCACCCAACCTCCCCAGGACCCCCCACAACCTCCCCAGGACCCCCCCACGGCCTCCCCAGGACTCCACATGGCCTCCACCAGGACCCCCCACGGCCTCCCCAGGACCCCCCCACGGCCTCCCCCAGGACCCCCCCAACCTCCCCAGGACCCCCCCACAACCTTCCCAGGACCCCCCCACGGCCTCCCCAGGACCCCCCCACAGCCTCCCCAGGACTCCACATGGCCTCCACCAGGACCCCCCCACAACCTCCCCAGGACCCCCCCACAACCTTCCCAGGACCCCCCACGGCCTCCCCAGGACCCCCCCACAACCTTCCCAGGACCCCCCCACGGCCTCCCCCAGGACTCCCCCCACGACCTCCCCAGGACCCCCCCACAGCCTCCCCAGGACCCCCCCATGGCCTCCCCCCAGGACCCCCCCACAACCTCCCCAGGACCCCCCCACGGCCTCCCCAGGACCCCCCACAACCTCCCCAGGACCCCCCACAGCCTCCCCAGGACCCCCCCACGGCCTCCCCAGGACCCCCACCTGCAATGCCTGGAGCCGCTGCCTCGAATGCCGTGTTCCCTCTAGCGGCCCAGGCAGGACGGGCCCACCCCCAGCAGCACAGCCTCCTGCCCCAAGCTGATCCTGACCCGCGGTCTGTCTGTCACCTCCACACCCTGGCGCCCTCCCCGGGGTCTCTCCTGGGGGATCCTGCAAAACCAAGCCTCATTCCCACCCCAGGCCGATGCTGCCCTGAAGCCTCATTTCTGCCCACCGGCCAGGGTGCCTTTAAGGACAGGACTTGACTCTTACCCCTCGACTTTCTAAGTATCTCCAACACTTAGCCCAGAGCTGAGCAGACACACGCTGGATGCTGACTACAGTGCTGATGCTGGTGTGGGCCACGCGTGGACCACACGCCTCGACCCTTCCTCACGGACTGACCTGAATACGGACGGGCCGTGGCGACACGGTGGCCCCGCGCGGTTGTGACAGGGGCCGCTCCGCGGATGCACCTCTTGGGAGAACGGAAGCCCACCCACTCAGTCCTCCCGGGGCGGAGCCGCGTTCTCCCAGCGCTGGGGCAGCCTCTGTCTCCCGGCATCTCCTGGCACAGGGCTCGGGCGGACCTCAGTGAGGCTCACTCTGACCTGAGAGTCTCTTGCCCCGGAGCCTGAGGAATGGAGTCCACGGCAGGGAGCCCAACACCAGCTCTGCGCTGTCCCCAGAAGTACCCACTGCCTCCCCGAGCAGACACGTGACCGGACTTCTCTATGAGCTGCCAATGGCGGGGCCGTACGCAGGGAGAAGTGCATCCAACACCGAGGCCTGGCCCCTCTCCACACGCGCCTGACGGTTCCCACCCTGCGCCCGTACATGGGGCCACCTCGGCCCTTGGACCTCACGACCCGCTGGCCCGGCCCCTCCATGGGCACCGTGACTGCTGCATAGTTGCCTGCACCCACGCAGTGCCTGGGGTGCACGATCCCTCACAGGAGACGCCAGCCCCCCGCACTCCTGCTGCCATGGGGGTGAGTGGGGTGGTTTCCACCTGGCCACCAGGGCTTCAGCCTCAGAGCATGAGGGGCCCCAAGGTGCTCAGTTTCCTCCCAGTCTCTCTGTTCTCCCTCAGAGCGGTGCCCCCCTCCTCCTCCTACCCCGCTTGCACCTCAGATGTCACTGCCTTCCTGCAGCCTCCCCAACTCCCACACCCAGCCTCAGACCCCCACGCCCAGCCTCGGACCCCCACGCCCAGCCTCACTGGCTGCCTCAGCCTCCATCTTGGCCATGCCCTCCTCACAAGGCCTCTGGGTCCCCAGGAGCAGCCCCTCTGGTTCTTCCATCATGGGAGGGCTGGACCCCCAGGATGAGAGTGCCAAGGCCCTTGGAGGGACAGCCTGGACATCTCAGCCCCAAGTCCACCACGGCCCCACTGGAGACCACCCCAAGGGCTGCCAAGGAGAGGCCCGTGCACCTTCTCACTCTGTCCTCCCCTCCCCTGGCTGCTCCCAGTGGCTGCCCCCACCAGCCTCGACCTCCCGACGTCCAGCTGCCCCCAGGTAGTCCCTTCTGCAGCCTCCAAGAACCTCCCATGAACAGGGCCTGCCCGTGGCGCACTGACACAGGCATCCTCTGGCAGCATCCCACTCCACGTACAGGGGCCAGCAGCACCTCTGCCCGAGCACGGACAGGCAAAAATGTCTCGGGCTTTGCCAAAGGCCTCTAGAGCCAGCACTGCCCCCATGAGAATGGCTGAGCTCATGGGCCGCTCCCCCAGACCCTTCCCCCAGCACTTTTCTGTTCTCAGCTCCTGCTTCTGCTCCCAGCCCTCTGCCGGGCCAGTCTCCTCACTGGGCCAATGCTCAAGGCTGCCCGCCAGGAAGGAGGCTCAGCTGTCCTTCCCCAAGCTCCGCAGTCCTCACCGTCCCATCCACTCCCCCTGGCCCCGCAGAGCAGATGAGCACTGTCCTTGTCACCGAGGGAAGGGACCTCGGCACACACGCCAGTGGCTCAGTGGCTGGTCTGGAATCTGTTTGGGACAAAGTCGCTTACCTGGGCCACACAGGCTTGCGCCTGGGCAGCTGGCGTTGACGCCCACCACATCCACACAGCACTCGGGCAGCTGGGCCTGGAGGGGACACAGAAGTGAAACTCCAGGACGCACCTGCCAGGCAGGCTCGTACCCAGAGCAGCAGTGGCTGAGGGGTGCCGTGTGAGCACATCTCGACATCCACAGCTCCAGCCTCTTCTGGAGTCAGCATCGGGTGGCCCTCTGTCCCCTGTGGGCCTGGGAGCAAGGAGGGGACTCATGGCCACAGTGCACATCCCTGTGGGACCCTGGGTGGGCGGTCTCCAAGGAAAAGCTGGGCCTGGAACAGAGTAAACCACCCCCACGAGGTGGCACCCGCAGGCCGTGGCAGTGCCACCGACATTCTCTGCAATTCTCTGGACACCCCTCCATCACAGGTTTCCAGCCTGACCCCACAGAGGAAGTGCCTGGGCCTGGCTGGCATTTCAGGGGACGAATTCACGCCTGGGTGCCCAGGTGCTGCACAGGTGCACTGGGTGCTGGCATTTGCGGTGTGTGTGAGGGCCCGTTCCTTAACCACGGGCAGGCTGGACAGGCCTGGGGGGCTCAGGGTGCCCTCAGCTTGTGTGTTGATCACAGCTGTGCTGTTGCTCGTGACCTGAATGCAGTGAACGGTGAGGGCGTCCAGGGGTGACGGTGGAGTACGGGAGAGAATCCACACCGCCAGGGAGAGGTCCAGGTCCAGTCCCTCAAACGCCCCAGCCAGGTTGGCAAGGGGTCCCCACCCCCCACCACTCCGACTGGGAGTCGGGAACCGCTGCAGCTACACTCCCGGATAGCAATGTGCGGCGGGCTGTGCCGTCACCGCTGGCAGAGCTGCTCCCAGTGCGGGTCACGATGCCTCACCATGGGGGCCCCGCCAGACCCAGCCATTCCTGAGCAGGTGCTCACCAAGCAGGCAGTGCAGGGCTCCCCTCTGCGAGGCACAGGCCCCTCTGACCCCAGCAGTGGCCCCGGTCAGCACCTCTGGGACTCGGACATCAGTGTCCTAAAGGTTGAAGGGTTAGACCCCTAGGGGAAGGGCCCACCGCCCTCCTCAGAGGCCCTGGCTTAGGCCGCGTGGACACGTGACGGGGGCACCTACCATGTTCTCCATGGACTTGCTCGCAACTCCCACCAGAAGGCCAGCCAGGAAGGCGAGGTGCCGCAGCGCCATGCCAGGAGCGGATGCGCAAGGCCTGCAACAGTGAGGGCGCAGAGCCAAAGACATGGGGTGGGGCCGGGGCAGCGGGGGTGGGGCCAAATAGAGATGTTGGCGGGGCGGGCCGAGGCAAGGAGGGCGGAGCCAAATGGAGATGAGCGGGGCTGTGGTGGGGAGGGCGGGGCCAAATGGAAGTGGGTGGGGCTGTGGCACGGAGGGTGGGGCTAAGTGGAGATGGGCTGGGGCTGAGGCAGGGAGGGTGGGGCCAAATGGAGATGGGCGGGGCTGTGGTGAGGAGGGCGGGGCCAAATGGAAGTGGGTGGGGCTGTGGCAGAGGCAGATGGCTGAGTCAAATGGAGATGGGGCAGGGCCATGGCAGGGGTCCAGGGCCATGATGGAGAGGGCGGGGCCAAATGGAGGTGGGACGAAAGAGTGAGGCACGGGTGGGGCGAGGTGTAGGCGGGGCCTTACCTGCCCCTCCAGGATGGGGGATACCGACATCAGCCCTTTGCCTGCCCTGGTGGTCAGGGGTTAGCTCTGGGAGCTCATGGGTTCAGCTGAGCCGTGCAGACCCCGGCCCAGTCCTGCAGATGAAGGCAGCAGGTGAGACCGTGGTCACTCGAGGGCAACCCATGTGGGCTGTGGCCTACAGTGCGGGGTCTGGGTCCAGTCTGGGCCTCTGTCTACACCCTTGCTGGTCCCTGGCTGTCGAGCAGAGCGTCCTGGAGGGGCCGTCCCTGGGCTGTGGGGGCCTTGGCAGGGCTGTCTCCACGAGCATTTCCCCCGAGCTGGCCTGCTGGCCTCCTGCGGGTGAGAGTGCCTGGGATACAGGCCCTTGGCCTGGCCTTTGCTCAGGGAGCAAGCACGGAACTCAGTGGCCCAGGCTGCACGCAGTGGGCACCGGTCCTCCCGCACAAACCCCTCTCTCCTGCACTTGCCAGCCACAGGACCTGGCGCCATGGCCCTGCCTTCCTAAGTAAAGGGAGGAGACGCCTGCCAGGCGCACAAACCCTCAAGTGGTATCACTGCACTGGCTCAGGGGCCTCCCTGGCAAGTTACCCTGAGAGGGGCTGAGGCCAAGCCAGGCCTGTGGAGCTCCTCTTGATGGCCTAGGCCAGGGGTCCTTGGACAAGGGCTGTGAGCAGCAGGGAGACTGAGGCCCTGGAGGACACAGACCCAATCCCTGCCACAGGGATGTTCCACTCTGTCCCCCACTCCATGCTGGATTCAGGTCATGGCCTCACAAACTGACCAGGCTTCCTAGGTGTGAGCCTGCTGGAGGACTCTGGGAGGTGGGGGTGGTCGGAATTTTTGAACTCAGGAGTTGGAGACCAGCCTGGGCAACACGGCCAGACCCCGTTAAAGTTTACAAAAGTTTACAAAAAGTTTAAAATTAGTTGGGCCTGGTAGCGGGAGCCTGAGGTCCCAGCTACTCAGGAGGCTGAGGTGGAAGGATCACCTGAGCCCAGGGGTGGAGGCTGCAGTGAACCGAGACTGCACCACTGCACTCCAGCCTGTGCAAGGCAAACTCCATCTCAAAAAAAAAAAAAAAAAAAGCATGCTCTTCTCTAATTCAGCTCCTCCTCTCTCTGACGTGAAATCCTTCAGATGGAACGTGTTAAAGTCACAGGCATGCTGCTCGCCCCACCCACAGAGTGTGATCAAGTCTGTTTTTCCTTTTGTCCCTTTAACATTTGCCCGGCAGAGTCCGTCTTCCTCTGCTTGGTGGAAAACTCCAGACATCACAGACCCTTCTGCTCCCTCTCTGGTTAAAGGGTGTCCTGAGTACCACATTAAGTCACAAAACATCATTTTGATTCAGCAACCAGAAGACCAAGATTTCAACCAACACTTTCATCTGCTATTGAGTCAACTCTACAGAGGTGTACTTTACATACAATAAACCACATCCATGTCAGTACACAAGCGGGTGAGTCTGACCACCCCCTTGAAGCTGCCACCACAACTGGGACGGCGCCTGGTCCCACGCAGCTACCAGCGCTCGCTGCGGCCCCCAAAAGCCTGGGCTCCCAGCGCCCAGGAGTTGACGGGACTGCAGCCGTATCTTCTAGAGTCTTATACAAAGGGGCTGCACACACTGACCTTCAGATCCTTCCATGTTGTTTTATCTGCACTTTCTTCCTTTCCACAGCCGAAGGATTTTTCCACCGTGTGGCCAAGCATCGCCACCATTACCCATCGCCTGCCGGTGGGTGCCTGGGCTGCTCCCAGTTCCTGGTGACTGGATGAAGCTGAGGCAGAGGCCCTGGCACATGTCCTCATGTGGACGTCTGTCTTCATTTCTCTTGGGAGCAGAGTGGCTGGCCCACAGGAAGGTGCACGTTTAACTTTCTGAGAAACTGTAGCCATCTTCCACAGGGGCTGTGCTGTTTGCCCTCCCACTGGCAGTGCGGGTGCACGCAGGGTGCCATGCACGTGCGGGATCTTTGCCCTCCCACTGGCAGTGCGGGTGCACGCAGGGTGTCGTGCACGTGCGGGATCTTTGCCCTCCCACTGGCAGTGCGGGTGCACGCAGGGTGTCATGCACGTGCGGGAGTCTGTGTTGTTTGCATTTCCCCGAAGACTAACGATGGCATCTTTCCATGTGCTTATTAGCCACTTATACATCTTCTTTTCTGAAATGTCTGCTCATATCTTCTGCCCATTTTGTTTAATCGGGTGGAGTTGTAACATACACTTTTTGGCGGGGTGGGGTGGGGTGGCGGATAGGGCCTCACTCTGTCGCCCAGGCTGGAGTGCAGTGGCGCCATCGTGGCTCACTGCAGCCTTGACCTCCAGGGCTCAGGTGATGCTCCTACCTCAGCCTCCCGAGCAGCTGAGACCATAGGTGTGCGTCACCACCGCGCTCGGCTAAAACACGTTCTTCATCAGTTATGTATTGCAAATATTTTCTTCCATCCTGTGGTTTGTCTTACCATTTTTTTTTTCTTTTTTGAGACGGAGTCTCGCTCTGTCGCCCGGGCTGGAGTGCAGTGGCGCAATCTCGGCTCACTGCAAGCTCCGCCTCCCGGGTTTACGTCATTCTGCCTCAGCCTCCCAAGAAGCTGGGACTACAGGCGCCCGCCACCGTGCCCAGCTAGTTTTTTGTATTTTTAGTAGAGACGGGGTTTCCCCATGTTAGCCAGGATGGTCCCCATCTGCTGACCTCGTGATCCACCCTCCTCGGCCTCCCAAAGTGCTGGGATTACAGGTGTGAGCCACCGTGCCTGGCCCCTGTCTTATCATTTTCTTTTTTTTTTTGAGATGGAGTCTCACTCCGTCGCCCAGGCTGGAGTACAGTGGCCGGATCTCAGCTCACTGCAAGCTCCGCCTCCCGGGTTCACGCCATTCTCCTGCCTCAGCCTCCCGAGTAGCTGGGACTACAGGCACCCGCCACCTCGCCCGGTTAGTTTTTTGTATTTTTTAGTAGAGACGGGGTTTCACCGTGTTCGCCAGGATGGTCTCGATCTCCTGACCTCGTGATCCACCCGTCTCGGCCTCCCAAAGTGCTGGGATTACAGGCTTGAGCCACTGCGCCCGGCCCCCGTCTTATCATTTTCTTATGGACATCTTCTGAAGTGCAAACATTTTTAATTTTAATGAAAGTTTTAATAAAATTGAATGCATCCATTTTTCCTTTTGTGGTTCTTGTTTTTTGTGTCCTAAGAAATCTCTGCCTTGACCTCACGGTCACTAAGATTTACTGCTTTCTTCCAGAAGTGTTACGGTTTTAGTTTTTGCATTTTGAGTCACCTTTGTGTATGGTGAAATGCAGGTCAAACGTCATTTCTTTCCTTATATATAAACAGTTGCTAAAAAGACTTCTTTCCATGTGGAATTATGTTGATATCTTTATTGAAAATCAATGGACTATAGATGTGAGGTCTATTTCTGGGCTTTCTATTCGGTTCCACTCACCTGTGTGTCTCCTCTTCAGAGATACCGTGGCTGACTGGATTACTGACGCAGTAATTCGAACAGAAACTTTGAAATCGGCTCTGCTTTCCTTAATTGCTCTGGCAATTCTAGGTCACATGTGTTTCCTATTTTAGACTCATTGTTTCAATTCCTACAAAAAAGCCTACTGCGATTTTGACAGGAGAGCTGAGGTGTGAACAGGATTGAGTCTTTTCATCAGGGACATGCTGTCTCTTCATCCCTCCACGTCTTCTTCAGTGTGTCTCAGCAGTGTTTATAGTTTTCAGTGAACAGGTCTTATGTATCTTTTATCAAGGTAATTACTAAGTATTTTACTTTTTGTTATTACAAATGGAATGGAATTTCTGATTTCATTTTCCAATAGTTTGCTGCTACTATATAATGATAAAATTTTGCACATTAACCTTGATTTCTGGAATCTTGCCAAATTCACTTAATAGTTCTAGCAATTCTCTGTAGCTTTCTTAGGGTCCTCTACATAAATAATCATGTCATCTACAAATAAATACAGTTTTACTTCTTCCTTTCTAATCCTTGTGACTTCAATTTGCCTTTTTTCTTACCTTATCGCAGTGGCTGGGACTTTGAGTATAATGTTGGACAGAAGAGTGAGAATGGGTGTCATCCTTGTTCTTGATTTTAGGGATAAACTGCTCAATATTTCGGCATTAAAAGTACAATGTCTAGTGTCGGTTTGTCATAGATGTCTGTGTATCAGACTCAGGGAGTTTCCTTCTAGTCTTAGTTTGCTGAGGTTTATTTTAAAAAATCATAAAACAGGTATAAATGTTTCCAAATGTCTTTTCTGCACCTATTTCACTGTTCGTCCTTCCCTTCTTTATTCCAGTGCCATGGTGGTGACAAAGATTGATTTATGAATCAAAACAACCTTGTATCACTGGGATAAACCATGCTTGGCCGAGGTGTGCTGCCCTCTTAGGCTATTGTTGGATTTCACCTGCCAATACCTTCTTAAGGATTTTTGCCTGTGTTCATGAAGGATAGTGGTCTATAATTTTTTTTTTTAGATGTCTTTGTCAGGTTTTGGTATTGGGTTATATTGCCTCATAAAACCAGCTGGGAAATATGCCCTCCTTTTTTAAAGAGAGACAGGGTCTCACTCTGTTGCCAGGCTGGAGTGTAGTGGTGCTGTCATAGCTCACTGCAGCCTTGAACTCCTGCAATCAAGGGATCCTCCCACCTCAGCCTCCCAAAGTGCTGGGGTTACAGGGAGGAGTCACAGCACCCATTCCCTCTCCTCTTTTATTTCCTGAAAGATTGTGTAAGAATATTGTGATTTCTTCTTTGAATGTTGGCTAGAATTCACCAGGAAACCATGTATGTATGCCAGGAGTTTTCTTGGTAGGTAGGTTCTCTGGTAATGAATTCAATTTCCTGAACAGAAAGAGGGCCATGCAGATTTCCATCACTTTTGACCAGTTACATTCTTCCAAGAGTTTATCCATTGCATTGAAATTGCTACATTTACTGGCCTAAAATCGGTCATAATAGTCACCTAGTATTTTGAAACATGGTCTCGCTCTGTCACCCAGGCTGGAGCACAGTGGTGTGACCTCAGCTCACCACGGCCTCAGTCTCCCAGGCCCAGGTCATCCTCCCACCTCGGCCTCCCAAGTAGCTGGGAACACAGGCAAGTGCTGCCACACCTGGCTAATTTTTTGATTTTTTTTCGTAGGGACAGGGTCTCACTATGAAATAAAACTGAAGTACGATGTTGCCAGGGCTGGTCTTGAACTCCTGGGCTCAAACAATCCTCCTGCCTCGGTCTCCCAAAGTGCTGGGATTACAGGCATGAGCCACTGCGCCCGGCCTATCTTTCTATTTGTTTGCTTTTCAGACAGGTCTCTCTCTGTCGCCCAGGCTGGAGTGCAGTGGTGCGATCACAGCTCACTGCAGCCTCAACCTCCTGGGCTCAAGCGATCCTCCCACCTCAGCCTTCTGAGTAGCTGGGACTACAGGCTCGAGCCACCACGCCCAGCTCATTAAATTCTTTTTTTCTTTTTTCTTTTTTGTAGAGATGGGGTCTCCTTATGATTCCCAGCCTGGTCTCAAACTCCTGGGTTCAAGCAGTCCTCCCGCCTATGCCTCCCAAAGCGCTGGGATTACAGGTGTGACCCACCTCACCTGGCTCTCATTTCTTAAAATTGACCATTCTTGGTAGAGGTTTGTCAATCTTTCCAATCTTTTAGGGAAAAAATCAGCTTTTCATATTGTTAAGTTTTTCCATTTTTTCTTTCATGCTTCTGATGCCATTGATTTCTGTATTTTTCTTTATTTCCCTTTTTTTTAAAAATTTTTTTATTTTTTTTTGAGACGGAGTCTCGCTTTGTCGCCCAGGCTGGAGTGCGGTGGCGCGATCTTGGCTCACTGCAAGCTCCGCCTCCTGGGTTCTCGCCATTCACCTGCCTCAGCCTCCGAGTAGCTGGGACTACAGGCGCCCGCCACCATGCCCGGCTAATTTCTTGTATTTTTAGTAGAAACGGGGTTTCACCGTGTCAGCCAGGAGGATGGTCTCGATCTCCTGACCTCGTGATCCACCCGCCTCGGCCTCCCAAAGTGCTGGGATTACAGGCGTGAGCCACCGCGCCCGGCCGCCTGGCCCCCTTTTTTGGCTTTGGGTTTCTTTCTTTTCCTAGCTTCCGGAAGTGAATCTCAGGTGTCTGCTTTCATGCCTTTACATGCACTTACAGCTGTAGAGTTCTAAGTACTGCTTCAGCTACACCAGCAATTCTGATGTTATGTTTTCATTATCATTCAGTTGGAAATATATTTTCTTCTGTTTTTTCCCCACCCCAGTTGGAAAATTTTTTTTTTTTTAAACAGAGTCTCGCTCTGTCGCCCAGGCTGGAGTGCAGTGGTACAATCTCGGCTCACTGCAAGCTCCGCCTCTCGGGTTTTTAAGCAGTTCTCTGCCCCAGCCTCCCGAGTAGCTGGGATTACAAGTGTGTGCCACCACGCCCAGCTAATTTTTTGTATTTTTAGTAGAGATGGGGTTTCACCATGCTGGCCAGGCTGGTCTTGAACTCCTGACCTTGTGATCCACCCGCCTCAACCTCCCAAAGTGCTGGGATTACGGGTGTGAGACACCGCGCCTGGCCCCAGCCTGGAAATATTTTCTAATTTCCCATTTGAGTTCTTCTTTGACCCAGGGTTTATTCAAAAGTGGGTTCATTTCCAAACATTTGAGTTTTTCCTGTTTTATTTGTTGTTGATTTCTAATTTAATTCCTTTGTGCTCAGAAAGTGTACTTTGTATGATTCTTTTAAAATTGGTTGGAACTTGTTTTAGGACACAGCAGTTGGTCTGTGCTGGAAAACGTACCATGTGCACTTTGGTTATTTACTATGTGTAACTTTTGGTTTTTGTTTTTTTTGAGAAGAGTTTTGTTCTTCTTGCCCAGGCTGGAGTGCAATGGTGTGATCTCGGCTCACTGCAAGCTCCACCTCCTGGGTTCACGCCATTCTCCTGCCTCAGCCTCCCAAGTAGCTGGGATTACAGGTGCCCGTCACCACACCCAGCTAATTTTTGTGTTTTTAGTAGAGATGGGGTTTCACCACATTGGCCAGGTCGGTCTTGAACTCCTGACCTCAGGTGATCCACCTGCCTCGGTCTCCCAAAGTGCCTGAATTACAAGTGTGAGCCACCACGTGCAGCCTGATATGTTACTATAAATACCACTTAAGTCAAGATGATGATAGCGTTATTCAGATCCTCCATGTCTTCAGATGTTTCTGGTCTACTGTTCTAAGAATTGGAGAGAGAGAGAGATTAAAATCTCCTCCTATGATTGTGGGATTGTCTATTTCTCCCTTTAATTCTGTTAGATTTGCTTCATGTATTTTGAGGCTCTGTTATTAGGCACATTCATAACTGATGTCTTCCCTCCCCTGCTTTCCCTCTGGTAACACTCTGTATCTTGAAACTGATTTCGTGTTACATAAATATAGCCACTCCAGGCTGGGTGCGGTGGCTCATGCCTGTAATCCCAGCAATATGGGAGGCCAAGGCAGGCGGGTAATTTGAGGTCAGGAGTTCGAGACCAGCCTGGCCAATGTGGTGAAACCCCATCTCTACTAAAAATACAATAATTAGCTGGGTAAAGTGGTGCGTGCCTGTTGTCCCAGCTCCTTGGCAGGCTGAGGTGGGAGAATCGCTTGAACTCAGGAAATGGAGGTAGCAGTGAGCCGAGATCAAGCCATTGTACTCCAGCCTTGGAGACAGAGCGAGACTCCATCTCAAACAACAACAACAAAAGCCACTCCAGCCTGATTATATATATACACATACACGTGTATATATGTGTGTATATGTATATATGTATATGTGTGTGTGTGTGTTTGTGGTTTTTGCAGTCACTTTCAGCCTACCTGTGTTTTTTATATTTAAAGTGTATCTTTTAGCTGGGTGTGATGGCACACGCCGCTAATCCCAGAGAATCTGTATCAAAAAAAAATTTTTTTTTTAAATCTCACAGACTCAGTCTATCAGTTCACGGTCTATCGGCCCAGGGTCTGTCGGCCCAGGCTCTGTCGGCCCAGGCTCTGTCCGCCCAGGCTGTGTCGGCTCAGGCTGTGTCGGCTCAGGTTCTGTCGGCCCAGGCTCTGTCCGCCCAGGCTCTGTAGGATCAGGCTCTGTCAGCCCAGGGTCTGTCAGCTCACAGTTTATCAATCAGCTCACAGTCTTGACAGTGCTGTGCTGTGTGTGATCTGTTATTTTTCTCTGGCTGCTTTCAAGATTTTAAAAGTTAATCTTTAGTTTTTAATCGTTTTGGGGCTGGGCATGGTGGCTCACACCTGTAATCAATCCCAGCACGTTAGGAGGCCAAAGCAGGTGGATCACCTGAGGTCAGGAGTTCGAGACTAGCCTGGCCAACCAGGAGAAACCCCGTTATCTACTAAAAATACAAAAATTAATTGGGTGTGGTGGTGTGGGCCTGTAGTCCCAGCTACATGGGAGGCTGAGGCAGGAGAATCACTTGAACCGGGAGGTGGAGGTTGCAGTGAGCCGAGATCGCACCACTGCACTCCAGCCTGGGTGACGAGAGCAAAACTCCATCTCAAAAAAAAAAAAAAAAAAAATTTTGAAGTGATGGGTCCAGGTATGGTTTTATTCACATTTATACTGTTTGAGATTCTTAAAACTATAAACTTATGTCTTTCACCAAATTTGAAAGTTTCTGGTTACTGTTTCTTCAAGTATTTCTTCTGTCAGCTGTGCCTCTCCTCTCCTGGACTTCTGTAATTACCTGCATGTTAAGACATGTCCATATCTCCCTACAGGTCCCTGAAGTGTTAGACATTTCATCGATATTGCCCTACAGGTCCCTGAGGCTCTGTTCATGGTTTTGTTTTGTTTTTTTCCTCCAATCACTTCCACCCTCTCTCTCTCTTTTTTTTTTTTTTTCACAGATTGGACAATTTCTATTCCTCTGTCTTTGAGGACTCTGCCTATTTTCTCTGTTATTTCTCTTCTGTTATATTCATTTGGTGAATTTTAAAATTTCAGATCTTGGCTGGGTGCAGTGGCTCACACCTGTAATCCCAGCACTTTGGGAGGCTGAGGCAGGTGGATCACCTGATGTCAGGAGTTTGAGACAAGCCTGGCCAACATAGTGAACCCCCTCTCTACTTAAAAAAAAAAAAAAATCGCCGGCCGTGGTGGCAAGTGCCTGTAGTCCCAGCTACTCAGGAAGCTGAGGCAGGAGAATCACTTGAACCCGGGAGGCGGAAGTTGCAGTGAGCCGAGATCACACCACTGCACTCCAGCCTGGGTGACAGAGTAAGACCCTGTCTCAAAAAAAAAAATAAAATAAAATAAAATAAATAAATAAATAAATAAAATAAAATAAAATAAAATTTCAGATCTTGGTTTTTTTGTTTGTTGTTGTTTTTGTTTTTGAGACAGTTTCGCTTTTGTCCCCAGGCTGGAGTGCAGTGGCACAGTCTCGGCTCACTGCAACCTCCGCCTCCTGGGCTCAAGCGATTCTTTGCCTCGGCCTCCCAAAGTGCTGGGATTACAGGTGTGAGCTACCACGCCCAGCCAGATCTTGTATTTGTTTAACCTAAAATTCCCATTTGGCTCATTTAAACATGTTTCCTCTGCTGAGATTTCCGGCACTTTGTTCATTCTGCATGCATTTCCCCTTTCTTCACTGAGCACAGTCCCTAAGCCTGCTCCAAAGTGCTTTTCTGATGACCCCAGCAGCTAGGTCAGAGCACGATTCATGTCTGTCGTCTTTCCCTTCGAGAAGGGCGCACATTTTCCCGGCTCTTCATATGTTAGTTTGAACTGCATCCCACACATTGCAAACGTCACATTGTGCAGACACCGGATTCTGAGATATTCCTCTGAAGAGAATCCATGTTTCTACTTAGCAATTAATTTCATTAGATTCAAACTGCAAACGCTGTCACACCTGCGGTGAGCGGTGGCTCAGGTCACTGCATGGCACGGGGTGCATGCAGGGGTCAGGGGTTTGCCAGAAACGAGTGGCATCTACACACAGGACTCCTCCTCTCTGATTCCTTCTGGGGCTTCTACTCTCATTTTCGAGTGGCTATGGGTGCCTCGCTCCTTCCCCTGCCTGCTCCTGGAACGAGGAAGGTAGCGTACTTTCTTTTTTGTTTGTTTTTCGGAGACACATTCTGCCTTGTTGCCCGGGCAGGAATGCAGTGGCGGCGATCCTCTCACCCCGGCCTCCTGAATAGTTGGGAATCAGGTAATGTTCTAGTCTTTTGTAGACACTGTGTTGCCCAGGCTGGTCCTGAACACCTGGCCTCAAGTAATTCTCCCGTCTCAGCCTCCCAAAATCCTGGGATTACAGGAGTGAGCTGCCCGGCCAGATAGTAGACTTTTTACTTTTTTTTTTTTTTGAGACAGAGTCTCGCTCTGTCACCCAGGCTGGAGTGCGGTGGCAAGATCTCAGCTCACTGAAGCCTCTGCCTCCCAGGCTCACGCAATTCTCCGGCCTCGGCCTCATGAGTAGCTGGGATTACAGGAGCCCGCCACCACGCCTGGCTAATGTTTTGTATTTTTAGTAGAGACGGGGTTTCACCATGTTGGCCAGACTGGTCTCCAACTCCTGACCTCACGATCCGCCTGCCTCAGTCTCCTGAAGTGTTGGGATTACAGGCATGAGCCACTGCGCCAGGCAGAGATAGCAGACTTTCTGTCAGTGCATTAGTCACCTCACACTATCATGTGGGGACTGTGGCTGCCCTCAGGGCAAAGATGCAAAAACAGGAAACTGTGCTGGCTGCTTCCTTCAAGTCTAAACTTGCCTCCAAAATTTGCCCCTCTCCACAGCCCTCAGGGAGCCATTTCTCATACTCTGTCCAGGGTTATAGTTGCGCCATGGCAGGGTCACTCTGTTAGAAGTTTATTCTTTCGCACTGGAAGAAGAACCCCATCGTATGGCTTTCTGTATCCAGAAACCAAAAGTTTCCAGACGGTGGGCACTGGTGTTGCTTCCCAGGGGCTCAGCTCTGGGCAGTAACAAGCCTGCGGTCTGGACATGGTGGCTCACACCTGGAATATCAGCTGCCTGGGAGGCTGATGCGAGGGGACTGCTTCAGGCCAGGAGTTCGAAGCCACAGTGCAGGTGCATTCAAGCTGGTCGAGCGAGGAATGCAGCTGCACTCCATCCTGGGCAACAGAGCGAGGCCCTGTCTCAAAGGAGACAAAAAAGCTTTGGCAGCACAGAACGTGGAGAGCACGGGCTGAAAGGACGAGTCTCTTTGTGCTACAGATCCTGGGTCTCCAAGGGATGTAAACCTGTTCACTGTCCAACAACAGCAGCAATCAACACTTACAGAGCACCTGCCACGTGCCAGACCCCACGCAAAGGGATCTGTCTTCACTAATGTCAACGATGCCTCTTATCGCCCCACTTTAAAGATAAGGAAAAGACTTGAACAAGACCACACGGTGAGTAGGCGGCACGGATAGGCCCATGCCAGGCCCTCTGACTCCAGAATAAACTGGTGTCTGACAGTTTTCAACTGCAACGTTCAGCAAATATGTTCAGCATGTCTGGCCAACTACCGTAAAATTGTATAGAAATTCTCAATTTAAGAAGTAAAGGCCAAGAGCAGTGGCTCACACTTGGAATTCCAGCACTTTGGAAGGCTGAGGCTGGAGGATCGA